>NC_091673.1:40476120-40781034 GCF_042453785.1 Malus domestica
GAACCAGAGGAGAAGCCCTCTTCGCAACTTGTGGCCACAACTCGGCCAAAGGTAGCCAATGAAGGCCAACATTATGGAGTTTTTGAGAGGCTCGGTCCTAAAGTACGGATGGAAGAGACACCCCCGGTCAGGCCGCGCCTCGATTTTGATGCTTCATTCTATGACGATGATTACTATAAGTGTAATTCTAGCAGTTCAGAATCATCGCGGAGCCAAAAGACCTTCAAGCCTCCCGAGCCTAGAGATTAACGTTGGTATACATACCATTCTTCGAAGGGCGTTTACACCGCGTTGTCCAAATCTCAGAAACGCCGGCATCAACGGATAGATTGCATGGCTCGCCGACGAGCAGCCCAGGAAACTTCGGCCCCTAAGTGGCGGCCAAAGGACACAGCTGCCACTGATGATGAGCGACCACCTCCAGCAATTATGACAGAGTTGGCTCAGGGGAAACGGCTGGTCAATCAAGATGTCGAGACCATGTTTGAAGAAGCTGATAAACGGATCAAACTTCTCATTCGACCAGGGGAGATGAAGGCACGCCTTGAACATTTCAGGCAAGAGGCCGAAAGCAAATTATACCCACCGGCTATACCAGAACCTTTGGTCAAAATTCGACGGAATTTGCATCCCCCGTTCCTTAGGGAGTCTTTGGAGTATATGCGAGAATTTCATAAGAAACATTCGGCCAACGATCTGTATAGTTTGCCGAAGGCATGCCAGGACACCATTGATCTGGTCCTGACTTGTCCGGATGCTGAGCGGATCATCCAGAAGACCTCAGATCCAGGATTGAAAGCAAGGTTCCAGCACATCCGAGAAGCTCGTGTCCTTGGATTTGAAGTCGACCCATACACCGATATCAATGCAGCCGACCTTCCTTTCTCGCTGGAGGACCTTCAATATTTGCGATATCACTTTGAAGTATTTTCAGCAGTTTCTCTCTTCGGCCTTACGACCGATGAAATCGCACGTATTGCCCGTCTGGATGCTTATCTCGACACTAGGGATGCTCGGCTACACTACCAGGAGCAGGTTCAGGTCTTGATCCCAAGTACATTGTCAATCTCACCTGAGGCGGTCACACAGAACCAACCTGTCGCCGAAGCAGCTCCGCCGGTTGACGTCGTTGAAGAAGGGACAGAAGAGTCTCGTTGTCCGACTTTGACAACAACTGAATCCGTAGTCGCCGACCAACCAAATGAGGAGGGTTTTGACCAGATGGGCCCGTCAGTCCTGGATAATATGGAAATCAGTATGGTCCATGTGTTACCTGCCGATTTTCAATCAAGCACGGCTCAACCAAATTTCCTCGATGGAGATGTGGTTGCCGAAGAACCCGGCCATATTGATTTTGTGTCGATTACTGAAGGTGAGTCAGCAACGAAAGATGATGGTTTAAAGGCTGCCTTGGCCGAATTGTTCCCTCATTCATCGTCGGCCAAGCTTCACCATTTAAAGCCATTGTATGTGACGGCCCACATTGAGGGATATCCAGTTTCTAAAGTTTTTGTCGACTGTGGGGCTACCGTCAATATCATGCCTCTGAACATCATGAAGGCCTTACGCCGTTCGAATGACGAGCTTATTCCGTCAGGAATCACAATGAGTAGTTTTGTCAGCGACAAATCCCAAACCAAAGGTGTACTTCCG
The DNA here is from genome assembly GCF_042453785.1 of Malus domestica. Classification (NCBI taxonomy): domain Eukaryota; kingdom Viridiplantae; phylum Streptophyta; class Magnoliopsida; order Rosales; family Rosaceae; genus Malus; species Malus domestica. Next base: position 40,477,774 of record NC_091673.1, read on the forward strand.
TTAACTGTGAATATTGCTGGTCGCACCCACATGACCGCCTTTTTCGTGGTTGATTCCAAAACCGAGTATAATGCATTGCTCGGCCGAGATTGGATCCATCAAACCAGTTGTATTCCTTCGTCGTTGTATCAAGTGCTTGTCTTTTGGGACGGCAAATCGGTCACTGTTCACCCGGCCGATAGCCAGCCCTTCGAAGCGAACATGATCCAAGCCCGGTATTATGATGACCACGTCGACTATATTACGTTGCAAGGCTTCAATGAAGACGGACGGCCGACTCGAATTTCAGTTCAGAAAGTTATCGAGGTTGGCGCCGAGACTGTCCACCAGGATTCGGCGAGACTCGGATTGGCCAATTTTCTCCCCGAGTCTGATGTTTGACACAGATCAGGACAAACGTAGGGCCGCGGTTTCATCTACGATGGAACGACTGCTGGCCCATTGGTATGCTATATCTCGGCAACCGAATTCCGGCGTTAACCTCGTTGAGTTCCTTGCCGAAGAGGATCATGGTCCTGCCTTATCTTTTGATAAAGTCCGAGCCACCCCGGCCGAGCTCGAGGGTCATCGGCCCCAAGTTAAGGACCCCCTAGAAGAAATTAATGTTGGGACGGCCGATGACCCACGACCTTTATTTGTTAGCGCTTTACTTCCTCAACAAATGAAGGACGAGTTGCGTGCCTTGCTTACGGAATTCAAAGATTGTTTTGCTTGGAGTTATCATGAAATGCCCGGCTTAGATCGTGCTCTGGTCGAGCATGAAGTACGTATTAAGCCCGGATTTAAGCCTTTCCGTCAGCCACCTCGCCGATTCTCGACCGAAGTACAACTCAGTGTCAAGGACGAACTAGTTCGGCTTTTGAAAGCCGGATTCATTCGGACAGCTCGATATGTCGAATGGTTGGCGAATATTGTTCCTGTATTAAAGAAAAATGGTGCACTGCGCATCTGCACCGATTTTCGAAATCTGAATCTGGCAACTCCCAAAGATGAGTATACAATGCCGATTTCAGATCTGTTAATCGATGCTGCGGCAAATCATGCGATCTTATCCTTTATGGATGGACATGCCGGGTACAACCAAATATTTATTGCCAAAGCCGATGTGCACAAAACTGCTTTCCGTTGCCCGGGGGCACTCGGCACTTACGAATGGGTTGTCATGCCATTCGGCCTCAAGAATGCCGGCGCCACGTACCAACGGGCGATGAACACCATCTTCCATGATTTAATTGGCACCATCATCGAAGTTTATATCGACGATGTTGTCGTCAAATCTAAACGCCGACAGACACATCTGGACGATCTCCGACAGGCTTTCCTCCGCATGCGTCAGCACAACCTCAAGATGAATCCTGCCAAGTGTGCCTTCGGTGTATCGGCCGGGAATTTTCTTGGTTTCCTCGTACATCATCGTGGGATTGAAGTCGATGAGAATAAGGCACGCGCAATCATCACTGCCCCACCCCCAACAACGAAGAAACAATTACAGTCCTTACTTGGCCAGATCAATTTTTTACGCCGATTTATTGCTAATTCGGCAGGTAAAATGAAAGCATTTTCCACACTTTTGAAACTCAAGGACTCAGATAAGTTCGTGTGGAATGAGGAGCATCAGGCGGCGTTTACGCAGATCAAGGTTTCTCTTACAAACCCACCTGTCCTGGTCCCTCCTCAGCGCGGTAAGCCTCTCAAGCTATACATTTCGGCGGCCGAAGAGTCCATCGGTTGCCTCCTCGCGCAAGACAACGATGCCGGACGAGAACAGGTTATCTTCTACCTCAGCTGTAATCTGAGTCATCCAGAGATCAATTATTCCGCCGTTGAGAAGCTCTGTCTCGCCGTGTTCTTCGCTGCATCCAAGCTTTGGCATTACATGCTCCCGTCGGTCACCCAAGTCATTGCCCAGACCGACGTTATCCGGTACATGCTTACCCGGCCAATTGTGAAGGGCCGAATTGGGAAATGGACGATGGCGTTGTCCGAGTTCAGTTTGCAATACGTGCCGTAAAAAGCTGTGAAAGGACAGGCGTTGGCCGATTTCCTTGCCCAGCACCCTTCGCCTTACGGTTTCGGGGGTGCTGACGTCGAAATCGGCATGGTGGTGACCCGCGACAACTATTGGACGATGTATTTCGATGGTTCCAGTACTTCGTCCTCGACCGGCGCAGGCATCGTCATTCAATCTCCTCACAACGATCGTTGGTATTTTTCGCTCAAATTGGATTTCGACTGCACCAATAACCAGGCCGAATACGAAGCTCTGGTCATTGGTCTGGGCCTCCTTCTTGACCTACGCGCCAATCGTGTCCTCGTCCTCGGGGATTCTGAACTAGTGATTAACCAAATTAATGGGTCTTTTCGCTGCATGAGTTGTACTCTGGCGCCTTACCACATGGTCGCCAGCTATTTGGCCGAGTCCTTTGACGGTATTACATTCGAGCATGTTTCTCGGGTTCATAATACCGACGCAGACGAGTTGGCTCAAATCGCCTCCGGTGCACAACTCCTGGGGGGCAAGCTAGGCCGGGAGATACCAATATTACGACAACTATACCCGGCCTTGGTTAATCAGCAAATCCTCCGTCGAGACAATGTGATACGCACCAGGGTCATGTCCCTGCCTTCGTTGTTAGATCGGCAGGACTCTATAGAAATTTGCGCGGTCGAGGCAGTACCAGATGATTGGAGAAAACCCATTATGCAGTACCTTGACAATCCTAACGGAAAACATAGTCGCAGGACACGGGTTCATGCCACGAACTATGTCACGTACCAGAACGAGTTGTACCGAAAGGGCGAAGATGGTTTGTTATTGCTATGCCTCTGCCCCCAAGAGAGTGCTCGGGCGATCGCAGAGGTTCATGAAGGGGTATGCGGAGCTCACCAGTCTGGACGGAAAATGCGATGGCTACTCCGACGACACGGCTATTTTTGGCCGAGAATACTGAAAGATTGTATCGAGTTTGCACGAGGATGCATGCAGTGCCAAATCCATGGGCCTATACAAAGGGCCCCGGCCGAATCACTACATTCGGTCATTAAGCCGTGGCCGTTTAGAGGATGGGCCATGGACGTAATTGGCAAAATCACGCCGACTTCTGGAGCTGCTAAGCATGCATGGATAATAGTCGCAACTGATTACTTTACTAAGTGGGTCGAAGCAAAATCATATGCCGAGTTAACATCTAAAGAAGTTTGTGATTTCGTGGAGGAACACATTGTGACCCGGTTCGATGTGCCAGAAACGATCATAACCGACAATGGAACAATCTTCACAGCCGAAAGGTTTAAGGAATACACGGCCAATTTGAAAATTCGGCTGGAGCAGTCCACACCGTATTATCCACAGGCGAATGGGCAGGCCGAGGCAAGTAATAAAGTGTTGATCGGTATCCTCGAAAAAATAATAAAAGAAAGGCCTGGGATGTGGCATTTGAAGTTGAACGAGGCATTATGGGCATACCGAACGTTGCCCCGGTCGGCGACTGCGACAACCCCATACGCATTAACCTACGGACACGATGCAATGCTACCAGTCGAGTTGAGCATAAATTCGTTGCGATTAATTGAACAAAGTAGTTTGTTTAGCGCCGAATATAGTCAGTCCATGAGACAGGAATTAGAAGATTTGGAAGAAGCGCGACTTGACGCTTATAACTTACTAGTGGCGAAAAAACAGATTGCCGAGCGAGCCTATAATCAAAAGGTGCGACAGAAAACATTCGGCGAGGGTGAGTTAGTGTGGCAAACGGTGTTGCCTGTAGGAATGAAAGATCCTAGGTTCGGCAAGTGGTTGCCGAATTGGGAAGGGCCGTTTATTGTGCATAAAGTATACGGAAAAGGGGCGTATCATCTTAAAGACCGAACCGGTGCGGTCCACAGATTACCGATTAATGGGAAGTTTTTGAAGAAATATTATCCGGTCACATGGGAAATGCGGGAATAGTAAACCAGTCCATTAAAATTGATAAGTATTTACAAAATGAGTAGGTCGGTTGGTTTACATTCAGATACATTTAAGGAGAAGAGGGAAGAAGAGTGCTGAGCAGAGCCTTCAACTCCAACCACCGCACGTCGGCCATGAGGACTTCGGCTTGCCGATTCTTTTTGTCCAGCTTCAGCCGCTCGACCTGTTTTTTGGCTGCTGCATACTCGGTTAGGCGATCCTTCCCGCCTGACTCAAAGTCTCTAGCAAGCTCGGAAGCAATGGCCGACCGACGTTTTGCTAGTTCGGCCATCTGACGGTCGAGCTCGGCTAACGCGTCTCCTTTTGCCCGTAGATCGTCAATCTTCAGATGGAGGGTGTCTTGAACGGCCGTGGCGGCTTGCAGGTCTTGTTCGGCCTTTAGAGCGGTTTGGAAGATACTAAATGTCTCCCGAACGCGCTCCAAGGTAGACGATGCCCGAACAATGGCATCTCCGCTCAGGCGACCGTCGGTTCCAAGTTCGTTCAGACACACGCCGAGCAGATCAAGACCGTTGCGCTCAAGTACTTGCGATGATGAGAGCGACAGGACTTCTCGCAGCTGGGTTAGGGCGCTGGGATCGGCAGCTTCGGTCGTAGTGGCTGAAGGACCAGACTCTGCAGTGGTACTGGAGAGGAGGGCTTTGAATTCGACCTCCCAGGAAGCCTGCACATACAAATCAGGTTAAGTTTAAAAGAAGTCATGACAGGAGTAGCAAGAAGGTTTCGTTTTTTTTAACCTGCCAAGAGGAGACCTCGGCCATGTCTCCAGGATCGTTGGTCGAACCTAAAGAACTCAATGGCCGAGCCCAGTGTTTCAGGTTGCTTCTCAGTTCACGCGGCCGATGGAGGTTATCTACGTTTGATGGCCACTGAGGCAGCCACGAAATATAGATAACGCCCTTCGGCGAATAGAATTCTCGGTGAAAAGAATGTACAGGCACCTGACATTTATTGTTTTCCTCGTTTAGAATTCTAAAGAAAAAAAAGCAATCAAGGAAAGATGGTCGAAGGTGCTTACAAAGGCTGAGGTAACCTCCTGTGGAGGAATGTGGAAGCCCTGGTCTTGAGGATGAACAGGCGATTCCGCCGTTGCCTCGGGTTCCTCGACCGGTCGTTTGCCACGGTCGGCTGTGGAAGGGCCGACTGGAACAGCTGCTTCAGAGGAGGCAGGGACGTCCTGGTCCTGAGAGGGAGCGAGAGGTTCGGCCACCGGGGTCGGTTCCTCGACCGGGCGCTTGCCACGATCAGCCGTGGAGGGGCCTGCTCGAACCGCCGTATCAGACACTAGAGGAGGTGGTTGGCGAGGATGAGGACGGTGTGCCGGCGGGACTTCGTCGCTCCCCTCGCTCTCTTCTAGAACGAAGACCGAGGGCTTTGGATTTTTCGGGGAGGTTTCCTCGGCCGTAGAGACCACCTGTTGAGGGACAGGTGCCTTCTCGACGGAGGGAGGTACGACTTGTTTCTCGGCCAGGGGTTGGCCGGCGGCTGGAGAAGGGGAAGCACTGGGAGTCGTCGTCCCCGTAGTGTGACTGGAGATGACATAGATCTCCCGTGCACCTTTCTTCGCCAGTTGTTTAACCCGCTTGGCAGGCGGGGAAGGCTCGATAGCCGGCTCGGTTTCTTGGCGAGGCCGTTTGACCAGCACGGCCCTACCAGCAGGTTTGTCTTTTTGGGCCACGACCGATTTTTTCCCGGCCATGGCAGCGGCAACTACCTCCGTTTTTCTCAAGGGCCGACTACCTAAGAAGACAGGCAATTCAGTAAGGCAAATCAATATGCAAGGTTGAAAAAAAAAAAAAAAAAAATATTTGAACAGGTACCTTGAGTATGAGGGGCCGAGGCCTTCTTAGGTCGGTCTCCGAAGAGTCTGCTCAGCACATCCTCGACCGGCGCACCAAAGAACTCTTGGGTGTAATTTTCCCACCACTCACCGAAGGTGTCGGTGCAATGGGTTTCTGGGGTGGCTGGTCGAAGGCGGAATTTTTGGCAGCGCTCTTGGAACTCTCTCACGACGGTTCTACACTCCTTCTCCGAGGAACGAGGTTCACGTCCACAGCTTAGGACTGTTCGGGAGGAGAGAAGGGGGACGGGGCAGCCCTGAAGGTAGCCGAACTGTCGGGCAAGGAAGTTCGGATGATATACTTCCCAACCCGACCGTTTCCCGTCACAGCCGAGAGGGAGGTCGCGAGCAAGCACAAACGACCCCCAGGTCTGACGAAGATCGGCGTCTTCCTCCGAGCTCCATGTAGAGGTAGGCAGCCTGATGGAGGAAGGATAGTCTCGACGATGACATATCAGGAACTCGTCGTTGGAGAAGTCGTCGAGAGCGAAGAGGTACCGAAATACCTCTTCGGCTTGATGGGGAGGTGTCGGGCGAGAGGCCAGTTGAGGTCCAAGCGCCTCTGTTGGTAAGAAGTCAGCTATGGCCTGCCGAATGGAGGCAAAGTATACTTGCAACCAGAGTTGGAAGACCCAGAGATGACCATTCTGGTGTGGGTCGACCTTGTGGAGGGTCGCCTCGGCCAGGCAACGGAAAAGTTGGGCGAGAATGTTGGAACTCAGTGCCAGGACGTGTCCACTAGCCAGGGCTTCGGCTACCGGCATGTTCTCGACCAAACACTTGTTTGACTTGGTACAACAAATGTATTTGTTGTACCAATAGAAAAGGAAGGCTTCATGCTCTCCCTCTCGCAGGTCTTCTTCTCCTCGGCCGGCGAAGTGAAGATAGAGGGTGTTGTAATTACAGAAGTTCTTGTGGAGCTTCTGAATGTCTTCCTTCGACGGGATGTGACCGTCACGGTTCAGGGTCTCGAAGGCTCGACGGTCGAAAAGCGTCTTCAGGTCGATATTCGACGGGTGCCCAGAAAGCGTCGCGTCGACAGGGATCCCGGTTGCCGAAGTCCCCAGAATGGCAGTGATATCCAGGATGGTGGGACCAATGGGACCCAGAGGAAGAACCATTGTGTTGGTGGCCGAGCACCAGAAGCATAGAGCGGCTAGGAGAAGCTCCTTGTCGAGGACGACTTCCATGGACGAAAGGAGGATGGCGTCGTAGATGCCGAGGGCCTTCCACTGCTCGCCAAAGAGTCGTTCCATTCGAACAACCCAGGCTGCCCAGGTTGTGGTCGTCGAGGGCCAGGAGCCCTGGGGCTTCGCCGCATCCCATCGCGACCATTCAAACCCTTGAAGCAGGGGTGTTAGGCAGTGCTCCTGTAGAAGGCCGATGATAGTCGGCGGTATTGTAGCCTTGAAGAGAGGACCCAGGATTTGGTACTGAGTGCTCATGTCGTTTTCAAACCGTATGGTCTTGATCGAGCTCCGATCAAGAATCTTTTGGTGCTGGTCACATTCCCTGGAAAGCTTGGAGATGAAGGACGCCATTGTAAGAAAGAAGCACGGAGTAAAAGGGTTTTCTGGGTTGGGGATTTAAGACGAAGACTTGGAATGGAGAAATGCACTGGAAAGCAATGGCAGAGGATTTCAGGAAGTTTGAGAGCGTAAAGTACAAATGAGGGAATTTCAGTATTTATAGAGTTATGGGGGGAAGAGCAATCGTTCGAAATTCAAAACAAAGGGCAAAATAGACCAAATGAATCGTGGATCATGATGAACATTTGGGAAATGCAGTTGAGAAGACCGAAGGTTTCAGATGTTGGAGGCGCACGATCGCGTGTGACGGCGAAATTAATGACGAAAGACGGTTCGACGCCTGCATGATGACAAGTGGGCTCACGGACTGAGGTAGTGGCTCGCGGATTGAGATAGTGGTCATAATGGCAAGACGGTTCGGGCAGGCGCACGCTTCAGACGTCATTATTGGGGATTGGCCATGTTAGAGGATGCCACGTGGCGAGTGGTTTAGCAGGATCAAGATCGTGCGATCGTGTTCAATAAATGCGCCTTGGAACTCAGGTATTAGGATTCTGAGTGGTAGATTCGCTTCTTCAAGGCCGAAACTCGGCCGAAGGTTTCAGGCCGAGGACCTCAGAAGCGAGGGGGCAATGTTTGGGCCCAAAATAGCAGTTTGGGCCGAGGGAAGAATCACTCTCGGCCCGGGAAGCCGTACGGCGAAAGGGTCATGGAGCGTTCAGCTCATGGGCTTCCAAGCCTAGGTCGGTTAAATCAGAATGCAAGTCGAGTCCTAGTACAATAGGGACTCTCGACGAGATCAATAAACTAGAAAGTGAATCCGGCTCAGTTAAGGACTAGATTCGTAGTCCTAGCGGAGATAGGACTGATCGAGGTAATGTTAATCCGGAGAAGGAAACCTAGTTCGAATAGAATTGGAACTCGGGCTCGGTGTTCTGCTACTATAAATACAAGACATTCAGCAACGGAAGAGACCCCTGCAAATCAATACAAAATTGCCCTGCGCAAATTCTCACAACTTTGTGATTTTTCTTTTTCTTTTTTTCGCTGACACATCTTCCGTTGGCATCAACAGCACTGTGGAAGCAACCGGTGATATCTTAAGTCGGCATAGATAGCTCTATCACCGTAGAGTTAATCGGTCTCGCAGTATCTTCCGTTGGCATCAACAGCACTGCGGCGAGAACGGTTGATTACCTATCCAAGTCTCGGTCGAGAAGGGTTTCTAAATCCTTATTGGTCGAGGTCATCTCATCAGCCTTCTCGGCGGAGTGAGGTGTTACAGTTATTACATTCGGCACATTGAAAGCCGAATTTGATATTGAACTTCGTAAGAATAGTAACCTTGTCTTCAGGTTCGAGAGCCCAAGAGGCCGAGACGTGTTCCTTTCTCGGCCGCAATCGCAAGACGCAGAAGTCAGTAGCGCGACCCAACGCAACATCAACAAATTTACTCCTCGACCGAGCTCGGCCGACGAGTTGGCACGCCCCGCATTCACCGAAGGACGTAGTTAGCTCATTAATTACTCGGCCTGCGCGCCACGTAGGCTCTGTAGTTTTTAGGGTCAACACTTGTACTGCCAACCTACATATGCATGTCTTTGTATGTGTTTGTGAACCGTAGTGCATAAAGTATGGGTTGTTAGGTAAGGTTAGTTCTGGCTACACCCAGTCTTCATATTTATGAAAATGGAACGTTGGTGTGAGTTTGAATCTATGTATTATTATATATGCAATGTGTGGGGTTTGTTTTGTGTGTGTTTTGTGTTGTTGTTGTTGTGAGTTTGTGTGTGGGGCTTATTTATGGAGTTTGATTTGTGATTTTTGCCTTAATCTTGGACTTTCCCTGATTAAGTCCAATTACCTAGTCTCTACATTTGTTCATATATTATTGTTATTGGCTTGCCATCCTTTATTTTTCTGGACTTTCCCAGATTAAGTCCAATTACCCAGTCTCTACATTTGTTCATATATTATTGTTCTAGGATTGCCATCCTTTATATTTCTCAACTATGTAGTGTCCAATGACCAAAATATCGATATTATCGGTGAAATATCGCCGATAATATCGTTTTTTTTAGTAGGCGATATTTTCAAACGTATTCACTTAATTATTGGAAATATATCGCGATATTATTGATAATATCGCCGGAGGCGTCGTCGTCGCAACTGCAACCGAGGCTTCGTTGTCGCACTGCCAAGGAGAGGAATGAGGGAGAAGGTTCGAGGGATTGGGGAAGGGGGAAACACACAAAACCTTTCTTGAGGGTTTTGATCTCAGCTCCGGAGCGGCGAGCGGCATTGGGTGCCTTCTTCCTGATGACGACGGGCTCCCAGTCCTGCGTGATGGGTCCTCCTGAGTCCTGACATGGCGATCGGTTGTGGGAGGGGTGTGCGAGGTGTCGGAGATTTCTGGTCTCTCTAGGGAGGATATTTGGTTTTGGTTGCTATTCTGAGGCGTTCTAAAAGGGCTTTTGGAAGAGAGGCGAGGGGGTGCGTTGGGGGGGGGGGTGAGGACACGGGTGGAAGTGTCTGAAAAGAAGAAGAAAAAGAAGGGTTTTGGATTGGTGCGTTGGCACGATCTGAAAAGAAGAAGAAAAAGAAGTGGTGTGTTGGCACCATCTGAAAACAAGAAGAAAAAATGTTTGCCAAAAAAAACAAAAGAAGAAGAAGAAGAAATAATAATAAAAAAATAAAGATTTTAGAATGGTGTGCTGCACTATGTGAAAAGAAAAAATAAAAATAATTTTTAATAGAAAATTGTACAATGAGATTGATTAAAAATTATGTATAAATGATTATGGTGTGTTTAAAGTTAAACATCTTTCATTAATTACTACATATTTTCCACACTCACAATGTTTGCCAACTCGCTATATAATCAACTTAAATCAGTTAAATCCATCATGCAATGCATTTCCTTCCAATTTTTTGTGATAAACTAATAGATAATTGACTAAATAAACATCCTGCAAAGTTTCAATAAAAATTTCCAAGTTTTTCTTACAATTTCCGTGGTTTCCATATTATTTTTTATCGATATCGATAATATCCCGATATTTCCATCGATATTTCCGTGTTTTTGGACTACCGATATTTCCGATATCATCGATATTTAATACTTTGGTAGTGTCTGATCCGTGGCCATTTGTTATAATTTTCTTTAATTTTTTACATTTTCAATTAGTAAGAAACTGGGTGACAGAAATTTTAGGCCAAAAGCCCAAAATCTCAAATTTCAGCCAAAAAGACCAAAATTTAATCTTGATTTGTTCAAAATATTGAAAACATTTCGGGAATATTGAAATTTCGGTTTGGGATCAGTATTCGAATTCATGTCCCGAAAAAGGTCAGTTTAGGATTCGGGATCCCATTGTCGATCCGGGATCCTATTACCGAACTAGCCTTAGAAAACAGCGGGAGTTATTTTGTACTCTTATTATTTCAGATAATGAAATAAAGTACTACTGGTAAGCCGAGGACGTAGGCACACTTGTCGAACCTCATAATTTTTGTGCCTTATTTACTTTTTATTTTACTACATACGTATCCTCGATTTCACAACACATTCTAATCTTTTACATGGTTATTTTTAATATTGAATCATTTTTTTTAAACAAAAAAAAGAGAAAAAAAACCAGACGTGTCAAACTAAGGAGGAGCGACATTGACATTTTAACAATAACTACTTCTAATTGTTTAGCAGTTTTTTTTAATTTTTAATTTTTAATTTTTTTAATTTTTTATTTTTAACAATCGATAATATCTAGATTAAGGGTAAGCAAATGTGCTAAGCCTCAAACTAGGCTAGCAACAATAATACGGTTCAAATTCGTCTTTTAGCGAGAATCGAACCTAAAACCTCTTACTTACAAATAAAGAAGAATAATACTAGATCATAGTACTAAATGATAATTGTTGAGCAACTCTTATCAGAGAAGGTTTGTCACATCCCGGCCCAAGGCACACCACTTTCTGGGCCCGCTCCACCACCGTAGCATGATATTGTCCGCTTTGGGTTACCATTCCCTCACGGTTTTATTTTTGGGAACTCACGAGCAACTTCCCAATGGGTCACCCATCTTGAGAATGCTCTGGCCTCCTTCTCGCTTAACTTCGAAGTTTCTACGAAACCCGAAGCTAGTGAGCTCCCAAAAGGCATCGTCTTAAGTAAGGATGAGAATATACATTTAAGGATCACTTCCCTGGGCGATGTAGGATGTTACAATCCACCCCTTTTAGGAGCCTAACGTCCTCGTCGGCACACTTCTAGCCAGGGATTGGCTCTGATACCATTTTGTCACATTCCGGCCCGAGGGGGATCACTTCCCGAGCCCGTTCCACCACCGTAGCATGATATTGTCCGCTTTGGGCTTACCATTTCCTCACGGTTTTGTTTTTGGGAACTCACGAGCAACTTCCCAGGGGATCACCCATCTTGGGAGTGTTCTGGCCTCCTTCTCGCTTAACTTCGGAGTTCTTATGGAACCCGAAGCCAGCGAGCTCCCAAAATGTCTCGTGTTAGGTAGGGATGAAAATATACATTTCAGAATCACTCCCCTGGACGATGTGGAATATTACAAGGTTCACGAGGTGTTGAGTTGCCATTAATTCCTTCATGACATGACATGTTTCACATGACATGTCTTTGCTATAGTGTATGTATAGGCTATATAGCCATACATGCATATCACTTTGGAAGCTTATGCCAAAAGCTATGATCATGTATCACAGCCCATTCAATGACCCCTCCAACCACTAAGAATCTCACTTCCTTCTTTCCAGAGTCCACCGACCCTTCACAAAAGCAAAGAACCCACGAAACAAAAGCCACAAACAAAGAAAAAATGTCCAAACCCAGAAGCAGAAGAGCCAATCCCACTCTAATTCTCTACCTATCCCTCCTTTTAATCCACATCCACTTCTCAATCTGCAATGGGGTTTCAGTTCTTGACCTGAATCATCCACTCAAAGGAAGCGAAATCGAGGCTGCCATGGGGGGAAGAAGCGTCTGCAGCAAGAAGATTGGGGAGTGCTTGACAGAGCCAGAGATGGAGTCAGAGAGCAGCAGGAGAATTCTGGCAATGCAGAAGAAGTACATAAGCTATGGGACTCTCAACAGGGACTTGGTTCCCTGTGGAAAACCAGGGGCTTCCTACTACAATTGTCACGCTGCGGCGGCGAATCCTTACAACAGAGGGTGTGAGGTCATCACAAGATGTGCAAGAGGTAATTGACATGGAAACTTGATATAATTACAGGATGTGGAACCCTAGTTTGGAGAGAATGGAACTGCTGATTTCATTCAAATCTGTTAAATGTTAAAGGTGTATTGTGATGGGGGTGTTTTGGGTATGAATGTATATTTGAGAACCCTTGTTTTGAAATGTTGTACTAGATCATGTATGATTAGCATGAATTTTACTGGACATCTGACTTTTGTTTTCCCTAAACCCTATTAATCCCACATTCATATATATATATATATGGATGTGGGATTGATAGATGTTCCAATGATACATGTTCTTGTGTGAGGGATAAAATTATGCTTTTTCCTAATGCAATTTTGCTTAGTTTTTGAGAGAAAATAAACCCACAAAAGAGAGATTAGATTGATGGATTTCTACAAAGAACAAGCTTAAGGATGCAAAAATGGTAAATAATGGAGACTAGTTATTGGGGAAAATGATTTAGCCTTCAAATTGAATAAACGAAGCGAGAATCATCAAGGGATAGAAACAAGAAAATCACTTTCCAAATGAAAATATGCAAGAGAGAGCTAGGAGGTGGGTAGGTAAGTGGGTGCTTAACAAATTACAGTGCATAATGGTGTTGGATATTTTCTTGAGAGGAAGACTGACAGTTAGTCTGAGTGGATGACAGAAGGATGGCATCAATGGACAAAAGGGAAGGGAAGATCAAATTCTTGTACCATTAGATGGATTTTGTCCACATTGTTGTAGGTCAAAGTGACGGACCCATTCTCCTATTGGTGCACTGCATATATACAATTAGAATCTATTCAACTACCCGTCTACCTATACTTCTTTGTTTACCTGTAAGTGAGAGGTCTTAGCTTAAATCCTCAAATTTCCGGTTATCATCGTAGCAGAAGATGATCATGCTGTGCAGCCTTCAGGGCTTCAGTTTAAGATTTCGGATGCCTACGCCTTTGTTCTCATCAGAATATGTTGGAGAAATTCAGTTTGTAAAATAATCACTAGAATGCCACACCTGAAGCTTTAGTTGAGCAAACATTGCTAATTGTTGAAAACGTTATCTTCCAACCGCAACCAAGTTCAAACATGATTAAAGTCGAGCAAATGCCCTGCCAAAATATCTGGCCTTAATTCTGAGAGATTTTTCCCTAGTGCCAGGTACACAAGCGGCGTGTCATTGTATAAGTGGACGAAATGAACTTTCCTTCCGTTTATCCATGGCTCCTTTTACATGAGGTAGAGGTAGTTGTAGCTCAGCGCTATTGTTTTCATGGTGATTGCCAGAGAAAGAAATTCCTGGTGGTACTTTTGGCTCATTGTTAGACAGCTTATCACCATTTTTATCGGCTGCAGGAACAACTAAGCCGTTACTGTCAGCTTCGTTTGAACTAGAACATCACGAGTGGAGGCTTCAGCTCAGCTTTCACAGCTTAACACAGAAAATAATGAAAATTTTGAATCTGGGCTTAATTTTTAACGGACTTCACCATAAAGGTTTAAATCCGAATTTTTTTACCACATAGGTTATCTTCTGAATACTCTGTCATCATGAGGATAATTTATCCAATTAGGCCTAGCCAAAATGATCCCCTGAGATTTGAAACTAATAAAAGTGGTCTCTTGAGTATTTTTATCATTTTATCTTTGTTTATCGGAGATTTTTTTTCATAGAATGACCACTAATTGATGGTAGACAAATTCAGGACCAGCTCTATCAATTTAAAATCTCATGAACCAAAATCAAAAGTTATGCTAATCTCAAGGATCATTTTCTTTAAAAAAAACCTTTCTTATATATGCTATTCCACCACCATCAGAATCAGATTTCCTAGTAGTACATGATAGCAAGTTATCTAAACAATACTTTAGAACCTTTTTCCTAAGATTCGGATCGATGTACCTTCCCGGAAGCACTCCGCCGGAAGTCCATTAGGAAAACCAACAAAGCCAAACCCTCCGGGAAAGGCCTCTGTCTCATGCACATTAAACAGAAAGAGCTGATGGGCTACAAATTGATTCATACCCACATGATAGCTTAATGGGCTTACCCATGCCCATCTCGCAGGATTTTCATGGAATGACTCCTTTTCGAACTCATACTCATTGGAACGCCTTCATCCCTATACTTGAGGTATATGCGTCGTTGGTGCCCCGCCGGGGGGGGGGGGGGCGCGCGGCAGGCGTAGGGGTGGGTTCAAAAAACCGAAACCGAAAACCGAACCGAAACCGAAAAAACCGAACCGAACGAAAAAAACCGAACCGAATTGAAAAAACCGAACCTAACCGAACTCTTTTGGTTTGGTTCGGTTTTGGTGGTCTAGAAACCGAACCGAACCGAAATAATTAAATTAATATTTTTTAAATTTTATTTATTTAATTATTTGATTTTATTATATTAGAATATGATACTTCGGACTGCTGCTTTGGTAGGACTTGTTTGCTTTCCAATTCAAATTGTCTTCTCAGCTTCTCCATCTACAACAAAAATTAGAACTTATACCATTACATGCAATATTTATAGTTTATATCATTAAGTGCAACACATATATAAGAACACATATCTCAACTGCACTGCATTTGATTAGGGAAAGCAAATAGCGTATAAAAAGTCTCATGAGTTTATTAAACACTACGAGATCAAAAACAAAATTCAAACTTTCTCACCTATGGCCAAGTATAGTAGCTTCCCTGGCCTAACAATTTTGAAAAGTATATCAATATATTCAAAAATATTGATGAACACCTCTTCAAAATTTGCTTGTGGTAGAAGCTGAACACAAAATGTAGAAATTATATTATGTAACCACATATATGGAGAAAAAAAATTCGGACCATAAAGATAAAGAAAATATCAAAAATTGTTACCTAGACAATAATCAAAATAAATAGTATATTATAGAATGTTTATCTTATTGCTAGTGAAGAATACATGTATATATATATATATATATATATATAGAGAGAGAGAGAGAGAGAGAGAGAGAGAGAGAGAGAGATTGAGAGAAAGAGAGGAATGAATAAGGTTGTAATCCATCATCATCGTCTAAAAAGAAATCTATTTACAGTTAAACTTTAAACCCAAAATATTTTAAAAAAAACCTTTATGTTATAATTCTAGTTGAACTTTAAATGTTTATTTTCATTATCTTTAAGTCTAGTCGGAATATTTATGTTATGATTGTGTTGGCTATGTTAAAATTTAAGATTTCAAATTTTCTCATTTTTTGAAAAAAAAAACCGAAACCGAACCGAAAAAAACCAAACCGAAAAAAAACCGAACTGAAAAAAACCGAAAAAAAATTGAACTGAACCGAAATTTAGGTTCGGTTTCGGTTTTGGCAAAAAACCGAACCGATTTGAACCGAACCCACCCCTAGGTGGGGGGGCGGGACTCGTTCGGCTTCCATCAACGCAATCGATTAACGAAGCAAGAAGCATGCGTGAGAGTGAGCACAGAGAGAGAGAGAGATCCAGAAAATATCCACTACTATTTTTAGCATCCCTAAGGGTATTTTTAGGGGGATTCCCGCCACATTCCCATCATCAAAAACGAAGAAAATATCAAATACAGATGTTAAAGAGATTTTTTTAATGTGCTGAAAATACGGTCTAGTACACCATGTCATCGTACAAGTGGTTGAAGAAAAAAATTCAAATCTCCAACCACTTGTATGTTGGAAGTATGCCCACAAAGCCACTCATTTGATGTAATAGCTTTTTGGAATACTTAATGTATTAAACTTTTATATGTTTAATGAAGGGCAAAGCTTATTGTTAATCACTATTTATTGTATCATGTGTTTAAGTAATAAGGGAATCCAAGGGATGTATTTGATCTAAGAGACAAGTGATCTAAGTGAGTTAGATTATCGAGACCATTCTCTTATGTTCATTCCTAAAACGTTCCTAGCCATAGGATTGCCAATTGGGTATTGACAATCCGCTAAGGTTAGTATGTGTTATGTTGACTCAAGCGTGAGTATGACTAGTCTCAAGTCATTTGGTGTTGGACACTAAGACAAACACATAGGTGCTCGAAAGAGTAATCGAGTACACTGAACAACGATCGAAAGAGAGTTCGAACATACATGTCATGTAAGAACTCGAAAGTTGCAATATGCAAAGTAGTCCTTTGACCTGAGGCATCATAGATGTCTAATGGTTAGGTCCTTGATCTTTGATCATGTCAACGACATTCCATCGGAGTGTCCACGGCATTGTTGGGGTCAAGCTGTCTAGTCATGTAGGCATATGAATGCACAACAAGGGATCTCTAACCTTCCATGGTGGAAGGAGTATACTCTAAGATATGATTCTAAAGTCTTTGGCCAAAGCATATGAATATGACTTAGGAAGTTTGTTCCAAATCATATTCAAGGGAATCATATAGATATGTATCACATTGGATAGTAGACATGAAACAAACTATCACTCAAACAATGTGATTAAGAGTATTGTATTAGAGAAGGACCGTATTGCATTGTAGTTGTAACTGGATAGGTTCTCCAACCAATTCTACTTAGCTTGGGTAACCATGACATACTGCTAGGTGTCACTCATGGTTTGTGGAAGCCCTAATGACTAGCAAACACTAATCATAAAGGGAGAATTGAAATGTGGTTTCAATTCACAATCGATCGTTAAGAGTAACAATCGCCCACTACCTCGCTAATTGGAACCTAATGGATCGTACACCGAGTAAGGGCGATAGTGAAGAAATTAAATGAAATGGATATGAAATTAAATGGTTTAATTGAAGAATGGTCAAGATTAATTAATTAGTTAATTAATTATACGAAAGGTTCGTATTGGGCTTTTAAGTTGGTTTTGAGTTTCGGGGCCCAAAAGTGTTTTGGTCCATAAGGCCCATTATGTTTAAGTTGTATGACAACTAAAACAAAATGGGCAATAAGCCCAATCACAACATATAAGCCGGCCATGGTGAGGAGATGGTGAAAGTTTGCTTAATTGCAAGTTTGCCACTCACCAAAGAAAAGTGCTATAAAAGCAACTTTATAGCTATTTTCTAATTAGGGTTTTCTTTGAGGCAAAGAGGTGAAACATTTTCTCTCTTTCTCTCTACAAAGAGGCCGGCCACTTAGGGAGATTAATCTAGCAATCTCTTCTTCCCTAAGTCATCCATTTCATCTTCACACTTAACCCTTGGTGTGGGGACTTAGAGACACCAAACTTTTGGTGTTTTGGAGATCCTTTCCTTACATCCACAAATTCCAAAGGAGCACAAAAGGAGAAGGAAATCACAAGCAATATCCAAGGAGTTAGGAGGTGACTTGAAGGTCCTCCACTTGGGTGAATCCCTTGTGTAAACAAGGATGAGCTTCAAGGGTAAAGAAACTCTAAATCTTTACTTCTCTTTAATGTTGTTAAAGAGTTTATTGGTTCACCATATACTAGGCTTTGAAAGTCATGGGTTTTATGAATTGTTTTTGAATGCATGCCTACTTTAAAGTGTTAATAGTTTGCATATGTATTCAAATGTTCTTACTTGTTCTTAGCTAGGACAATTTTTTTCCTTCATTATATTATGATGCTTGGGGTATCCAATCACTAAAGCTATAATAATAACAACAATAACATTAATAAGGTAAATCACATTTTACCACCTCAACTTTAGGTCACATAACAAAATTATACTTCATCTTTTGAACATTACAATGTCATACATCAACTTACGTATTCATTGCAATTTCAAACCTCCGTTAAAAAATCCGTCAATTTGTCATTTAATTAATGATGTGACAAATGTAAGTCTCACATTATGCTAACTATGGATGCAAATTTCCGCCTTTCCTTGATTGACGAATCTGTACTTGCAAAATAATAACACCTAAGATTAAAGCCAAAAGCCTCACGCGCGCACGATGAATGGGGGAGGGGTCTTTGGCCGAAGAATTTTTTATGCCAAAGTTAGAATTCTGAGAAGAATGTGTTTGAGTATTTGTACAAAAGCAAAAAGCCTCGTTAGGGGTAGCAAAAGCTTCCCCAAATTTTGGAGATAAATGGAGTATTTATAGGATAAAAGGAGGAGATGGGCCGGCCCTTTAGGGTTTAGAAGTGGCCGGCCTGAGGGTGGAATTTTAGGTGAGAATATTCTAAGATATTTGGGTAAATAAATATCTTAGAATAATTAGATATATATCCTAAATAAAAGGAATTAGGATAACTTACTTGAAAGAGGTCTTCTCTAATTAGAAATGTATTTATGATAAGAATAAGGGATTATTCTATCATAAATAACTTTGACTTTTCCTACGGGCAGGGGTGCCTTGAGCAGTCGTTGATCTTTGCCTGCTCTACCTCTGCTGCATGTGGTGAATGAGGCTACTCCCCACTCATGTAATAGGGGCAATCTTGTCTTTCTTGGGAAATAATCTACCTATCAGCTCCACGATTTTTGGGATTATTTTTAGCTCCACAAATGCCCCTACACCTGCTGGACTGCTCATAGGAAAGGGAAAGAGGTGTAGGAATCCAAAGCTACAATGGAGTTTGTGTCCCAATTTGATCTAGATTCCCTCTTTGACTTGGAATTTAAATTCTTCTAGGAAAGAGAATGTAATTGCTACCAAAACCTATTTAAGTCTGTGTCAAGCAGGGGGTTAAATAAATTTGCAGTGCAATTAAAACCTTGCCAGAAAGAGAAAGCCAAAGGATATTTGTTCCCCTTCCCCTAACAATCTTCTTTGCTTGCCCGTGCAAAAAAATATGTTTCGTTGCTTTTCTTTTTTTCCAAGGTAAGAAAAATTTAATTTTCTCTTTCTTCTTGATTTTTCAGAACCTCGGGGCTTGCGTTTCGACTTGATGGGGGTCGAGGACTTGGGAAATTGTGCAGCAGTGGGGCTGCCATGCTGCTGTTGTGGCAGCTGGGTTGCTGTAGGTAGACTCAGCTCGGCGTGGGTCGAGATGCGTGTGGACCTAGGCGCTGGGGCGCTGGCCTTGGGCTGCTCGAGATGGGACACTAGGTTCAGGCACGTGTGGCTGAAGGGGTTGTTGGGCTTGGGCCTGTTTAGCGTGGGAGGGAAGTGCAGGGACGCCAACCCCATTCCATTTGAATTGGGTTGTGAAGGCTTGCTGGGTTGGAGCTTGGCATGAGATTGGGCCGAGATGAAGGCCTGGCATGATGGGCCCGTGTCTTCTGTCTAGTGTGCTGGGTCTGTGAGGCAGCCAGCTGGGCTGCGGCCTGGCGCGCTGCTCCATGTAATTTTTTCCTTTTTTTTTTGTTTCTTTTTTTAGCAACCTTCTAATAATTTTTCCTTGGCCTGTTGTAGGATTTTAGAACATGTTTTCCTCAAGCCACAAGAATGTTGAATTTATTTCACCGTTGAACCATTAAGGCAAATCTGAAGTAAGCTAGGCTACTTCAGGGCTGCACACGTCAAGGTAGGTTCCGATAAGCAGTTCAGGACTTCCTTGAGATGCTTAAGCATGCAATTCTATTTGGGGTTCGCATGAAGCGGGCCAAGGATGGTAGTAATCGTGAGCTGTGTAAAACTATGAAAGCTATCAAGTTTCACCCTTACTACTTCGTGTTGGGGTTCAACTTGCCCATGCCTCAGTTCTTCTAAAAGGTGATCTGCTCCATGAAGTGTGCTTCTGCTCAGTGCTTTCCGAATGCGGTTAGCTTGATTATGGGGTTCCATAACTTGAGTAGGTTCTTTGACTTGGACCTAACTACCAACGAGTTTTGGTACTTCTTTGACATAGGTCACATCGATGGTGTTGGGTAGTTGAGGACCCGCCATAGGCTATTCGATCACTCTAGCAAAAGGGATCATGACTAGGGAGACCCTTTAGAGATAGTGGGAATCCGACTCCTCACCTGGGTTGCTCGTTCTGATTGCCTTCATCGATGGTAAATAGGTTGCTTAGTCTCTAAGTTGCTTTATACTTTTGCTGAGCTGCCTTTTGATTTGTCATCATTTGTTTACATAGATTCAAAATTTGATTCAACTCCTAAGACTTCTCCAGACATGAAGAAGGTGCACATCGCTTTAAGGATCTCTGCTGAGTACCATGAATGGTGTTGGCTACTCAGTCATCTTCGTAGGGAGAAATGTGGGCTGCCCCTATTATAAGAGATTAAGAGGATTAAGGGTGAGGCGTTTGCTAGTCCGATTGCCACTGTGAAGCCTGTTGCAAGCAAATGCGGGAGAAAGAGATCTTCGTCGCCTGCTCGAGAGCCGTCGGTGGAGAAAAAATTGAAGACTTACTCTATTGCTCGCTAAGGTTTGTCCACTGTTGGGAGGCTGGTGATTGACTTAACTTTTCCAAAAGGGAAGAAAGAGGCTGCTGGATCTAAGCATGTGAATCCTGCTGCTCCAAGGATTGCTAGAACTGTTACTAACAAGATTGCACAATGGAGAAGTTCTGTCGTGCCCCATGTGCCTTGGTTTTTTTCGAGACAACTTTTTGTGCCTTAGAGGTACGTGCAGCGACAAAGAGCGATGAAGGTGAGCTAAGGCAGTGCTAGGGCTGGCCCCTCTTATTGAGAATGAAGCACTTGCCCACATAAGTAGCCGTGATCAGCATACCAAACCAGCCTTAGAGGACTTTTTTGAGATCCATGCCTTGTTGAAGCTTGATCTGCTTGAGGAAACAGAAGCATGTGCCAAGTTTGTTGATGGCGTGATCAAAGTTGTTGGCTCTAGTTTCTTTGCGAGGTGTGAGACTTAATTGTAAAGGGGTTCCCTACTTGATATGATGTAAATCTATGATCTTGGCAATCGAGTACACTCGTATGGAGCAGGATGACGCCAAGGCTATTAGGGAGATAGTGGTAGCCATGGTAGCAGAGGCTTGCTTGGCTGTTGATAAAATTAAAGAGCTGGAGTTTGAACTTGCCTTTTTAAAGGGATATGATGTCTCTGCCCCCACTACTCAGTAGCTTAAGACTGCTCGCCAAAAGATCAATGACTTGAAGGCTTAACTTGACGAGATCTCGGGGAAGTTTGGCGTTGCAAAGAAGGAGATTGAAGTCTAAGCATTGCTAATGTAAGACCTTGAACGTGCCATTTCAGATTTTCATATTGCATGTGATGCCTAGGATGTTGAGCTGTTTGCTATACATAATGACGTTGTTCGACTCAAGAAGGTCGTCACTAGACTTGAGTCCAAGGAATTGGAGTTGTAAGGAGCGTCATCTGTTAGCGAGAACCTGAAGAATGAACTAGATGAGTTATAGAATGCTCGTAGTGACCTGATTGAGGAGAATAACCAGCTGAAGAGTGAGAAGTCCAGTCTTTAGGTTGTTCTTGCCCAAGGTCAAGCTGACTTCTACAAGCTTGGCTATATTGATAATTTCCTTGACATGCCATCTAACTACGCCTTCTGTGATAAGGACCTCAAACGTTTTTCTATTTCTTCTGAAGATTTGCTTAAGTTTTCCTTCGAGAGCGCTGTTAGTGGAGCAGCTGAGGATTAGGCTGCCCAGGTAGGTGCAGCCGAAGGTAGTGCCACCAGGCATGGTCGGCTGATGATAGTGCTACCCAGAATGGGGCAGCTGCAGATGAAGCGCGAGAGGTTGATGCTATTGGGAGCAATGCGGCTGCTGAAGATGTCTAAGCTGTTGAGGATTAGTTTTTTTAAATAGACTTTAGGATTTACCTTCTTTTCCTTTCTTGCTTTGCTTTTTCCTTTGTTTGAACTCTATTGGCCTTTGTGCCATTTACCAATTTGTTAGAAATTAATAAACTTTTTTTCTTCACTTTACTTCATTTTTGTCTCTTTGCCTTGCTTCAAGCTTTAAACGTAGAATGAACAAATGAGCAGGCTACTTCGAACAAAGCAGTCAAGCCTATCTTTATTGCTTTAAGTGCCAACTCAGGGTTGTTGGGTGTGAATCTTCGCTTGCTTGAGGCATCTTTTGAAACTTCTAACTTACAGGGTCGAATGACCTACATGGTTGCATGTTTTGTATCGGTAGTCCACTAGATCTTTAATCACAAGGTCGTTAGCGAAGCACGCTGTTTTCAATAAGCAGACGGGCTTGCATAACCTATGTGACTGCTGATATAGGCTTAGGACCTCTGCAAAGTTGTTAACTAGAGAATTAGCAGCCAAGCGTTGGTGCGAGAATTACTTGACACACAAATTAAACCCTCTTTTTGACAATTGTAGTATAGATGTAAGTAGGGTATCGTTCTAGGCCGGGGATTAGGAGGGATTGCTAATCTATTCTAAATTAATTTAAAAATATTAAACAAGACTCAAGGACACAAAACTAGGCTAAAAACTCTAATAACTCGAAACACACTTAGAATGACTCAAAATAATGAAAACAATCAAATTAGACACTAGGAACTGAAATGGACGGAAATTAAATTAAAAGACTAACAACAATGAAAACTAACTAAATAATATAATTTAATAATGGGGGGGGGTTTGGTTTTGACGAGAAGTAAATTAAACTTAAATAAATTACAGAATTGACAAAAGCATGAAATTAAGGTGAAAGGATAGGTGACGGACTAGCTAAAGGGTTCTTCTCCACACATGACACATATGCAACCTAAATTGATTTTCAGTTGTTCTTTCAATAAATTGTAAATCTCAATGTTCCAAGTTAATTAGGTCCGCTTAAATTAACTCTTAGATTTCCCTAGATTCATTGGATTGAATGGAATACGCATTACAACCAAATTATTCCTCATCAAAATCCCTAACTATGGAATACGCATGATAGAGACATTCAACAAAGATCATTAAGTTCAACGGAAATCATAAACATTGACTAGGCATTCATAACTATGGAATACGCATGTTAATCTAGCCTAGAACTCACTTAACACGATTGTGGATAACAACCTTCACTACTTGTGAATATAAGTTCATAACGATTAGGTGAAACTCCCTTATATTCTAGCATCAAATTCATGCATGAAAATTAAGCGTGCACTCTCAACCAACATACACAAATTAGTTATCAATCAAGCAGTTAAGCAAATTAAATCACAACTGAAGGTAATCAATTCATATTACAAATATATTCATGGCTTTGAACTTCCCCCTAGCTAAGTAGGGGATTAGTTCCTCACACTTGCAATTAAGCAAAAACAATTGATATTAAACATAGAAAAACAAAGTAGAATACACCTAGAATGCTCCAACAACTCCAATGGAATGGCTAGCACAACTCCAAGCACTTCTCCTTCTTTGCAAGCCTTGGAACTAATGGAAATGTGTATGAATTTCTGTGTGTCTTCCTTGAAAGCTGAATGGTGCTTATATAGAGGTTGGAAATGAAAAGAATTGCAAGGTAATGGACACAAGAATCTCACGGCAAAGGGAAGAAAGGATGCTGCCAGCTTTGTTTTGCATGTGTGTGTGCTGTTTTTGTGCTCTTTCCACCTAGAAATAATCATGCCAAAGCCACCCAAAGCTATAAGTGGGAGACTAACAAGAAATCCACTTCATAGTGGTCAAATTTCTTTGCTTTTTCTGCTGTCCATTCACTCCCCTTTGCTGATTCCATTCTTCTTGCCGTGAGTGTGCATGTGTGTGTGTGTTTGTGTTGTCCTCATCACTTCCCACTCTTCCATGCTTTAATTTCTGATTCCTTGCTGCCCATGTGGTGTGTGTGTTGCTGTTTTCTTTCCTTCTTGCTGCCCATGTGGTGTTTATACTTGCACAAACATGTTCTTCATCCATTTAGCTAGCAATAAACACATTTTCTGCCATCACATGGTAGCTATGATGTTTGAAGTTGTAGGCCAACACTTTGCACACACACATGCAGATTTCTAGCCCTTTGAATCATCAAATTCGTCCATCCTCATGTCTCCATGTTTGCACCATCCAATCTTGGCCCAAAAATGCTCCAAAATGCTCCAAAATGCATCTTCTTGCATCCTTGGCCCATAGAACCTACAAACACACAAAAATGGCTTAAACTACTAACATAACTAAGAACTAAGAACATAAATGCACGAAAACAAACATACTAAGTCGTATAAATATGCTCCTATCAAATTCCCCCACACTTAGCTTTTGCTAGTCCTCGAGCAAAACAAAGAAAACATGAAAAAGTAATAACATGAAAAACATTAGTTTCCCCCTATGTGACCCTCATAGAATTTCATTCAAGAAAACAAATCATTAAGAACCATAGCTAGCACCAAACAAACTAATCCAAGTTCATCTTCCTTGTTCAAATATTAGCAGTAATCTTTGAATCATCCTTGAAGTGTAGTGTGTGAGATAGCCATGCTAATGCAATTTCAAAAAATTTTTTATTTATTTTTTTAAAATCATCATATGCAAACTAGCAACCTTCTCACGGGATATACACTCAATCACACATGTGTTTAGTTTAAATGTGTTTCGCTCAAAGAATCAAATGTGAAATTTCTACCATAAGCTTGCATAAAGATCACTTCTCCACAGTCATAATTGCAAAACTTAAATCAAGAGGACTTTTATTGGATGTAATGAGGCTTAGGGATAGGGTTATTGAAACGAAAGAATAGGAAAACACAAGTTCCAAGCTACATTGCAAGCAATTCTTTTGTTTAGATTTATAAGAACTCAATCTTTCCAGCGATTCTTCTAGCACCTCCAACCACACCCTTAAACTGAAACTTTAAAAACTTTTTATTTTCTTTGTATACAATCCTTCTTTTTCTTTTCTTTTTTTTCTTCTTTTTATTTTTTTATTTTTTTTATTTTTTATTTTTTATATACAAACATGAAATACCCCCACACTTATTCTTTTGCCAAACACCTTCAAAGTACTTCACAAACATTTCTCATAAGACAATCTCACATTGCTCACTAGCTTGCTTGGAAAGGGTAAGGAAAAATGTTTCAGGTATAAGGGTAGACATATCTGGTGATAAGAAATAAAAGGCTCAACATACACGGCTCAAATTGGCAATCTAATGATATCATTTTTTCTTTGGGAAACATGGTTATTTGGGCCATAGTGGTAAACCTAATGCCTCTATCATTTCCAAATTCATGCAATCAATGACAAACATTTTGAAAGATCGTTACGCAAGTTCTAGAGATGTATCTCACATAAGTTCATCACACATGAAAGAATAGGAGTGTATGAAAAATGCACACACTTTCAATCGGCTCAAAAACTCACATAGGATGTATATGGTCACTAAATTCACATATGAAGCTTTAAGTCATACTTTAGTTTCACATTAACAAGGCTATGCGCATTTGGTTTTTCAAAGATGATCAAACATGTACAAAACTAACAAGAGAATTAGGAATTTCACAAAACACATGTTAACTAAGTTCTTGATGATCATGGTTCAAATTTGATCCAATTATATCATTGGGTCGGGAAACTAACAAAAATCTAATTCAAAACAATAAGGGAAACAAGACCATATTTTTGGATTTTTAAATTTTCCGTTTTTTTTTTTTTTTTAAAAGAAAACAAAACTAATTAAGAAAACAAAAAGCAACAACACGGAAACAAATGAAACTCGTTCGTAGTTGAAGGTACAAAAAATTTCAATTTGGTAATTTTTTTATACTTCTTTACCCCCAAACTTAAACTGGACATTGTCCCCAATGTCAGAAAACACTATAATGCAAATAAAAATAAAATAAATAAATAATAAAAAACAAAATAAAGCAATTGGAATGGAAACTTCTCTAGTTTGCAGTAAAACCAAGCGATGACCCCCCCAAGCTAAAATTCTGCAATCAACTTCAAGGGTGGAAATAACCAAAAATTCCTGCAAAGAAAAGAAATAATTCAATTAAGTAACGCAAGAAAATGTAAAAAAAATTGCAAACGAAAAATTGAAAATCACGATAAAAGACAATGAATAGAACTAATAAGTGATCATTGGTCGTGCTTGTTGACTTTCCACAGCTTTCCTCTTGAACGGGGTGACACTTAGCTTTTTACTTGCAAGTGATGATTTGATGATATTGTACGGCGAAGCTTTGCTCTTTGGTGATGTTGCAGTTCCTTATTTGTTCTCCAAGCAGATGTGGCAGCTTCTCTAGTTCTTCATCTCAGACTCCTTCTGCTGGGATGATTGTGCAAGCTGCATTCTTCTCTGCTTGTTTCTTCTGCACGACGGGCAGGCACAAGGGAGAGGTGTTGGTCTGTTTCTTTCTTCAATCTTTCCAAGTGCCCACCTCTTGCTCTCTTTCTCCCTGTCCTTAGTTGAGGATGAATCAGCACGTTGTCTCCACATGCTTCGAGGTATCATCTTCACTTCCCTTATAAGTGAGAAACAAAGCGAAAGCATAAGATGATGAGTACTCGAGAGCAAGGGCTGGCTAGAGAAAGGACAGGGAGAAAGCATGATATGAGATACTCTTGCTTTCAACCTTCATGATATGAAATACTTTTGCTTTGGATGGGTTGTTTGCAGGGGTATCCCAGGGGATGAAAAATACAGAGTGACTCGAGAGGGTTTGTTGGAAAGCCATTTCAGAGAGATGAAGAAGTACTGAGAGGGTGTGCCTTTGCTGTGGAAGGCGAAGGTAGATACTTATAGGGCTTTTCTTCACAACCGGAACTATTCTTTCATTCATTGTCGGCAGCCGGTGGATGGATGAATAGTACAAATTACGCGCTTTCTGACAAAGCTGCCCGTAATTTCCGCAAAGCTGCACGTTGCATGTGACGAGTGACGACACGTCTGGACAAATTGATTTTTTTGAAATCCGGGGTTCGGTTCGTGGTTTCCGAGCAAGCCCATTTTTTGAGAAATGAAACGCCTCTTTTGAGAAAAGAATCCGGCTTTTGAGAAAGGAAACTCCTCTTTTGAGAAAAGAATCAGGCGTTTGAGAAAGGAGCCCCGACTCTTCGATTTGCGAGAGGACGCTTCATCGATTTCTGAGGAGCGCCTCTTTGATTTCTTCTTTTTATAGAGGCGTTAATTTTGTTCCACAACACACTTGAGCTCCCTCCTGTAAACCCTCCCTTCTTGCACTTGTTTAATCTTGATCAGTCCGACTCTCTTCTTTCTTCACCACCTCTGAAAAATGTATGGCCCTTCCGATCGTCGTTTTGACTTGAACCTTGGTGAAGAGGCAGCTCCTCCATCTCCAGACAACATATGGCGCCCATCTTTCATATCCCCTACTGGTCCTCTTACCGTTGGGGATTCGGTGATGAAAAATGACATGACCGCTGCGGTGGTGGCCCGGAACCTTGTCACCCCCAGAGATAACAGACTGCTCGCTAGACGATCTGATGAATTGGCGGTTAAGGAGTCTCTAGCTCTTAGCGTGCAGTGTGCGGGTTCTGTGTCCAACATGGCCCAACGCCTATATGCTCGAACCCGTCACGTTGAATCGTTGGTGGCTGAAATACAGAGTCTCAAAGAGGAGATTAGAGGACTCAAGCATGAAAATAAAAAATTGCATAAGCTTGCACACAACTATGCCACAACCATGAAGAGGAAAATTGACCAGATACATGAATCTGATGGTCAGATTTTACTTGATCATCGGAGGTTTGTGGGTTTGTTCCAACAGCATCTGACTTCGTCTTCTGGAGCAGCATCGCGTAGTGAAGCTCCAACTGATCAACCTCTGTTGCCTCCTCCTTCTGTGGCCCCGCCGACTGTTGAAGCACCGCCGACTACTGAAGCACCACCTGACCAATGAATGCTATTAGTTTACACATCATTGTAAAATATTTTTACTTTTATGTTTTTTTTTTTTTTTTTTTTAAGTGCTTTTTTTTTTTGTTTTTTTTTTGTTTTAAATGTAAATTAATGTAAAAAGACTTTGGTTAACCCTCCCCCACACTTAAACTAAATAACACAAACTCACAGAAATCAACCAAATAACACAACTAACTAAACAAAACAAAATGAAAGCAGTAAAGATAAGGGTGTAAGAATGCAAATCTGATAGGGTTAGCGATTCCAAAGTCTCCCTTCGTTGAATGCTTGGGTTGCCTCCCAAGAAGCTCTTGATTTAACGTCTTTAGCCGGACGAATCTTTCCTTTAAATTCCCCTCGGCTCCAAAGCATGGAATTTATCTTTTAATGGGAGGTGATACTTGAAATGATTCGGCAATGGTTTAAATTCAAGAGTGGGTGCCTGAATCATCAAAATCAGAAACATGTTAGTATAAATTAAAATTGAAATTGGAGAAGATGGCTTACTTTCTTTTTCCAACACAAACTCAATGACAAACACCACATTTGTGAACATTTCAGGGACTTTGAACTTGGCCAGGTTTACTATGATGGTTGTGGCTTGTCCCGTGTCATCAAACTCAACTGCTTTGGGCTTGATTGTCTCATGCACAGCCTCTTGGATGTATTCTTGATATGCTTCAACCACTTCATTCTCTTGAATCCCTTTTCTTGGTGTGCAAGGTTCTTTGAACGTTTCAATACCATCGGGAACTTGTTTTGGTGCAACAAGAATTGGGATATCACTTTGCACCTTTGGAAGAGCTTCCACAATGTCTTTTTCACTCTCTTTGATATTTGGAATCAAAAACCTGCAAGGACAAAGGACATTTGGTGGAATAATGTTAGAATGAAGTGGATTTAGAACTTCCTCACCTGAGTTGGATGACATAGGGATTTAAGGAGCTTGCAGCAAAAATTCTTCTAAACTGCCCAGGTCGTCCTCCTCCTCTTCTGCTTGCAGCAGCAATTCATCCATGTTCGGGATGTGTTTGGATGGTTCTGGGACAGCTTCATCCTTCATGTCACCTTCCAAAGTCATAGCATCGTGGATTTCAAAATCTTCCTTCGAATTTTCAATTGTTGAGCTGGAGAGTTCACTTTGCTCTTGAATTTGTACCATGAATTCCATAATCTCTCCCATTTGACTCTTCAATTTATCCAACTTCTTGTCTTGATTTTGTTGGTCCTGCGTCAAAGAGGTTAGTACTTGAAGAATTTGATCACTCTCCATGGACATACTTGAATTTGATTGGAATTGTTGTGGGGTATGCGGTGGTGGTTGCATAGGCGTTAAATAAAACTCCTCAGATTGCTGCCAATATCCATCTTGTTGAGCCTCCTTGGCTTGATTTTATGAACCTTGCACCAAAGAATTTAATTCATCAAAAATTTGATTGTAATCTATTGATGAATCTGAGTTTGATTGGGCATATTGTATATGAGGTTGTGGTGGCTGCATAGGTCCTGAATAGAACTCCTCATATGGCTGCCAATATCCTTCATGTTGAACTTGTTGAGCTTCCCACCACATAGAGTTTGAATGATCACTCCAATCTTTTTGTGAACATTGATTGGCTTGATATCCTTGCCTATAAGATGCACCAAATATAGGGACATTTTGCATTGTGGTCCTTTCGGCATATTGCGACATTTGAGAAGTAAGATTTGCCAATTGAGCTTGAATGCTAGCAAAATCCATGTCTTACTTCTCTAGTACCTAAAATCAAAGAAAGAAAACTAAATCAAATATCAAAAGTAAAATAAACAAAACAAAACAAAAACAGAAACTAAAAACAAAAGACAAGAAAAGAAACAAAGTCAGTAACTAAAACAAAAGACACGAAAAAGAATTAAAAAGAAACAATGGGGGATTAGCAAAGTTGCTAATCCCCGGCAACGGCGCCAAAATTTGGTGCGAGAATTACTTGACACACAAATTAAACCCTTTTTTTGACAATTGTAGTATAGATGTAAGTAGGGTATCGTTCTAGGCCGGGGATTAGGAGGGATTGCTAATCTATTCTAAATTAATTTAAAATATTAAACAAGACTCAAGGACACAAAACTAGGCTAAAAACTCTAATAACTCGAAACACACTTAGAATGACTCAAAATAATGAAAACAATCAAATTAGACACTAGGAACTGAAATGGACGAAAATTGAATTAAAAGACTAACAACAATGAAAACTAACTAAATAATATAATTTAATAATGGGGGGGGGTTTGGTTTTGACGAGAAGTAAATTAAACTTAAATAAATTACAGAATTGACAAAAGCATGAAATTAAGGTGAAACGATAGGTGACGGACTAGCTAGAGGGTTCTTCTCCACACATGACACATATGCAACCTAAATTGATTTTCAGTTGTTCTTTCAATAAATTGTAAATCTCAATGTTCCAAGTTAATTAGGTCCGCTTAAATTAACTCTTAGATTTCCCTAGATTCATTGGATTGAATGGAATACGCATTACAACCAAATTATTCCTCATCAAAATCCCTAACTATGGAATACGCATGATAGAGACATTCAACAAAGATCATTAAGTTCAACGGAAATCATAAACATTGACTAGGCATTCATAACTATGGAATACGCATGTTAATCCAGCCTAGAATTCACTTAACACGATTGTGGATAACAACCTTCACTACTTGTGAATATAAGTTCATAACGATTAGGTGAAACTCCCTTATATTCTAGCATCAAATTCATGCATGAAAATTAAGCGTGCACTCTCAACCAACATACACAAATTAGTTATCAATCAAGCAGTTAAGCAAATTAAATCACAACTGAAGGTAATCAATTCATATTACAAATATATTCATGGCTTTGAACTTCCCCCTAGCTAAGTAGGGGATTAGTTCCTCACACTTGCAATTAAGCAAAAACAATTGATATTAAACATAGAAAAACAAAGTAGAATACACCTAGAATGCTCCAACAACTCCAATGGAATGGCTAGCACAACTCCAAGCACTTCTCCTTCTTTGCAAGCCTTGGAACTAATGGAAATGTGTATGAATTTCTGTGTGTCTTCCTTGAAAGCTGAATGGTGCTTATATAGAGGTTGGAAATGAAAAGAATTGCAAGGTAATGGACACAAGAATCTCACGGCAAAGGGAAGAAAGGATGCTGCCAGCTTTGTTTTGCATGTGTGTGTGCTGTTTTTGTGCTCTTTCCACCTAGAAATAATCATGCCAAAGCCACCCAAAGCTATAAGTGGGAGACTAACAAGAAATCCACTTCATAGTGGTCAAATTTCTTTGCTTTTTCTGCTGTCCATTCACTCCCCTTTGCTGATTCCATTCTTCTTGCCGTGAGTGTGCATGTGTGTGTGTGTTTGTGTTGTCCTCATCACTTCCCACTCTTCCATGCTTTAATTTCTGATTCCTTGCTGCCCATGTGGTGTGTGTGTTGCTGTTTTCTTTCCTTCTTGCTGCCCATGTGGTGTTTATACTTGCACAAACATGTTCTTCATCCATTTAGCTAGCAATAAACACATTTTCTGCCATCACATGGTAGCTATGATGTTTGAAGTTGTAGGCCAACACTTTGCACACACACATGCAGATTTCTAGCCCTTTGAATCATCAAATTCGTCCATCCTCATGTCTCCATGTTTGCACCATCCAATCTTGGCCCAAAAATGCTCCAAAATGCTCCAAAATGCATCTTCTTGCATTCTTGGCCCATAGAACCTACAAACACACAAAAATGGCTTAAACTACTAACATAACTAAGAACTAAGAACATAAATGCACGAAAACAAACATACTAAGTCGTATAAATATGCTCCTATCAAGCGTCTTACTTACAGAAGCAGGCAAGTCTGCATGATTGCTCGGTTGTTAATTTTGATCTTCTAGGGCTTTGAACTGTTGAGCTTTATCCCTCATTGTTGCCCCCTAACCATAGGCTGCTTAGCTGGTCATCATTTCTCCAATCCTTTGAGCTGCGTGGCCTGCATTACAACATACTAAAAATTATTAGGACACGAAATTCACTAACCTTACGCATCAAAAGTGTGTGGTTCTATGGAATTTCGTAGGCAGTGGTTCGAAAAAACTCTTTGCACTTTATGTAACCAATTCCATAAGAGCATAGCATTTTAGGAATCAGTGTCCCAAAGGGTTATTTTGAGCTAGGCAGTGCATGTTCGCGTTAACCTGTTAACTTGTGACAAGATTGTGCAGTTGTATAGTTTTATCCGGTTAGCTGCTCGAAGGGTGTATCGTAGGCAGTCTTTCAAAAATTGTAGGTTGCTCGTTGAGTTGGTAGCGACTTTAGGTTCTTAAGGATCTTCCAGAATTCGTAGGCTACTCGTTGAATTAGCAGCAGCTTTAGGTTTCTAGGTACTTTCTAGAAACTGTATGCTGCTCGTTGAATAGGCAACGACTTTAGGTTCCCAGGGATCTTCCAGAGACCATAGGCTGCTTGTTAAATTGGCAGCAACTTTAGGTTTCCAAGGATACGCAGAGATCGCTTGTTGGTCACATACAAGATGCTCAGCTCCTTACGCTAGCTGGTCACATCAAGGATGCTCAACCGCGTGCACCTCATATGTGTAGCTAGAGCTAGAATTTTGTATCCTCACAGAGATCACCTATGTATTGCACCAGGGATACTCAGTTGTGAATGCTTGCTGGTCATATCGCGGATGCTCAGAAGGGATGTTCCTCTAACGGGTAGAGAGAATACTATTTCGTAACACGAAGATCGCTAATTGGTCACATACAGAATGCTCAACCGGGGTTGCCAGCAACTGGTCATATCAAGGATGCCTAACTATGGTCCATCTTCATGGGTAACCATCCAAAAGGCAAGCTGCGCAGTGTGCCTCATTCGTCTCTTTGGCCTGGGTCTCCGCGGATCAAGCCAAAGGCCTAAAATCCTTCACTCTAGCTAAGCCTTGAAAAAGACCATTGTGGCTACTTCTAGGGATGTCGATGCAGGCCATTGTGGTCTAGTTACACCAGGGTAGCCTGACCCATCCACGTCTAGATATTCGGAATGCGTAGTTTAACCTCTTATAGGGGAGAACAAGGTTGATCCTCGGGGGGCACAATTTATACGATAAGTCCCTGAATGGGCGCGATTTTCAATCAGAGCATGAGTAGACAGTTGTTGCAGATACGCAGTCAAGCCAAGTGATATATAGCTTTGGAAATCTTCTTTGAAAAATGAGATGAAGGATATCGAATTGGTAGTCCTCGGCTTGCGAAATAGTGCTTACTGAGCTGCTTGGAAGGTCATATGTAGTACTTCTGTAGGTTGTAGGCATTTCGCTGCTTGTCAATCTCTTTGTCGTTTATGATGGTGAGGGTGTAACTACCCTTACCGCCTGCTCCGCTAACTTTGTATGGATTTTCCCATATAGGATTCATCTTTTTGGAACCTTTTCTTCAGGCAATGATGAATGCTTTTCTTATGACCAAATCTCGAGGCTGAAACCGCCAGATTTTTTACCTTTTGTTATAGCTGGAGAGGAACTACTACTGGTAGGTTGCAATGTGGGTGATGACCTTCTCGCGTTCCTCTGCCAGATTTAGATTTACGGCCATCTCCTTTTTGTTATGCTCTAAAGTTGCTAGTATAGTGTTGATGCTCAACATGATGACATTGCTAATGCTCAATATGATGACGTGATTTCTTTTGAACCAAATTCCAATAAGAAAGGAGTTTCACCGGTTGCTCATCGTTTGGTCATGCGATACGCCCATAAGACACTAGGAAGTTCATCTGGCCACTTTCCCTACTTGTCTGTGAGGGATTTCTTAAGGCAGTCCAGGATTGTCTTGTTGGGTGCCTCCGCTTACCTGTTGCCTTGGGGATATCTAAGTGTAAACATGGGCTGCTTGATGCCATATTTATGGAAGAACTTCGCTAAGTCTTTGCCAACAAATTATGGGGCGTTGTCGATGACGATATATTAAGGGATGCCGAATTGCAAATGAAGTTCCTCCATATGAAGCACTGATTGAGTAGTGGTCGTCATGGGCTTGGCTTCTACCCACTTGGCGAAGTAGTCAGTAGCCAAGATCATCATGCCCCTACCACTAGTAATAGGCGACTTTGGCCCTACCAGGTTGATTGCCCACTATATGAATGGCCATAGGCTTGTCTGGGATGAAGCTCGCTGACAGGTAGTGTAGGTACAAGCTTGAAGCGTTGGCAGCTATCGCACTTTTGAACAAATTCCTTAGCGTCTTAATGCACGTGTAAGCTAGTAGTAGCCGGTGTTGAAGACCTTTTGTGTTAAGGATTGGCCTCTTGAGTTGTTTCCATAAACTCCTTTGTGGATCGAGCTCAGAACTTTTAAGTCTTCAGGAGGCGCTAGGCAGCGGAGATGGGGGCTTGAAAAAGACCTTCGGACGAGAATGTCGTTCCACATAGAGTAGCGTGCCGCCATTATTTGGAGCTTCCTAGTTTCTAATCTTTCTACAGGGAATGTCTCATTAACTAGGTAGTCGATGATAGGGTCTTGCCAGCTTGGGGTTATATTGACTTGTAACATCTTGACTGCTGGTTCTTCTTCTACACTCGGTTTTCCCAAATACTCGATCGAAATGGAGCGTCTAAACTGGTAGTCCAAAGCAGAGCCTAAGGCTATCAGGGCATCTGCATGAGCGTCGTTTACCCGTGGCACCTATGTAAGGGTGTAAGTCTGAAAAACCTCAAGCTGCTTTCGTATCTTCTCAAGCTATAATGCTATCCTTGGATGCTTTGTTACATACTCCTGGTAGTCTGGTTAGTGATAAGCTGAGAATCAGAATGGATTACACACTCCTTGACTGCCAGATCTTGTTCCATTCAGAGGCTTGCCAATAAGTCCTCGTACTCTGCTTCATTGTTTGATGCCTTAAAGCCTAGAGTGATTGCTTTCTCGAGCATCGGGCCGTCTGGGGTGATGAGAACCAAGCCTGCTCTAGAACCCTTGTAGTTAGATGAACCATCGATGTGCAGGCGCCAAAAGTCTTTGTAAAAAAGGGTTGGTTCGGCCAAGGCATGCTCGAGGACGTCTTTGGGCTATGTCGTTGCATCTTCTAGGCCAAGAGTGTACTCTGCTATGAAGTCTACCAAGACCAGGGCTTTTATTGTCGTGTGGGGTCGGTAAACCAAGCCGTATAGGCTGAGTTCCAACGCCCATTTCATTACTCGTTGAGAAGCGTCTAGACCATGTAGGATAGATCGTAGGGGAGATTGAGTCATGATGACAACCGTATGTGCCTAAAAGTATGGTCTGAGCTTCCAACTGCAACAATTAATGCTAAAATTATCTTGTTGATCCTCAGGTATCTTGTTTCCATATCGATGAAAGCTTTAGAAGTGTAGAATACTGGCAATTGGGCCTCCAGCTATTCTCGTATGAAAGCAGAGCTTACTTCTACGTTTGAGACTGCCAAGTAGATGCATAATTCCTCAGCTGCTTTCGGCTTGGATAGTAGCGGAGGGGATGTCAAATATCTCTTTAAGTCTTGAAATGCTTTCTCGCACTCGTTGTCCCACTTCTCTTTTTGCGCCTTCTTGATAGCCTTGAAAAAAGGCTTGCATCGATCGGTTGAGTGCGATTGCTTGTCTGGTCAAACTTTGGATCTCTTTCAAAGTTGTTAGGGATTTCATCTCCAAGATTGCTTTGATCTACTTAGGATACGCCTCAATTCCTCACTGGGTTGCGAGGTACCCTAAGAATCGGCTTGAGGAGACTCCAAAGGTGCATTTGGCAGGGTTGAGCTTCATCTTGTACTCCTTAAGGATACTGAATGTCTCTGCCAAGTTTCTGAGGTGGTCTGACCGGTAATTTCCTTTTACCATGATGTCATCGACGTAGACCTTCATGGTAACCCTAATATGCTTCTTGAACATCATGTTTACTAACCTTTGATAGGTAGCTCCTGCGTTCTTATGGCCAAAAGGCATAACCTTGTAGCAGTAGGTGACTCGCTCAATCACGAACGCAGTTTTCTCTTTGTCAGGCTTAAACATGGCTATCTGATTGTAATCAAAATATGGGTCCAAGAAGCTGAACAACTGGTTCCTTGCAGTTGAGTCCACTAGTAAGTCAATTCGAGGGATAAGGAACGGATCTTTCGAGTAAGCCTTGTTGAGGTCGGTGTAGTCTACGCATACTCTCCACTTGTCCTTCTCTTTCTTCATTACTAGCACGACGTTGGCTAACCATGATGAATACGTTACTTCCTTGATGAATTCGGCTGCTAATAGCTTATCTATTTATAGATCACCGGTTTAGCAGTAACGTCGACATATAGCTTATGGTAGGCTACCTTAGGATCAATGCCAAGCATGTCAGAGGTTGACCATGCAAAAACATCATGATATTCCCTAAGGAATGTCGTGAACTCTTATTTTTCCTTTGGGCTCAGTCGTCAGCTGATTCTAGTAGTCTTCTCTGGCTGCTCGGGATCAAGAATGATGTATTATGCGTCATCTTCTAGATTCCATCCTTTTT
Organism: Malus domestica; assembly: GCF_042453785.1. Classification (NCBI taxonomy): domain Eukaryota; kingdom Viridiplantae; phylum Streptophyta; class Magnoliopsida; order Rosales; family Rosaceae; genus Malus; species Malus domestica. The sequence continues at coordinate 40,514,459 of NC_091673.1, forward strand.
CCTCTTTCGATATGTCCTCCTGAGCGCCATCATCTTGATCTTCCTGCTGTAGTTGCTATTTGGTAACAGGCTCGTCCTTCTCAACCTTGGTAGCTTTTACGGGGCTGAAAGACTTCTTCTTTGACTCCTTCAGCATTTGCATCGTGCATCATCGGGATGCGGCCTGATCAGACTTAATCTCTCTAACTCTTCTTCCCAGGATACATAATCAAATTTTTTGGTACTCGACGGAGGTTACGGCACCCAGTTTCACTAGCCAAGGCCTTCCCATAATCTCGTTATAAGGAGACGAGTTAGTGACTATAATGAACGTCTTCTTAGAGACTACTAGTGGTGTTCTCACATCGAGTGTGATGTTGCCAATAGCAGCCGAGGTGTATCCATTGAATCCGGTGAGTACCTCTACTCGGCATATTATTATGCTTTCCAGGCCCATCTTCTAAATGACGGATAGCTGAAGTAGATTTAATGTTCTACCCTTGTCCACCATCACTCTGTCGACTATAGCGTGTGCCAGTGGAATAGACACTATTAGAGCATCGTCTTGTGGGAAGTCAACTCCTTTAGGTTCCTACTTGGTGAAACCAACAATGGATCCAGGTTTGGCGTAAGCTACCTAAACCTGGGAGATTGCTATAGCCTGCTGGATCTTCCTTTTCTTGGAGTTGTTTGTGGCCCTTAAGTATTCGGACTCGGCGAAGATGTCGTTTATTCTGATGGTCTTGGCAGGCAACTCCTCATCTGCATCTGCATTCCTTCTAGGCTGCATAGCTAGCTTGTCCAGGCATCTGTTGCATTTACCCTCATTCACCAACCTCTCTAGGTATTCTCTCTAGATATAACAAGTATCGGTCATGTCACTGGGACCTCAGTGGAACGCATAGTACTTAGTATGATCCAGCTTAAAGGTGTCTCCTCTAGATTGTCTTGGCAACTTGAACCAAGGCTCACTCTTAAGGTCGCAAAGGATCTAGTTGCCCGAGATCGAGAATTTGGGGACCAGTTTCTACGCTTGGCCCCTTGCCTGCTTCAGTCGTTGGACTACTTCTTGTCCACCTTCTTCTAGGCTGCCTCAAACTCTTTCTGAGGCTACTTAGGTGCCTTGTTTGCTTATTGGGCCTCATCCCAAAGCGCATGCTTCTCTGTTAAAGCGAATGAGTCTGGTAGAGTTAGGTCTTCCTTCATAATCAATTCTCCAAATAGGGGATGATCTGCTGGGAGTCCCTTTTGGAAGGCTGCACTGGCGATCGAATCATTGCAGCCGACTATCTTCCTTTTCTCCGCTTTGAACCTCTTGACATAATTACGGAGCAACTCTTTCGGATTCTTCTTGATGTTGAAGAGATGATCGGACTTCTTCTTGATCGAGCGATATAATGAGTATTCCTTGGTGAAAACTACAGAAAGCTTGTCGAAACTCTAGATGGACTGTAGAGACAGGGGTATGAAACCAATTCTGCGCCTCGTTCTGCGAAGTAGTGGCGAATATCTTACACATTAAAGCGTTGTTGAATCTATAGAGGATCATCGCGCTGCGGTAGTGCTTCAAGTGCCTTTCCAAGTCTCCATCTCCCTTAAATAGGGTGAAATACGACGTACTGAACCTACGTGGGGGCTCCGTCTACTCGATCTCGTCCGTGAAAGGTGATCTACCCATGTGAGCCACATCCATACAAATGGCTTCTTCTGTGGTCTCGATATGTTAGAATCCACGCAATTACTTAGTTAGGAGCCTCTTTACTTCTTCCTTAATTTGCCTCTGTCGGGGCAGTGGAGCTTCTGGCTGCCCATGGCCATGACCTGCTGGTCTCGGCTACTATTCCCTATGCTCGGTTCATCTATGTCGCAGCTGTTATGCATGTAGTACGTTCCTGGCAGGTGAGCGGATTACTCGTAGGTTGCCAGTTGAACTTGAGCTGGATTGTGCGACTGCTTCTCCCCGTCCGCCATGCTACCAACTTCGATGTGAGGTGGAAGATGCTCCTTGAAGGCCTAGCTGCATATGAACACTTCGCCTAGAAGGTTGTCCATGTTGATTATCGGAGTGTGGCCCTAACCATGAATGTATGCTCGTCCAGAGGCCTAACCGAGAGTGCACTTCCTCCACGCGCTAAGACGAAAGTCTACGGTATCTCGGGGCCCCAGGCGAGAGTGTGCACTTCCAGAATGCTCGGTTCGTGGCTGGTCAAGAGGCTGCTTGCCGAGACGCTGTTGGAGAGAAACATCATCACATGCCCTTGTCCTGCTTCTAATGTGATATAAACTAGCACACAAATTAAACCCTATTAAGATAGATGTAGTATATGAAAGTAGGGATCGTTCTAGGCCGGAGACTAACCAGGGATGCTAATCTACACAAATATGACTCAAAAACACAAAACTAGACTTAAAAACACTTAACTAGACTCTAAAAACTCACAACACACTAAACAAACTCAAAACAGACTCTAGGGAATTATTTGGATGAATTTAAGACTAGTAAGACTCAAAACACTTAAAAACACAAGTTTGGACAGATTCTAAATAATTTGACACAATAAAGTAAAGGGGATTGGGTTTTTGACGAATTTAAAGTAAAAACAAGTAGATTTAAGACTCTAAGTAATTTGAAACGAGATTGGTGAATTGAATGGGTGAATGGCTAGTTAGAGGGTCCTTCTCCACACATGACACATATGCGTACGAATCAATTTCCAGTTATTCTTTCGATAAACCATGTATGACAATGCCCCAAATTAATCATGAGAAGCACAAATTAACTTTCAGATTTTCCTAATTTCATTGAATTGGACTCAGCGACGCAACCAAATTATTCTTATCAAGTTCCCTACATGAACTGCATAATAGAGATACATATCAAAGATCATTAAGTTCTACGAAAATCATAAGCATTGACAAGGCATTTGTAACTATGAACTGCATGATACTCCTGCCAAGAATTCACTTAACACGATCGTGACTAACAACCTCCACTATGAAGGGAAAATTATGAGTTTAACACATGGGATTTCTAAATGACTAGCATGCATGTACAATTCAAAATTTATATACATGAGCAACGGAAGCAATTTATCAAATAATATCAAAGCTATAGTCATGCAAATCCCCTTCAAGGTTCATAGGTTTATATATAATGCATGAAAACATTTTAGTAAAGAACAAAGTGAAAGTTTAGTCTTATACCTCTTGATCTAGACTTGAGACCAAGGATGGACCACCTCCAAGCCCTTTGTTCCTTGAAGTCCTTGAGCCTAGCCTCCCTCCTTGCCTCCTCCACTTTGTTAGTAAGAGTGCTCCAAGGTTCTCCTTAAGTCTCCAAAGGAGAAGACCTCTAAAGATCCACACCCACTAGTGTAGTGAGATGGATGGAGGAATAACCAAAAGGGTGAAAGATTGTTAGTAAATTCACCCTCTAGGTGGCCGGCCTTTGTGGTTTTAGAGAGCTATTTTCTTTTGCCTCTTTGTTGTTCAAAAACACACAAAAAACCCTTATGAACTTTTTGCTATAAAGTTCCTTATATAGACAAAAAGAAACCTAGTCAACAACTTGACTAAATATCTCTCCCAAACCCTTTAAGTGGCCGGCCCTTTAGTGTTAGGTTTGGGCTTTGGGCTTTTATTATTTCAAGTCATCCTATGCTTGAATAAAAGCCCAATGGGTTTAGGCCCAATGGGCCCAATTAAACCCGAACGTTTCTTTAAGCCCAAAACGATCTTTTATCGCTTTTATGATTTCTTTAGACTTTCTAAATTAATCACAACACTTAATTAATCCACTTAATTATTTCCTTCATCCATTAATTACTCACTACAAGAGTGTATCGGTGTACAATCATTTTAGGTTCTAATTAGCAAGGCAGTGAGGTGATTGGCTTCAATCCAATTGATTATATTTAATTCAATCACTTAGTGAATTAAAACTTCATTTTAATTCACCTTTCTTCTTTGATGACTACATTTAATCATTTAGAAGAACTCACAAGCTATGAGTGACATCTAACCATATGTCATAGCTACCCAAGCTAATGTAGAAGTTGTTCGGAGAACCTATTCAGTTGGAATTACAATGTAATTCGATCCTTCTCTAAAACAATACTCTCAATCACATTACTAGGGTATGGATATATTATGTCAAACCCCTAATGTGATTATTCCTTCTTATATGATTCTATTGAGTCGTATAGGAACGCTTTCCTTTATTACGCTCAATACTTCGGCCAAAGATTCCCAAATCATATCTTAGAGTATTCTTCCTCTCTAATCGAGGATTAGAGATTCCTTGTTACGCATTCACTTGCCATCATGACTAAGTGGCTTAACCCCAATTATGCCGTGGACATCCGCGAATGGGGTGACTTTGACATAATCAAAGATTAAGTACTTAGCCACAAGACAACGACGATGCCTCAGGTCAAAGGACTACTTACATTATTCCAACCATTAGAGTTACTTGCTTGACATGTGAGTAGACCTCCATGCAAGTACTCTCGTTCGATTGTGTTCAGTGAACTCATTCCCTTATTGAGCACCTACATACTTGTCTTAGTGTCACAACACGAATGGGATGAGACTTTCCATCCTTCCATTTGAAGCGGACACAGTATGTACCGGTCTAAGCATTGTCAGTTTCCCTCCGACAATCCAATGACTAGGAACCTTTTGGACATAATGGTTATGTAAAGAAGGTCTCTGTAGTCTAACATCATTAGATTACTTCTTCAATCAATCCATTATCCATGGATACACTATTTAGGACATATATCGTTTATTGAGATAGTCCTAATTCGTGTCTTTGCCATTTGATGTATAAGAGTCATCCATATATCGATTCATTTGTCCTGAAAGGTTTCTTCCAAAGATTGACTTTCAGGGCATATTTCCAACACACTACTTGTGAATATAAGTTCATAAATATTAGGTGAAATTCCCTTATATTCTAGCATTAAATCCCTGCATGCAAACTAAGTATGCATCCTTAATTAACACACAAGAATAAGTTATCAATCAAACAGATAAGTAAATTGCATTCACGATTCATGAAATCATAACTGGATGTAATCAATTCATATCACATATATGTTCATGGCTTTGAATTCACCTCTAACTAAAACGAAATTAGTTCCTCATGTTCGCAATTAAACAAAGACAATTAAATTTAAACATTGAAAACAAAGATAGAATACACCTAGAAACGCTCCAACAATCCAACGTCTTGAATGGCAAGCACGGCTCCATGTGGCTTCTTCTTCTCCTTCCTTGCACAGCTGCGGCACAATGGGGATTTTCTGAGTTTATGGCTCTTATGTGTGTGGTGGATGTATGGCACGAAATTGTGATGGTAAGTGGGTGGTTTATGAGGGTTGTAGCACAATATATTTATAGAGAAAGGGAAGGCATGGCAAGGGTGTGAAAGAAGAGGATTAGGACTCCAAATTAGCAAGGAAAGAGGACACTTCTCATCAGATTCCAGGGAGGAAAAAGAGTAGTCTTTGCATCAGGAAATAGAGCTTCTAGAAGGGCTAGGTGCGGCACCAATTTAGGGATAAGGTTTTGGCTTCTAGAAACCTAATTTGTAGGTATCCTAATATGAAAATAAGTCCCCATTGCAGTTGGAATTAAGGTAGGATAAGATTAGGATAGGATAAGATAAGATAAGGTTAGTTTGGATAAGATAAGATTAGATAAGGTTTTGGATAATGTTCCGTCCTTTTAGCTAATTCTTTATCTTCTTTGTCTTGAATTTATTTTCATCTCTTCAGCATATTTCTAGCCTCTTGAACTTCAAAAACGTCCATCCATCTTACTCTATTCATATGTTATCCATTCTTGGTCTAAAACTGCTCCAAATTGCTCTAAATTGAACTTTCTTGCCAACTTTGTCATTTGGACCTACAAACACAAGAAAATAACTTAAATTACTATAATAAAAATGCAAGAAAACAAGCTAACTAAGTTGCATAAATATGCTTCTATCAGCTTCAGGACACCTCTAGGGCACACTGCATCTTGGTGTGCTACAATAGCTGATTCACCAAGGTAGTCTGCTGTGTGAGGGTGCTTGTCAGTTCAACGACTTGTCGGGATAGGTGTTGTTCATCGTTTGGAGTGGAAGAGCTGGGACAGTAGACGTCTGCTTGAGTAGTGGAAGTGTAATGGACTCCGATGCAAAGCTTGATACATGATAGGTTAAATCTGCCGTAAGGTAGGGTGAAAGTACCCTTGGATCGACCGTCAGCCACGAAATCTAGATCTGGGCTGGTTAAACTGGTTTAGGACGATGTTGTAGCACGTCGGGCACACGGGCGCTGGGCTACCTCGATTAGCGTGGCTTGGGCTACCTTGCTTTGGGCAACTCATGTCCAAGTAAATGTGGCAGGTGCTAAAGGTTGTTGGTGACGATGAGCAGCTGCTTGAGTTTGCATTTGCTGGCTGCTTGCACTGTGGGCCTCTTGCCCTAGGGTTTCCTTGCGTTGAGCGAAGGCTAACTGTGGGCCATTACAGCTGTAGCAACCTTTGCTAGCATGGCCACGGTACCTCGTGGTGGTAAAGGTGCAGTCCTTGCCGTGGTGAGCCTTGAGGAGTGACGGCGTGGAGCCACATCTCGATTTCCGTTGGTTGGTCCATGTCTTTCAACATAGGAGGTCTCATTGGTTGTAGTTTCTGAATTTCCTACCATCGTAGTCATGGATATACAAACGAAGGAAGTTGAAAGAGAGAGTCTACTTCGAGTGTTTGAATCAGAGCTCTCAATGAAAGCACTAATTTATGGATGCAAATTTCCGCCTTTCCTTGATTGACGAATCTGCACTTGCAAAATGATAACACCTAAGATTAAAGCCAAAAGCCTCACGCCCCCATGAAGAATGGGGGGCTTTGGCTGAAGAATCTCCGATGCCAAAGTTAGAATTCTGAAAAGAATGTGTTTGAGTGTTTGTGGGAAACAAAAATCCTCCTTAGGGGTAGCAAAAGCTTCTTCAAATTTTGGAGATAAATGGAGTATTTATAGGAGAAAATGAGGAGCTGGGCCAGCCCTCTAGGGTTTAGAGGTGGCCAGCCTTAGGGTGGAATTTTAGGTGAGAATAAATATCTTAGAATAATTAGATAAATATCCTAAATAAATGGAATTAGGATAACTTAATTGAAAGATGTCTTCTCTGATTAGAAATGTATTTATGATAATAATAAGGGATTATTTTATCATAATGCATTTGACTTTTCCTACTGGGATGCCTTGATCAGTCGTTGATCTCTGTCTGCTCTACCTCATCTGCGCGTGGTGAATGAGGCTGCTCCTACTCATTTAATAGGGGTAGTCTTGTCTTTATTGGGAAATAATTCACGTGTCGGCTCTGTAATTTTTGGGATTATTTTTTACTCCACACTAATAGTGATCATCAAATTTGGGTCACATTGCAAAAAATAATTTTCAAAAGATTTAATTATTTAAGTACACATTGCAAAAAAATAATTTTCAAAAGATTTAATTATTTAAGAATGAGAAAACAGAAAACTTACTTAAAATATACTAGCCTTCATGCACGCGCTCACATGCATGCAGAAGACATTTTTAAAATCATGTGCTACGCACGATTTACATGTTTTAAAAGTATTTATTAATGTAGATGGAAATGAATAATAAATACATTAAATGTATTTACATGTTTTCAATTTCCATCTATATTTTATTGAATTTACATAAAGATTAGAAAAATAATATTTAATAAACAACTGATTGCTAGCCCATTGTGAGGCTAAGCTCACTCCCTCCCCTTAGTGTAGATAACATCGTTTGTTAAAAAATGCGGAATCATGCTTGTATGCACTCAAAATGCGGAATCATGCTTGTATGCACTCAAAAGGAAATAGAGGACCTCTAATTTTTCCACACCAAGGAGAGCATTGATGAAGAGATGAGTGACCTAGGAAGATTTAGAAGCTAGTAAAACCTTCCTAGGGTGGCCGGTCTCTTAGAGAGAAAATGGAGCTTGTGTTCTCATATTTTCTCCAAAATAAACCCCTAAGGATCAAATGGCTATAAAGTTGCCTTTATACCACCTCACAATTGTTGGAAATGTGCCCTAAAACCAATCATATGATGATACTTTACGGACATTTCACATGTTAAACTAATCTAGTTTAATATCAAGGGCATAGATTATTGTTTTAAGCCGTCTCATATAAATGTTATATGCTTAAACGATAAGTCCAAGGAATATGTGATTGGGAGAATACGATCTAAAGAAGTTAGATTCATGAGACCATTCTTTCGTAGACACATCCTAAACGTTCCTGATCATAGGATTGCCAATTGGGCATTGACAGTCCGTTAAGATCAGTACGTGTTGTGTCTTCTCTCAGGGAGAGTGACTAGTCTCGAGTCATTGGTGTGTGTGACATCAAGACAAGCACGTAGGTGCTCAATAGAGAATGAGTTCACTGAACACGATCAACGAAGAGTTCTCATATTCATGTCACATGAGAACTCATGGTTGGGATAATGCAAAGTAGTCCTTTGACCTGAGGCATCACAGCTGTCTTGTGGTTAAGTCCTTGATCTTTGATTATGTCAAAGTCACCCCATCCGCGGGTGTCCACGGCATCGTTGGGGTTAAGCTACTTAGCCATGGAGGCAAGTGAATGCGCAACAAGGGATCTCTAACCTTCAAACCGTTTGAGGGAGAATACTCTATGATATGATTAAGAATATTTGGCCAAAGTATGAATGAGATTTAGGAAGGCGTTCCAAATCACATTCAAGGTAATCATATAAGCACACGAATCACATTGGATAGTAGACATGAATAAACTATCAAACCAAACAATGTGGTCAAGAGTATTGTATTAGAGAAAGATCGTATTGCATTTGTAATCCTAAACGGAATAGGTTCTCCACCTCTTCTGATTAGCTTGGGTAACCATGATATGCTGCTAGGTGTCACTTATGGTTTGTGGACGCCCTAAACGTGTATAATCACTAAAGGGAGAATTGAAAGTAAGTTTCAATTCACAATCGATTTGAAAGAGTTTTAATCGCCCATTGCCTCGCTAAAAGGAACCTAATGGATCGTACACCGTGTAAGGCGGAGATTGAAGAAACAATGGAGATGAGTAAGAATAATTAAAAGGTTTAATTATTTATGGCAAGGATTAATTAATATGTTAATTAATCAAACGAATAAGTTCATTAAAGACCTCGGGATAGTTTTGGACCTTAAGGCCAAATGGGCTTCGAACGTCAAGTCCATTGACTTAAGTTGTATGACAACTTAATTCACAAAGGCCCAAAAAGCCCAAACAAAACCCTATGGCCGGCCATTTAGAGGAGGGTAGTGAACTTGCTTTAATTACAAGTTTGCCACTCCAATGAATAAAGGTATAAATATGACTTTATAGCCAAAATTCATTAAGGGTTTCTTTTAGGAAATTGGAGAGAACACAGAGCTCTCTTTTCTCTCTACAAAGGCCGGCCCCCTTGGAGGGTGTATCTAGCAATCCCACTACTCCAAGGTCACTCATTTCTACTTAAATCTAACCTTGGTGTGGATACTTAGAGGTTCTCAATTTTGGGAACTTGGAGAACCATATTCTTCCATCCAAATCCATAGATTTAAGATGCAAGGAATGAAGGCCCTCTCTTTGGGTGATTAGCCTTTGCTTATGCAAAGAGGAATCTACAAAGGTATAAATGTCAACTCACTTTGTTTTGAGTTGATTCATATTTCACCAATCTACTAGGCTTTGAATTTCATGGGTAATGTTTTTTTTTTGAATGCATGCAAGCATGATTCCGCCTTTTAATTGTTAAATGCATGCTATAGATGTTATTCAAATGAACATGTTTTCACAAAATTATCCTTCAAGTGGTATCAGAGCCTAGGTCTAGTAGTTGGTGAATCCTTTTGGGTTTTGTAGTTCATAGTTTTGATTTAAAAGTTGTAATATGTTACAAGCTTTATTCTTGTTTCTTTGAATGTAAATTTTGTTAGAAAATTTGCCATCTCAAATGTTGTAGATGTAGTTCATATGAGCATGAATATTGGAGCTAAAATTTGGTGCCATGATTTTGGGAAAATTCGGCCAAATACATAGGGTGATTTTTTGGGTTCTTGTTTGACTTGTTAAAAGTGTTTTAAAGTGACTTTTAGAACCCCTATGTACCCTAGTTTAGTTATATGTTATTTCCCTAAAGTTTGAATGGTTTTGGAATGTTTTTGGGTGAAAAATGTTCATGGAAATATTTTTGAATTTTTCATGAATGTTCTTCATTGTTCTTGACATTTTAGCCAAGAACAAAAAGTTTTGTGTTTTGATTCAAAGTTTTGATTTATTTCATAAAGTTTATGTTTTATGATTTTCAAATGTTTAAATCTTTTAGATATTTGTTTAAATGGTGAAAGAGATATTGGTGGGTGTGTAAGGATTAATTTCCTTTCACACACACCACTTGCACCACTTGATTGCTTTATGTCAAAACTCACAAATCAACACACACATCACTCCATTTCTTCTTCCAAAACCGGCCACCCCCTAGTGGGGGTACTTTTTGGGCCTTTTATGCAATTACATAAAGTTTTGATACTTTTGTGTATTTGCACTTCGGCCCAAAAGTTTACGTTTTTACGTTTAGGTCCAAAAACGCTAAACGACAAATTGTTTTGCTCCTTTAATGAAGTTTTTACATTGTTTAAATTTTGGGTTCTAGTGTAATTACATGAAGTAGTGGACTTTTGTGTTCTTACAAAGTGACCCCAAAAGTTTATGTTTTTGCAATATTGCCCAAAGGTTGTGGTAATTGCATTTTGGCCCAAATTAGGTAGAGAACAAAATTGTTTTGTCTCTTTAAATGAGAATTGGATTTTCATTTCATTTAGCTCCATTTAAATCAATTTTATGGATACAAAAACCAAATGAAAATGTTGCATTCAATTTAATTAGTTAAAGTGTTAATTAATTAAAGGATGATTATGAACCTAAGCCTAATATAATTGAGCTATGTGAAAGGCCGTTTCAAATTTGTTTGAACCATGGGAATGTGTAGATTAGATTTTGGTTGTAATTTGATTTGATCAAATGTTGTAAAAGGGCATAAGCCCTTCTTTACTTTAAGGTAATTTGTTTTATGCAAATGTTGTAATGAGCATAAGCTCACCCTTACTTTGAAGTACTTCTTTCTTGCTTTATTTGATATGCATGAAAATGAAGTAGTTGGGTCCAACGCCCCTAAGACAACACGCCTTAATGTGATTAAACGCGTAACTAAAATCAATCTCCATCCGTAGACCGAGATTCAACACAAGGCTTGTGTTGAATCTAAACAAAGGTTCATAGTCATCATAAGGCCCTAAGGCAACTATATAGTCCATCAAATGAATGCAAAGTTTATGTTAGTAGTATCATATACTCTTGCTTTAAAAACCGTTTTATAAGCATAGTGGGAGTATTATATACAACTAAAACAATCATATGGACCAATAGTTGTAATAGGACCAAAATTGTTTTAATAAAGATTAAAATGAATATTTATATGTGATGAGACCTAAAACCCTCAACCAAACCATTATTAAGTTGATAAGCGTGAGAGTGCTTTGAACACTTTTTCATGGCCTTCCACCGTGGTGGGCTTCAATCGTTTGTGACTCATACACCGTATTCGTCCAGTTCTGGGGTTGCAAAGTATGTGCTTACATTCAGGAGAAGCCTATACACATATGATGAAGTGAAAGGTAGGCAACGAGTGTGGTCAATATGATATTCTTTTGAGGCCATTCTTGAACCCCTACTTGAACTAGCATGGTGGGAATGACTTAACTAAGTGCAATGTGCCAATATGATATTCTTCTGAGGCATCATTCTCTAGAGGCCAAACTAGATGGGTACTTGCAAGAGATGCAAATGAGTAAGCGTACTCTCTCATTATTATTAACGCTAGCCAATATGATTTTCTTCTGAGGTGGGCTTGGTAATAGTGAGTCTCCCATACCCTACTAAGAGTTTCCTCCAAAACTCTCGAATTCCAATGAGGGATATGGAATTTGCCAAAAATAGTGGGTGGTGCTATTTGATTTAAAGACCCGGATCAAATGGCTTAAAATCAATCAATTTATATTCGTTATGTATTTGTTTACCAATATATTTGCAAACGTTATCCAAAACTTGACAAAGAAAAACCGAATGCTTTAGTTTCCGGACTTGGTACAACAATCCCAAAGATTGTCTTAAATGGATTGTAGAAGTACCTAAGTAGTCTCATCCTCACAATCTTCCTATTGATAATGTATCATTGGAAGAACATGTTAGATAAAGTCTATCATAAAGAGGACAACACTTTTAATGTCATAATTCTTAAATTACAATTTGTTGTATGAAGAAATAAGAGTTGCTTTGAACAACCCTTAATCAATACAAACATTAGTGCTTGTTTCTTTGTTACATGAACAAGGAACTTTAGAAGAAAGCACAAGGGCATGGACACTTTATGTGCCATAATTCTTCACTTACAAATTGTGTATGAAGAAATGAGAGTTGCCTTGAACAACTCTTGAAAGTTTGTAATTATGTTTAGAACATAATGGTTGGTTGACAAAAATAGTCCATTAACATGGACATATGATGATTTTGAATCATTGAGTGTTGAAGTGTTAAAACCACTTAACGAGACGGAAACTAGGCAAGGACTTCACCTTTGTTTCCTTATCCTAATGGTTCACTAAGTTTATCTTAAACTATGTAGTGAACAATAACCACATGCTCTCCAAAATGTTTGATGTGTATAACACAATTGAAATAAGTTTCAAGAGAGATAGTGGGAGTTTAGGGACCATGTGAAGAAGATAAAAATTAACTCCAAGTAAACAAACTTTCTTTATAAAAGGATGGACATTGGAAGGGGTATTTGCAAGAAATGTCTTGCAAGTGTCAAGAACACACCTTTCGAAGGTGTTGTAAATTGTTCTTGAATAGTTCAAGACAGTTGGTTCTTCTACTTGAATGCTTGATTCCGTATTAATAACTATGTTTTACAATCGTTGTAAAAGTGTGACTAATAAGAAGTAGAAGATAGATGAGAGAAGAAAAGGTGCTTCACATTCGGAACGTGAATAAAATATAGATCTCTGCGAAAGCAGATAGTACTTACTTCCTCATATGAACTACCAAAGAAATTGGAAAAACCAAAGATAGTCTTTACATTCCAATTTTAAGGAACTTAATTCCGTCACTATAGTAGAGATGGATGAATGCTTTGTTTGACAAAACATTGTTCTTTATTAATCAATGATTGGATTATAGTAATCTAGTTGATTGTCTCTATAGTAGAGATGATATGGTAGTGTTAACTGTTTAGAATATAATGATGCTTAAAACCCAAAAGGTTGCAAGGTAGTGACTAATCCCAACTGAGTTGTGATACCTCTAAAACATTAAGTTATGAGTTGGTGAAAAATGGATGCTTTGGATTGTTAGATCCGGATCCAATACCTTCTCATTAAAATTGTATAGAGGCGAAATGTTCGAATCTTTATTCTTTTGGAAAGAAGAAAGAATCACAAAGTTGTTGAGGTTAATTCACTTAGATGTTGGTGGCACTTGACCACAACATAATACTACTCATGTTGTATGACATTCACCGAAGATCGCTCTCGGTTGGACTATAGTTTATTTTGAATAAACACAAGTCCGAATACTTTGCAAAAGGTTTCAAAGAATTCAAGAAATGTAAGTTGATGAGTAAGACGTCTAAAGTATTTACCTCCTTAGATTTGATCCAAGGAAAAGAAACACTTTAGATGAGTCTCCTTGAAAGATATCAAGGAAAGAAGCATCATAAGATAATAAATTTCTCCATTAAGGAGAAGAACGAACTCGAATAAGATTTAGTTCGTTAGATGTTATCTATTACCCATATATAGGATATATACTTCTAAAAACAATATGATTGTCAATTAGAAGATCTTCCAAATTTTTCATGACTCCATAAGATGTAGTTGGAAAGAAAGACAAATCTCAAGCATGTTAAGATTTGGGATTGTGAGCTAATAAGCAATATTTGTTTGATAACAATCTTGTGGGATATCCTTAAATTAACTTTTGGATATCGCTTCTATAAACCAACTAACAAATGTTGTTTTGTTGGGTAGTTCATTGTAATCCTACAATGTGATTTGCCTAAGAGCAAATGAACGAGGGATAGAACTCAAAGAATGGTTCTTTGAGAGACAAGATGATAATCAACAAATATAACAACCTAGTTCCTATACCAAAGGCTCCAAGGTAGTCGAGAAGGATTTATAAACCGTCTCAGTTGAATGGTTTGAACTTTATGACTATGTCATAGAGTTACACCTCTTAATTCGAAAGAAATAAGAATGAAAATCCTTATGACTACATTGAGTGTATATATGATATATACTCAAGGAAATGGTAAAGTACCATTTGACCCGAAAATAATGAAACATTCATAAGCTAATTGGTAGCTTAAGGTGTTGGAAATGTGCCCTAAAACCAATCATGTGATGATACTTTATGGACATTTCACATGTTAAACTAATCTAGTTTAATATAAAGGGCAAAGATTATTGTTTGAGCCGTCTCATATAAATGTTATATGCTTAAACGATAAAGTCCAAGGAATATGTGATTGGGAGAATGCAATCTAATGAAGTTAGATTCATGAGACCATTCTTTCGAAGACACATCCTAAATGTTCCTGATCATAGGATTGTCAATTGGGCATTGACAGTCCGTTAAGATCGGTACATACTGTGTTTTCTCTCAAGGAGAGTGACTAGTCTCGAGTCATTGGTGTGTGTGACATCAAGACAAGTACGTAGGTGCTCAATAGAGAATGAGTTCACTGAACGCGATCAACGAAGAGTTCTCATATTCATGTCACATGAGAACTCATGGTTGGGATAATGCAAAGTAGTCCTTTGACCTGAAGCATCATAGTTGTCTTGTGGTTAAGTCCTTGATCTTTGATTATATCAAACGTCATTCCATTGGAGTGTCCACGGCATCGTTGGGGTTAAGCCACTTAGCCATGGAGGCAAGTGAATGCGCAACAAGGGATCTCTAACCTTCAAACTGTTTGAGGGAGAATACTCTATGATATGATTTAGAATCTCTGGCCAGAGTATGAATGAGATTTGGGAATGCGTTCCGAATCACATTCAAGGAAATCATATAAGCACACGAATCACATTGGATAGTAGACATGAATAAATAAACTATCAAACCAAACAATGTGGTCAGGAGTATTAGATTAGAGAAAGACCGTATTGCATTTGTAATCCCAAACTGAATAGGTTTTCTCTACCTCTTCTGATTAGCTTGGGTAACCATGATATGCTGCAAGGTGTCACTCATGGTTTGTGGAAGCCCTAAACGTGTATAATCACTAAAGGGAGAATTGAAAGTAAGTTTCAATTCACAATCGATGTAAAATGGTTTTAATCGCCCACTGCCTCGCTAAAAGGAACGTAATGGATCGCACACCGTGTAAGGTGGAGATTGAAGAAACAATGGAGATGAGTAAGAATGATTAAATGGTTTAATCATTTATTTATGGCAAGGATTAATTAATATGTTAATTAATCAAACGAATAAGTTCGTTAAAGACCTCGGGATAGTTTTGGACCTTAAGGCCCAATGGGCTTCGAACGTCAAGCCCATTAACTTAAGTTGTATGACAACTTAATGAATAATGATTCACAAAGGCCCAATTAGTCCAAAATATCCTAATGGCCGGCCATATTGTATAGGGTAGTGAACTTGGACTTATTTACAAGTTTGCCACTCAAATGAATAAAGGTATAAATATGACTTTATAGCCAAAATTCATTAAGGGTTTGTTTTGGAGAAAATTGGAGAGAACATGTCTCTCCATTTCTCTCTAAAGAGGCCGGCCACCTTGGGGGGTACATCTAGCAATCCTACTACTCCAAGGTCACTCATATCTTCTCCAATCTCTCCTTGGTGAAGAGACTTAGAGGTTCCCTATTTTGGGAACTTGGAGAAACCTATTCTTCCATCCAAATCCATAGATTTAAGATGCAAGGAATGAAGGCCCTCTCTTTGGGTGATTAGCCTTTGCTTATGCAAAGAGGAATCTTCAAAGGTATAAATTTCAACTCACTTTGTTTTGAGTTGATTAATGGTTCACCAATCTACTAGACTTTGAATTTCTTGGTTAATGTTTTGTTTTTAAGTGCATGCTTGCATGATTCCACCTTTAATTGTTAATTGCATGCTTATTGATGTTGCTTAAATGAACATGTTTTCACAAAATATTCCTTCATAAGGTGACTACAATCAAAGAGAATGGTTGACTTTGAAGAAACCATCTTTGAGATAGTCTAGGTTTCAATTAATTCGAAGATTGCTAGCTACAACTAAATTGTGATTCAATGTTTGGACATTATATGGGTTTCCAAAACCATTATTAAGATAGTCTTGATAATATATGTCTAAAACTATAAATCACAAGACATGTAAGTTGTAGAGATCCATCCATCATGGATCTTAGCAAGCTAGTGGGAGCTATAAGCATCTTATGACAAAAGGATCAAATCGTTTGATTTCTCATAAAGATGTAAATGAATCTTTTGTTTACTAGGTTTACAAAAGATTAGTGGGAGTTAATAATGTTCCTAAAATTTAAAATATATATATGATATATTAATTTTGGAAATGAAAAGAATACTTCTCCATTAAAGTTATGACTTTAATACATTATATGAAGATAGAATGTATATGGAAGTTAATAATGTTCCTAAAATTTAAATATATATATGATATATTAATTTTGGAAATGAAAAGAATACTTCTTCGTTAAAGTTATGACTTTAAAACATTATATGAAGATAGAATGTATATGGGAGACATAGTATATATACATGGGATGGAAATCTATATTTCTAGATTTTAGGATATAATTGGATTATATCAAGCCCTAAATATAGACAAAAGATGATAGGAAGTTTCTCATATGATGATGAACTTCAATCAAATGGACAACTCTAGTAAGACTAAGGAGTTGCTCTTCTCAAAGAGAACGTACTCCTTGACTCCCAAAGAAATAATGCGTAAATAGAATCTTTTATGCATACGCAGAAAGGTGATTTATGTATTTCATATTGTATGAAAAACATTGATATGAGTTGTACCTAGAAAGGTGCAAGATGATATCAGTGCAAGCCCAGGATCAGAACCATGGCAACTGTCAAGTGAGTCCTTAAGTATTTAAGAAATACTAAAGGATAAATTCCTCAAAGATCGAGGAAGAATTAGAGTAACGTAAAGGAAGCGTAAATGTATTAGATTATGAATCTAATCCATCATTGGATGTTTCTTCATTATGAATGAAGAGATAATCAGATATCTCTTTATTATGACTAAAGAGATATTTGGATGGAAACATTAAAAGTAATGACTTTAGTGTGTTCCATTATGAATGCAAAATATATTGCCATATAGAAGTTTACAACAATGTTGTTGGATGGGAAAGTTCATTTATGAACTCTCTATTCGATTCCAACCAGAAAGTGTATGACACTAATGGGGCGATAGCTCAAGCCAGGGAATCAAGGTCTCATCAAGGTCCAAACTCAAATGAGAGACTGAACCACATGATTGAGAATCATGTATAATGGTGACATCGTTATTCTCAAGGTTGCTTCTATGGATAACATATAGATACCCATTGTCTAGGCCTATTACTCAACCATTTATGAAATGACTACATAAGAGGTATCATCATTGATGAACAAGTTGATTGGCTCTAGTGCAAGTGGGAGATTGTTGGAAATGTGCCCTAAAACCAATCATATGATGATACTTTACGGACATTTCACATGTTAAACTAATCTAGTTTAATATCAAGGGCATAGATTATTGTTTTAAGGTCCAATGGGCTTCGAACGTCAAGCCCATTGACTTAAGTTGTATGACAACTTAATTCACAAAGGCCCAAAAAGCCCAAACAGAACCCTATGGCCGGCCATTTAGAGGAGGGTAGTGAACTTGCTTTAATTACAAGTTTGCCACTCCAATGAATAAAGGTATAAATATGACTTTATAGCCAAAATTTATTAAGGGTTTCTTTTAGGAAATTGGAGAGAACACAAAGCTCTCTTTTCTCTCTACAAAGGCCGGCCCCCTTGGAGGGTGTATCTAGCAATCCCACTACTCCAAGGTCACTCATTTCTACTTAAATCTAACCTTGGTGTGGATACTTAGAGGTTCTCAATTTTGGGAACTTGGAGAACCATATTCTTCCATCCAAATCCATATATTTAAAATGCAAGGAATGAAGGCCCTCTCTTTGGGTGATTAGCCTTTGCTTATGCAAAGATGAATCTACAAAGGTATAAATTTCAACTCACTTTGTTTTGAGTTGATTCATGGTTCACCAATCTACTAGGCTTTGAATTTCATGGGTAATGTTTTGTTTTTGAATGCATGCAAGCATGATTCCGCCTTTTAATTGTTAAATGCGTGCTATAGATGTTATTCAAATGAACATGTTTTCACAAAATTATCCTTCAACAATGATGTGGCGAACTTGCAATTAAGCCACATTCACAAACCCTCTCTATATGGCCGGCCATTAAGGGTTCATTGGGCTTTCAAGCCCTTTGTGTATTCAAGTTGTCATACAACTTGAGTTAATGGGCTTGACATTCAAATCTCATTGGGCCTTGCGGCCCAAAACTAACCCGAGGTCTATAACGAACATATTCATTTGATTAATTAACATATTAATTAATCCTAACCATAAATAATTAAACCATTTAATTATCCTTAATCATCTCCGTTGTTTCTTCAATCTCTACCTAACTCGGTGTACGATCCATTAGGTTCCTTTTAGTGAGGCCATGAGTGACACCTAGCAGTATGTCATGGCTACCCAAGCTAATCAGAAAAGGTGGAGAACCTATTCAGTTTAGGATTCCAATGCAATACGGTCTTTCTCTAATACAATACTCTTAACCACATTGTTTGGTTTGATAGTTTATTCATGTCTACTATCTAATGTGATTCTCTTACTTATATGATTACCTTGAATGTGATTTGGAGCGACTTCCTAAATCTCATTCATACTCTGATCAGAGATTCTTAATCATATCATAGAGTATTCTCCCTCAAACGGTTTGAAGGTTAAAGATCCCTTGTTGTGCATTCACTTGCCTCCATGGCTAAGTGGCTTAACCCCAACTATGTCGTGGACACCCTTTGATGGAGTGACTTTAACATAGTCAAAGATCAATGATCTAACCATAAGACAACTATGATGCCTTAGGTCAAATGACTACTTTGCATTATCCCAACCATGAGTTCTCATGTGACATGAGTATGAGAACTCCTTGTTGATCGTTTTTAGTGGACTCATTCTCTATTGAGCACCTACATGCTTGTCTTGGTGTCAGTCACACCAATGACTCAAGACCAGTCACTCTCCCTAATAGAAGACATAACACATACTGATCTTAACAGACTGTCAATGCCTAATTGGCAATCCTTTGATCAGGAACGTTTAGGATATGTATGTGGCCTCAAGAATATAACTTCTTTAGATCACATTCTCCCAATTACATATTCCTTGGACTTATCGTTTAAGCATATATATGAGACGATTTTAAACAATATTTTTTGTCCTTTATATTAAACTTGATTAGTTTAACATGTGAAATATTTGTAAAGTATCATCATATGATTGGTTTTAGGGCACATTTCCAACAAAAAAAATGGTTGAGAAGATCTTCTCCCTCTGTCTCCCAAACCCGCAACCACTCTCTCCTACCCACCACATCAACATCTCTTTTCTATGTGAAATTAACATAATTAAGCAGTAAAAACCAAAATTCAAGAACAAATCAACAAGCATTTGACAAGAAGACAATGACAGGGATTGCAATTGCATCAAGCAACGACGACAAAGACAGGAACTATGGCTACAGTTGCAAAGCCACTAAGGGATCAGAATGGTCCTGGGCCCATCCAGCCTTACTACTATAACAAATTATGTTGTTGCAGGCCATACCTCATTTTTCACGTCATCCCTCCTATTGCGGTGCAGTATTCAATTCCCCTTCTTATTCTATTAACTTTTATTTGGTAACCTTAAAAAAAAAAAAAAAAAAAAAAAAGTGGCTATCGACCTTATATTCGGGTTTTCTAGGTTGCTGCAATGTTTTTAGTTCTCCCTTTTCAATTTAGGTCTTTCAATTTAGGTCTTTCAATTTTTATGCAAATTCTCTAATTTCTATTGTTTTGAGTTCAAATTACCTATGTATGTGTAGGCCGTCCCACACATAAAAATCTTAGCTTCGTCGTTGGGTGCAGTAGGCAGCTGGCTTCATTGTCGTCAACGTCGTCTCCCAGCTTCGACGACTTGTCGTCGTGTTCGCTTTGGGCGTTCATGATTTCTGTTTGTTAATCGTCAACCAAAACAGAAACGCACTGAGATTCTAGGCATTTGGAGCTTCTTCGCATATCACAGAAATTCCAGGGCTTTGAATTTTCTTCTGATCTGGTTCATCAGGTCTGGGTTGGGATGGTGGGATGGCAGGGGTAGGGCTGGGGCGGTGAAGGATTTTGGGAAGGGATGTGCTGGGTTTCGGGGGAAGGGCGTAGCATGAGGGATAAAATAGTGGATTCCCTTTTTTTTTCTTTTTTTATAATTTGGAGTGACATTTTTACATAATTAAACTTTTCTTTTTCTTTTTCTTTTTTTGTCGAAATTTTATTTACTTTTGTTCACACAGCACAAATATATGTCCCCTACACTTTTCACATCATTATCTAACAGTCAATTAATAGATTGACCAACCGAGATCCTACACTGAGACGAATTCATGATCTTACACTGAGACGAATTCATAAGTTAACGAATGACAAGACAAAGTTCAAAAGAACAAGGTATAATAGTCGCTGCTTTACTTATCACCCACCCAGTCAGTTTCTCAACTCACCCACCCCCCGGCGCCACCAACACCAACAGAAATGTCTCAACTCAAATCAATATTTTGTCAATGTCGTCCAAGAAACGTAATTTGAACATAGAAAAACAAACCAAGAAACGTAATTTGAACATAGAAAAACAAACACGATGCAATTGCAATTCAAGTGATCCTAAATTCAACAATTGTTGCTATTCAACTAATTCTAACTTCTGAATTCCACGGAGCTCTAGTAAACCTTCTTGGGTTACCAAGAATTCAATGTAATGCAACGAGAAACAATTTTCACGCTCCCATTTTCTTCTCATGCACACCCGTCCAGTCCGCCTTGGGAACCACGAGAGTAGTGTGCAAAAGGAGAAACCAGAAGGGAGTAGGATCCGAAGATCCGATGTCAGAATTATTACCCTAATGCAATGCCATTTAAATTCACACGCCAAAAGCAATCGGATATTAAAATGCAAAGTAAACAAAGTGAAACTAACTAATTGTAAGGCCGAGGACGAATCCAACCAAAACTGGAGAATGAAGGTAAAATAGTTCATATTTTTTGGATCCATTTCTTGCTGGTAAAAATGACAAGCAGACGCAGCACACAAGTGATGCTGCAGCAGATGTCATCACACACAACCCCATCCCATTCCCTTATTCAAACCCCAAGGTCTTCCACTTAGACCCAAATCATCCCTTTCCTTCATCACATACCCTCCAAAACCCGCCAACACACTCCTACTAAAATTTAAAAACCTAGAAATTCTACAACATTTCATCAGAATGTAAAAAATAAAAATCAAAAATTAAAAAACAACTCTTCGTCCAGATATAATTGTTTTTTTCCTCATTTCTTGTCTCATTGACAATCCCTCTTCAGTACCTGTAGTGAGCTGGCTTATATGGACCCTCGACCGGCACACTGATGTAGTCAGCTTGTTCCTTGCTGAGCTTGGTGAGCTTAGCTCCAAGCTTTCCAAGATGAAGGGCAGCAACCTTCTCGTCAAGGTGCTTAGGCAAGACATACACCTTCTTCTCGTACTTGCCAGACTTCCTTTCGTTCCACAACTCAAGCTGAGCAATCACTTGGTTGGTGAAAGAGCAGGACATCACAAAGCTGGGGTGTCCAGTGGCACATCCCAAGTTCATGAGACGGCCCTCAGCCAACACAATGATGCCAGTGTTGGTCTCTGGGAAGACCCACCTGTCAGTTTGAGGCTTAATGGTGATGCGCTTCACTCCGGGGTATGTCTCAAGACCGTGCATGTCAATCTCATTGTCAAAGTGACCAATGTTGCAAACAATGGCATTGTTCTTCATCTTCCTCATGTGGTCAACCATGATGATGTCCTTGTTACCGGTGGTGGTAACAAAGATATCAGCCTCAGAGACAACATCCTCAAGAGGAAGAACCTGAAGGCCTTCCATAAGAGCCTGGAGGGCACAAATTGGATCGATCTCAGTCACAATCACACGAGATCCTGCTTGCTTGAGGGCAGCAGCACAACCCTTTCCAACATCTCCGTATCCACAGACAACGGAAACCTTTCCGGCAATCATGACATCCGTGGCCCTCATCAAACCATCAGGGAGAGAGTGACGGCATCCGTACAAGTTGTCAAACTGTTATGCACAGAACAAAACCACAAGAAGTATTCAATTGTTGAAATTGTCAAGCAATCAAGCATTTACATGAAGCTGGATCATTGAAACCAGACACAATAAGACAAATTTCTTACTTCCAAGTTAATTGCATTGTTCAGAAACAACAAACACAAATAATCAAGCTAATCAAAGCAGCATTCCTACTTCCTACTTCACTTAATTCACTAAGTAATCATATAGTTATGGATCTACTGAGATCTAAGGCAAAACACAGATAAAACTTACACATAAAAGCAAAAACCCATCAGATCCAAATCAGCAATGCACAAATCCATGATCACCGAAAAAATCAGATCTAAATAATATTGCAGAATTGATAGCCAAATCACAGTTCCAAGACACACATACCTTGCTTTTTGTAACAGAATCATTGACATTAATGGCAGGGAACAACAGAGCGCCGCTAGCCTGCATCTGATACAACCTCTTGACGCCGGTTGTGGTCTCCTCCGAAACTCCGACCAACCTGTCCTTCATCTTGTGGTACCTCTTGGGGTCGGTCTTCAAGCCATCTCTGATGATGGTCAGAACCAGCTGGAACTCCTGGTTATCGGTGGAAGATGGGTCGGGGAGGGTACCGGACTTCTCGAACTCCTCCTCAGCCTTGACTCCCTCGTGGATCAAGAGGGTGGCGTCACCGCCGTCGTCGACGATCAGATCGGGTCCGCCACCGGGGCCCCAGTCGAGGGCGCGCTCGGTGCACCACCAGTACTCCTGGAGGGTCTCGCCCTTCCAGGCGAAGACGGCGGCGCTATCGCGGGCGATGGCGGCGGCAGCGTGGTCCTGGGTGGAGAAAATGTTGCAGGAGCACCAGCGGACCTCGGCGCCGAGGGCGGTAAGGGTTTCAATAAGGACGGCAGTTTGGATGGTCATGTGGAGGGAACCGGTGATGCGGGCCCCCTTTAAGGGTTGGGAGGGTCCGAATTCGGTGCGGCAGGAGATGAGGCCGGGCATTTCGACCTCAGCGAGCTCGATCTCGAGGCGGCCGAAGTCGGCCTGAGACATGTCCTTGACCTTGTACTCGCGGCCGCTGCTACTTTTCTCGACGGAGAGAGCCATTGTTGGTGGGTGGGGGTGGTGGAGACTGGTGGTAATCTCTCTCACACTCACACTGCAAAAAGTAGGGTTTGTTTTTGCGAGGGAGGGATTAGAGCGAGGGTAGAGTGAGAGAGTGAGGGGTTATAAATAGGGAGGGAGCGTGAGATGGACGGTGGTGATTTCGTGGTGGGAGGAGTTGGTGGATCTGGTAAATGAGAGCGAAATGAAATTTGGCGTAGTAAACGGAAGCTGATGCGGGACCCAGCCTTTGTGGGACGTGGTTCTCTTTGGATGATCATTCATCGATGGCAGATAAGGGTCCGAGCTACGTGACACGTGGTCGAGTGTGGGTTGGTGAACGATTGTGTACCGTGGAATGCCTTGCACTCAACTGTTGTTTGATGAAATGTTGGATCTCCTCATTCCTCAATTAAAATGATGATGATGTAGAGGACAGACTGACAATGATAGTGCAGTAAATACTAGTTTTTGGGGGGTAATTATCATAATTTAATGAAGAAAGAAGATATATAATTGTAAAAGTGGTGAGTATGAAAAATAGTGTAAAGCGTTAGATAAATTTTAATGTAAAAATGCTACAACTGTGATAATGATAAAAATAGACATGTGTGACTGATGATGAAGACGACGGTGGCGAGAGCAATGGTAATGGGCCATACCCCTTCCTTTTACCTTCACAAACTACTTGACTTGAACGTATATATCAATGTATTATGGTACGTACGTTCAAGTACTTATTAAACTAAATATTTGACCACTCATGTATAATGGCCCTCCTTCCGCAATTACGCACAATACTACCAATTTGGAGAGAAATTTATTGTGGTAGCAGAAGTCTCTTGTCTTAAGGCTTGTAAAATTTGTACCTACAAAACAATTAACACCTTCGATCAAAGCTAAAACCATACGCGTCCACGAGGTGTTGGGCGG
Source organism: Malus domestica (assembly GCF_042453785.1). Classification (NCBI taxonomy): domain Eukaryota; kingdom Viridiplantae; phylum Streptophyta; class Magnoliopsida; order Rosales; family Rosaceae; genus Malus; species Malus domestica. The sequence continues at coordinate 40,539,061 of NC_091673.1, forward strand.
GGGAGGGGGAGCGCTAATGGATCTACAATTCTTGAGTCAATAAATCTGAAAAAGATTGAGTGTTTAGAGATTAAGTGCGTACAAGAAACTGGTAGAAATGAGGTATTTATAGAGAGGTGGCCGAACCTGGTGTATGGTTTGACCTACACATGACGGCTTCCGATTGGCTAAGTTGAGTCATCTGTGGGATGAATGAGGAAAGAATATTATATATTAATTAGGAGATAATATACTGGGATGATGGTGTAAGTATCCTTGATTGATTGTATGAGGATTCCTTACTTGTTCGAGTTGATCTTCAATTAGGAATGCATTAAAGATAGGATTTGGTGATTAATCTTATCTTTAATGCCTTTGACTTTTCCATGCCACGAGCAAATAAGCTTGGTGGTGTTGTAGGCAGCTACTCAAGTATCTAGGGATGTTGAGCTGTGTGAGGTAATATTTGTGGGCCCTGTATTTAATAAGGGCAATCTTGTCTTCTTTGTCACAGCCAGTTCCGGGATTTTATTTATCGAGGACGTGAAATGACGGGATTGCCCTTAGCGGTTACTAAGGTATGTGTGTGTGACATATTATTGGACTAAATTCATATATTCCTAAACTTTTGGAAAAATAATTTAAGTTGGATTAAAGTTGGTATGTATGTTTTGTGTGGTTAGGGATTTTAAGAAATGGGATTGTGACTTGTTTTTGGGTGGACCACACACACACACACGGGACAACCCTCTCCTTCCCCGTGCTCTCTCTCTCTCTTCTCCGTTTCAGTCTCTCTCTCCCTCTCGAAATTGTAGGGACAAAGCACCAAACCCTCGAACCTTCACGGATCGACGCCAAAATGGTAAGATTATTCATCCTTTTGACCTCCTGAGTTGAATGGTACTAGTTTTAGAACGGGAAACCTTAGAAATCACGTTGAAAACCCATGGTCCGATTTGAGTATTGTTCATGCATTCGTGATGTGTTGATTTTCAAGGAATTCTAAGCTTATAGTGAGCTTAGTGAGGTCCTAAGGAAGCTCGGAGTACTTAGTTTGAAGGTTTTGGACGTCGGGATCGTTGAGTTCGAAGTTGGCCGGTCTTCTTGGAATTTCTCCGGTGAGATTTCGTAGTTTTTAGAGCCTTAAAGTAGTGTAACGTGAATCTACATGCTTAGGGCTTCATTTTGATATAAAATACGTGAAAAATGGTTGAGAAATGACGGAGAACAAGGAGATTGAAAAATCTCTAGTTTTCTGGCCACCGGAAAAACCAGTCCGGCGAGCCCAAGGTAGAAGACGCGCGTGGACCCGTGCCTGTCCCGGTGCGTGGGGGTGCATGACAAGCCCAAAAATTATTTTAAAAATATGTCGACGTCCGTGACGTCGAGTAGGTCACTGTGGTTTATTCATATACCCAAATTGAGCATCGTATGAGAAGTTATTACGAATTGTCAGTTATGTGCTTTAAATAACGTTATTTTAGTTGTTTCGCATATAGGTGATACCTATCCCGAGGACGAGCGCATCCAGGGACGTCACGGGGGTTACGACCCTTCGACTTACCAGTGAGTGGGCAGTTATTTTCTGTATTTACCTATATACTATTGATTTTTCCCAGAAATTGAATTTATATGAAAGTATGTTTTAAAATGCCATGCATGCATATTGTGAATTATATGAATTGATAATTGATGCATATATATATATATATATATATGTGTGTGTGAATTGGTGTTGTGGACACACAGGTGAGTATCAGGTGAGTTTTATATTATTCATGTGAATCATTGATGATGTGAATTGTGTTGAGAGCTCATAACCTGCATCCTTGGTGTTAGTGCTTATATTATTCACCGCACTGCACGCTCACCTTGGATCCAAGTAGGTGCATGTCGTACAGACCATGAGAGGGTTCCGACATGCTAGTCGTATAGATCACTAGAGGTGGTTCTGACTGGTAGGTGACCTTAGATTATGCGCGCCGATGATTGATGAGAGAAGCACTAGAGCGTATTATTTCACCATTCTCGTCGTACAGACTACTTCAGGTAGTTCCGACTTATGTGCAAAGTAGCGCTGTACAGGTCACCGTGGTGACTTCGACTGGGTTGGATATTGAGCTATAGAATTAACTGTACAGGACCAACTGCAGGGTCTCTGGTTGATTTCTTATTTCACCTGTTATATTGATACATCCATATTCTGTCATTGACATTTATAGCATGGCATACTTGCTGGATTTTGATAAAGATTAATGTTTTGAGAGATTTGAACAAATATTATGCTATTATGTTATTTTCTAGGAAAGTATACAGGTTTTACAGTGAGGGGTTAGAATTGTTTTAAATGAAATGTTTTGGAAAATTTTGGTTTTACTGACCCACTCAATTTTGTTTTGCGCTCCTCCAGGTTCTAGTTAGCAGTTGGTGGCTCACGAGGTTTTCTTCAGCGTTCTGACAGACTTCCTGCATGTAGGACTCACCTGTGGGTGTTGTAATTTAATTATAGTCCTACTTGACTGCACCTAGTATTTATGCTCTGAAATTGTGTACTGCACACTTAAACTCACTCTAGCATGCTAGTTGGATATTATTGCTAGTAGTTGGTTTTTATTCCTTCGTATTTCTCATATCTTTTGCTTCCGCATCGCACTTTTGGTTACGTCATGCTCACGTGACGGCCAGCACGCCTTAATTCTAGGATCGGGGTGTGTCAGTTTGGTATCAGAGCCTAGGTTGCAGTCCTGTATAAATTGTTAATGTTCTAATGATCTTTTGATGTATTCTGTCATAACTATGTCGCCTCGTAGGGAATCACGCCATGCTTCTGAACCTAATTTCCCTGATATTACTCAATTAGGGAAATCGATGGCCCATGCCTTTCAGAATGCAATCCGTCTTCCTCCTTCTCCTCCTCAGATAACACCCTTGGAGACTATGTATAATATGAAATTGGACCGTTTCATGGGTAATGAGGGTCATGAAGGGGCAGAAAAGTGGTTAGACCATATTGAGAAGACTTTGCAGGTGATGCAGAGTCAAGGGAACCTTCCTGCTAATAGATGGGTGGAGACCACTACTTGGTTTTTAGGACGAGAGCCAGCAGGTTGGTGGGTTAATCAAACTAAGTTTATGTCACCTGAGATGGCAGCTGATTGGGAAGTATTCAAAGAGCATTTTATGAAAAGATTTGTTCCGCCATAGTACATTGATCGTAAGAAACATGAGTTTACTCATCTGAAGCAAAAGGATATGTCGGCGCATGAGTATTACAGGAAATTTACAGATTTATATCGTTATGATTCTGATACAGCTGGTAATCAGGCAGAGATGCTTCACCGTTTTAAGCTGGGAACTAAGAAGAAATGGCGGACTTTTGCTAGTGCGCTTCCCTGCACCGATTATCATGAGTTTTCTGAGATTTTGGTTCAGATGGAGGATTTCGACAACCTTCCTAGTAACAGTGAAGATGATAAAGATAAGAATGATAATCAGAAGAAAGAGGATAGAGGTAAAGGTATCTCCACTCAGGGACCCCGTAAGACACAGAATTTCAAGAAAAGTTGAGCAAGCTCGAGTTCTTCCAATGGAGGATTTAGTGTCACAGGCCCGAGGAGAGGTGGAAGATTTGCTGGTGGACCCAGGTTTCAGAAACAAAAAGATTTTGGTGGTGCTGGTGGTTCTGGTGCTCCGTTGTGGCGCCATTGTAATTTCAGACATCATGGAGAGTGTAAGAGAAGTGGTGGTGCTTGCTACACTTGTGGACAAATGGGACATAGAGCTGCCCAGTGTCCCCAGAGTCAGCAGAGATCTCAGCAGTCTGCTATGCCACCTCCAGCACTGATTCAACAGAACTTTGGATCAGGCAGTTATGGTCAGACGGGTCGTGGTGGTGCTTACCATTACTAGGGTGATACTGCTCCCTCTTCCGGACAGTATCAGTATTCCTAGGATCCTTATTCTCAGACTGGGTATTCCCAAGACCCTGGAGGTTATACTTCTTATTCTTCCGTATACTTCTTATTTTTCCGTCCCAGCTAGTGGATCTCAATGGCATCAGGGAGGTCAGCCCCGACAGGGAGAGGTTGCTGCTAGCAGTGCAGGACTGCCTAGGCAGTCTAGTCAGTCAGGAAATGGACGTACTTATCAGAGGCGAGGTAACCAAGGCAACAGAGGTTGTGGTGGATGACAGCAAGCTCAGGGAGGTGTTAATAACATTTCATTGCAAGATGCTCAGAATCATCCGGACTTGATTATGGGTACGTTAAATATCCTTGGTCACTTTGCTAGAGTTTTGATTGATTGTGGTGCTACACATTCTGTGATTTCTCATACGTTTGCTCAAATGACTCAACCTCACCCTACACCTCTAGGATTTGATTTAGAGTTTGCTATGCCTAGAGGGGACAAATGTTATGTTGATAGTGTTTATCCAGGGTGTCCAGTGATGGTAGATGGTGTAGTTATGCCAGCTAATCTTATCCCGTTAGATATTGTGGATTTTGATGTGATTCTAGGGGCAGATTGGTTGCATTTTAATCGTGTCCATATAGATTGTTACGGGAAATCTGTTACTTTTCATCGTCCTAGATTACCAGAGGTTACTTTTGTGGGTGAAAGCAGTGGGGTAAGACATGGTGTTATTTCTGCCATGAGAGCAAATAAGTTGTTATCGAAAGGTTGTCAAGGATACTTAGCACATGTGGTGTTAAATGATGTTGTTCCTAGCAGTGTGGAGGAAGTTGGAGTAGTCAGGCACTATCCTGATGTATTTCCAGACGATTTGCCTGGATTGCCGCCAGACAGAGATGTGGAGTTTTCTATTAATTTTCTTCCAGGTACGGATCCTATATCTTTGACTCCATATAGAATGGCTTCAGCTGAATTGAGAGAGTTGAAAATTCAGTTACAGGAATTAACTGATAAAGGTTTCATTCAACCTAGTACTTCACCTTGGGTTGCTCCGGTGTTGTTTGTGAGAAAGAAAGATGGAACTTTGAGATTATGTATTGATTACAGGCAATTGAACCGGGTAACGATTAAAAACCGTTATCCCTTGCCTCGTATCGATAATTTGTTTGATCAGCTTAAAGGTGCATGTGTGTTCTCTAAGATTGATTTGAGATCTGGTTATTATCAGTTGAAGATTAAAGAAGATGATGTACCTAAGATGGCTTTCAGGACCCGTTATGGACATTATGAGTTTTTGGTGATGCCATTTGGATTGACTAACGCACCTACAGCTTTCATGAGGCTAATGAATAAAGTATTCCAGCAATATCTTGATAGATTTGTCATTGTTTTTATCGATGATATTCTGGTATACTCTAAGTCTAAAGCAGATCATATTCGACATCTTAATTTGGTATTAAAGAAATTGAGGGAGCATCAGTTGTATGCCAAGTTCAGCAAATGTCAGTTTTGGTTGAATGAAGTGGCATTTTTGGGGCATGGAGTATCGGCACAAGGAATTCAAGTACCTCAAAAGATAGCAGCAGTGGAGAATTGGGAACAACCACGAACCGTCACTGAGGTACGGAGTTTTCTAGGTCTAGCAGGTTATTATCGACGGTTTGTTCAAGATTTTTCTATGATTGCTTTGCCACTAACGAAGTTAACCAGGAAGGATGTTAAGTTTGATTAGGATGAGAATTATGAGCAAAGTTTCCAGCAATTGAAATATTGCCTCACTCATGCTCCAGTATTGTTACTTCCTGATGATAGCGGTAACTTTGAGATTTACAGTGATGCTTCTTTAAATGGTTTGGGATGTGTTTTGATGCAACATAATAGAGTGATTGCCTATGCTTCTCGACAGTTGAAGATTCATGAAAGGAATTATCCTACTCACGATCTTGAGTTGGCAGCCATTGTTTTTGCTTTGAAAATTTGGAGGCATTACCTCTATGGTGAGAAGTGTAAGATCTTCACAGATCATAAGAGTCTTCAGTATCTTTTCACTCAGCATGATCTTAATCTTCGTCAACGAAGATGGATGGAGTTACTAAGTGATTATGACTGCACTTTGAGTATCATCCGGGTCGTGCAAATGTGGTAGCTGATGCACTGACTAGGAAACCTCAAGGTCGACTCAATGCCTTGTATGCTTGTCCTGTTCCTCTTCTTGTAGATTTGAGAGCTACTGGAGTAAGGTTGGAGTTAGAAGAACGAAGAGAAGCTTTTCTTGCTAGTTTCCAAGTCATGCCAGTTTTGGTTGATCGTGTACTTGAAGCTCAAGTGGTTGATGAGGAGATCCAAGAAATTATCCAATTGAGAAATGAAGGGAAAAAGAAAGACCTCAGGATTCGAGAATCAGATGGCATGCTTATACAGGAGAACAGAATGTGTGTGCCGAATAATGAGGAATTAAAGAAGGAAATTTTGGATGAAGCGCATTGTTCAGCTTATGTGATGCATCCAGGAGGGACTAAGATGTATCATACCATTCGACCTTTTTATTATTGGCTGGGTATGAAGAGGGAGATTGCAGAATATGTAAGTAGGTGTATTGTTTGTCAACAAGTCAAAACTGAAAGAAAGAAGCCTTTTGGTCGGATGCAACCACTTCCCGTTCCTCAGTGGAAATGGGAAAATATAACTATGGATTTTGTGTATAAGCTTCCGCGTACACGAAATGGATTTGATGGTGTTTGGGTGATTGTAGATCGGCTTACTAAGTCAGCACACTTCATTCCAGTGAGGGAAAAGTATCCTCTGAATAAATTGGCTAAGTTGTTCATCACGAAGATTGTGAAGTATCATGGAGTTCCAGTGAATATTATTTCTGATCGAGATCCAAGATTTACTTCTAAGTTTTGGATAGCTTTTCAGGAAGCTCTTGGTACGAAATTGCTTTACAGCACCCCTCAAACCGATGGTCAATCAGAGAGAACTATTCAGACGTTGGAAGATATGTTGAGATCTTCAGTGTTACAGTTTGGTGATTCTTGGCAAGATCGCCTAGACTTGATGGAATTTGCCTACAATAATAGTTTTCATTCGAGCATTGGTATGTCACCATTTGAGGCACTTTATGGTAGAGCTTGTCGTACGCCATTAAGTTGGTCAGAGGTTGGCGAAAGAGTGCTTGAGGGCCTAGAGATTGTAGATGAGACTACTCAAAATGTTCAGATTATTAAGTCTAACCTGAAAGCGGCCCAGGATCGACAAAAGAGTTTAGCAGATAGACATGCTACTGATCGAGTTTATGATGTGGGTAATTTGGTATTCTTGAAATTGTCACCTTGGAGAGGTGTAGTGTGGTTTGGAAAGAGAGGCAAACTAAGTCCTAGGTACATAGAACCTTATGAGATCACTGAGAGGATTGGTGAAGTTGCTTACAGATTGAAGTTGCCTCCGGAGTTATCTAAGGTACATAATGTGTTTCATGTCTCGATGCTACGACATTATGTTTCAGATCCTTCACATGTGATTCCGCCTCAACCCTTGGAGATTAATCCGAATTTGACGTATGATGAAGAACCAGTGACTATCTTGGATTGGAAAGACAAGGTTCTAAGGAATAAGACAGTGAGCTTAGTAAAAGTATTGTGGAGGAACCACTCAGTGGAAGAAGCTACTTGGGAGACAGAAGATCGAATGAGAGAGATTTATCCAAGGTTGTTTTATGAGTATTAAGTGGTTTGATTGGTTGTCTGAATTTTGAGGACGAAATTCTATAAGGGGGGAAGATTGTCACAGCCCGTCCTGGGATTTTATTTATCGAGGACGTGAAATGACGGGATTGCCCTTAGCGGTTACTAAGGTATGTGTGTGTTACATATTATTGGACTAAATTCACATATTCCTAAACTTTTGGAAAAATAATTTAAGTTGGATTAAAGTTGGTATGTATGTTTTGTGTGGTTAGGGATTTTAAGAAATGGGATTGTGACTTGTTTTTGGGTGGACCACACACACACACACAGGACAACCCCCTTCTTCCCCGTGCTCTCTCTCTCTCCTCTCCGTTTCAGTCTCTCTCTCCCTCTCGAAATTGTAGGGACAAAGCACCAAACCCTTGAACCTTCACGGATCGACGCCAAAATGGTAAGATTCTTCATCCTTTTGACCTCTTGAGTTGAATGGTACTAGTTTTAGAACGGGAAACCTTAGAAATCACGTTGAAAACCCGAGGTCCGATTTGAGTATTGTTCATGCATTCGTGATGTGTTGATTTTCAGGGAATTCTAAGCTTATAGTGAGCTTAGTGAGGTCCTAAGGAAGCTCGGAGTACTTAGTTTAAAGGTTTTGGACGTTAGGATCGTTGAGTTTGAAGTTGGCCGGTTTTCTTGGAATTTCTCCGATGAGATTTCGTAGTTTTTAGAACCTGAAAGTAGTGTAACGTGAATCTACATGCTTAGGGCTTCATTTTGATATAAAATACGTGAAAAATGGTTGAGAAATGACAGAGAACAAGGAGATTGAAAAATCTCCAGTTTTCCGGCCACCGGAAAAACCAATCCGGCGAGCCCAAGGTAGGAGATGCGCGTGGACCCGTGCCTGTCCCGGCGCATGGGGGCGCGTGACAAGCCAAAAAATTATTTTAAAAATATGTCGACGTCCGTGACGTCGAGTAGGTCACTGTGGTATATTCATATACCCAAATTGAGCATCGTATGAGAAGTTATTACGAATTGTCGGTTATGTGCTTTAAATAAAGTTATTTTAGTTGTTTCGCATATAGGTGATACCTATCCGGAGGATGAGCGTATCCAGGGACGTTACGGGGGTTACGACCCTTCGACTTATCAGTGAGTGGGCAGTTCTTTTCTGTATGTACCTATGTACTATTGATTTTTCCCAGAAATTGAATTTATATGAAAGTATGTTTTAAAATGCCATGCATGCATATTGTGAATTATATGAATTGATAATTGATGCATATATATATATATGTGTGAATTGGTGTTGTGGACGCACAAGTGAGTATCAGGTGAGTTTTATATTATTCATGTGAATCATTGATAATGTGAATTGTGTTGAGAACTCATAACCTGCACCCCTGGTGTTAGTGCTTATTCATACGCATTTTACCTGCTTATATATATAGTACTGTGGTAGATTACTAAAATGATTCTACAGGACGCGCAGGTAAATTCAGGTGAGTTTATTATATTGATTCGAATTGTATGGCATTCATATATTGATATAGTTAGCTCATCATTACTACACCCTGGTGTTAGTGCTCCCGCCCGGGGCCAGGGCCAGCCTTCACATGTATGTTCACCTCCCGCACCGCATGCTCATCTTGGATCCAAGTTAGGTGCTAGCTTGTCGTATAGGTTGCGTTAGGAGAATTCGACTTGTAGGTGACTGCGCTTAGCGCAAGCTTCACGTGATCGTAGCACTAGAGCGTATAGTATTATTACATGCAGCCTGTCGTACAGGTCACGGTAGGTGACTCTGACTTGTGTGCTAGTATAGATTGATGAGCCATAGGTGACTCCGACTTGCGTGCTAGTATATTTTTTAAGCACATGCCTATATTTCTATTGTTGTGAATTATTCCTATGGTGGCATATTTCTGATATATATTGTTGGCATACATTAAATCTTCATACTTGTACGTAGTATGATTTTAAGAAAACTATATTTGTTTTACAGCGAGAGGTTAGTATACTCGAAAATAAAGGTTTTTCCTTACAAACGTTGTTTTGTTGACCCACTCAACTTTGTTTTTCGCCCCTCCAGGTTTAGTAGTTGTGCTTACGTGAAAACGAGGATTCTGGAAAATCTTAGGAGATGGTTATCTTTAGTGGTATAACCCTTATCCTAATTACTCGTCACGCACCGGACCCGAAGTTGGTAATAAAAACTCGAACCCGAATATGAAATGTGAGTTAAAAACTCAATAAATAAAAGGAAATTGATACGGGTTGGAAAATAAACTCCTCTTATTAAAATAATTCATGATTCTTAATCAAATCAAGAATTCTTTAAAACCTACAACAAATAAATGAATAAACTTTCTCTACTCCAATCTAATATGATCTCATCATGCCTACCCTCTTGAATGTCTAGTTCGTAAACCTGCATAACAATAGAGGGGTGAGCTTCAATAGCTTAGTAGGGACATAGCCTAATCATAGTAAATTGACAATATTAAATTAAGTGTCATGAAATCATATAACCAAATATCAAATCATTATTGATAATAATGCATGAATGCAATGCAACCTCTTTAGCTACCTCCGTTATATAATAAAACACGCGGACCTGCACATTGCATACCATGCATCTTACCCCTGCAGAGGTGGTTCGAATATTCTATTATAGAAACTAACCCCCATATGATATCCCAAGTTCATAAACCCCTTTGGCTAGTCATCTTATCTAATTCATTGATCTCCAGCCCAAATCACCCATATCGACAATTCCCATCAATATCCTATTCTACTGTGCACATCGGGCTTACCTGGAACTGGTTTCACAATGAATAGATTCAACTACGCAAAAGATCATTTCGAACTACCCTCATTTCCCAAATTCAAATCTCAATACTGAAGTTCCAACCACATCTCACAACATGAGTGATGCATAAATAATGTCATTTCATCTTTCACATATATCACAATATATTCTCAATGAATAGGATTCAAGGAATAATTCCATAACCAATAACAAGTAAACATTTACTAAAGAAATTAGCCAATTAATATCCAATCACATTAATCAACCAAAAAGATCAAGAATATTATCGCAAAGCTAGTCATGCTACAACTTAGCTCTATGTACCAACCAACCACACTAGTCATACCTTGTGAAATTTGATGTTCTCTTTTTATTTTCCACATTCATTTATGCCTTCAATAACCAAAGAACAACACCATAATCCTGAATTAAGAACAGTAAGAGCACTTTAGCCAAACAAATCTCAATATCTGTATTTCTCATATTAGTGTCCCTGATCTCTCTATACCCATTCCATTTATCTACACATCCAAAACATTATGTTCCCTCTTGTTTCATAATACAAACATGTAGGAAAACTTTCCATTCTCTTCCTTCCTTATCGCACAACCCTAAAATATACAGAACCCGATATTATTGGTATTTGAACCCACCAACGGTACAATATACCATAACAGCCATAAACCCTTGTTTGGACCCGAATTTACGCTATCGGCCTGTGCAATCAAGGCCGTTGAGTGAGCATGGTTCTAGACCGTTGAATAAGAAAGTTAAGATAATTTTATTTTGTTAAGAGATAATGTTATGGTTTTTAATCGTAATAATTATCTTTTAATAAATCGTCTTGATTTTTTTGTACAAAATAAACAGGATACAAATTATAGCCCCAATTCAAAAGCAAGCAAAACAGTCTGAATTAATTTGGATTTGTAAGTAGTGCACCGGATTAGAGCAGCTTGAATTTATTTTCGAAGTTTGACATCAAATGGGTTGCATGCACCTAGTCTAGATGGCGTTGAAGTTTTTTTGTTTTTTTATCGCAAGGGATAATTCCAAACGTGCCATTTACAAGAACATTGTGCAATATGAAGATTCTATCCTAATACGTGTTTTGGGTTGGTTATGTGCACGTGGTATAAAGTTTCAAAGTTGTTTTGAAGAAAGCATGGGGTAATAATTAGGGGTGGTTTGGTATGGAATCCCATACCAAAATCCTTGTCCCGATTCGCAAACCAAATTTTTCAGGAATCCCAATTTGAATACCGATCCCAAACCAAATTTTCGGGAATCCCAAGTTTCAGAAATCCCGAAATAGTTTCGGGATTTCGGGACAAATCAGGAATCCCGAAATGGTTTTGGGCTTTTGGGCTTTTGGACTAAAATTTGACATATTATGCTTATGGCATTGAATGAATTGTTAGATAGTGCAAACATATCAAGCAAGTCTCATTCACATTCTTGGAAGTGATAGATTGTGCAGGCTGGTTAGTCTGAGACTGAGAATATATTGCATCTCTTGCTAGTTTAAATGCAAATATAATCTCACATCGGGGCACAAGCATTGGATTGCAAACTGTAAACTTTGCTTGAAGGCTCTTAACCTGACCGGCAAGCATTCCTACCTTGCGCTGCTTTGTTGTCCATTTACCAGTAATCTGCATATGTAAAATACATATTTACAATGCCAACAAGCTCCATTTATTGGTGTAAACCGTAAAGAGACTCAAGCATAGTAGCTAGCTGATCTAACATTCTTGGTTTCGACATAAATAAAACAACATTGCTTACGTCATATCATAATTCATAACATATTCCATTCTCTGTAATAAGTTCAAACCATAAAGTCCATAATCAATTATAAAAGAATAATATATATGTATAAATATATATATATATATATATATAATAATTAATAATATATATTTTCGGTTCGGTATGGGATTCCCGAAATATCGAGAAACCAATCCCGAATCCCATACCAAAATTTTGGGATTGGTTCAGGACAGCATCCCAAAAATTTCGGGAATTTCAGTTTGGGAAATTTTTGGTTTGGGATCGGGATTTTTTCGGTTCGGTTCGGGATTTTTGGGAATTTTTTCCACCCCTAGTAATAATGGTGATGAAATTATGATGGGATAAGTCTGCCACAGATAGCTATTGGATGGGTGATGGGATAGGTTTTTATCTTGTTTGAAAGTCAGCCATCTGGAAGATAGGCTTTAACCTATGCCACGGTTCAGCCTTAATTCTATGAGTTTGAGTTTTACGTGGTTTCTACGGAATTATGCTATAAATACAGAGTCGTAGGTAACATTGCAGCCCCTCCAATTCAACACACAAACTGCTGATGTGAAAATTACTTGACACACAAATTAAACCCTCTTTTTGACAATTGTAGTATAGATGTAAGTAGGGTATCGTTCTAGGCCGGGGATTAGGAGGGATTGCTAATCTATTCTAAATTAATTTAAAAATATTAAACAAGACTCAAGGACACAAAACTAGGCTAAAAACTCTAATAACTCGAAACACACTTAGGATAACTCAAAATAATGAAAACAATCAAATTAGACACTAGGAACTGCAATGGACGGAAATTGAATTAAAAGACTAACAATAAAGAAAACTAACTAAATAATATAATTTAATAATGGATGGGTGTTTGGTTTTGATGAAAAGTAAATTAAACTTAATTAAATTACAGAATTGACAAAAACATAAAATTAAGGTAAAATGATAAATGACAGACTAGCTAGAGGGTTCTTCTCCACACATGTTATACTTGCATACAAAATGATTTCCAGTTGTTCATTTAATAAATTGTGAATCTCAATACTCCAAATTAACCGTGAATAGCACTTTTTTAATCTTCAAGTTTTCCTTAAGTTATTGAATTGGACGGGAAAACGCATACAACAATTCAAAACATTCTTCAAAAGTCCCCTACGTGAAAAGCACAATAGAGATAAAATCAAAGATCATTAAACTTTGTGAAAACTATAAGCATTGACGAGGCATTCGTAACTATGAAAAGCATGATACTCTTGCCAAGAATTTACTTAACGTGATTGTGACTAGCAACCTTTACTACTTGTGAAAATAAGTTCATAACGATTAGGTGAAATTCACTTATATTCTAGCATCAAATTCATGCATGTAAATTAAGCGTGCACTCTCAACCAACATACACAAATCAGTTTTTATACGAACGGATAAGTAAATTGAAATCACAACTTATGAAATCACAACCGAAGGTAATCAATTCATATTACAAATATATTCATGTTTTTGAATTAACCTCTAGCCAAAATAAAATTTAATTACACATTATTAAAACAGAAATAAAATATAGATTTAGAAAGATTTAACCGAGAGAGAGGAGAGTGCTTGCTGCTTCTGCCCTCGGTCTGTCCTCTCTGTTTTCTGCACACTGCCTCTCTCGTCAGTCTCTCTGCTTCTATCTTCTTATTTCTTATTTTTTTTTTCGCACACTTAGTCTTCCCTGTCCTCTCGCGTCAGTCTCTCCCCTGCCTCTGTTCTTCTGCCCTCACGCTGACTCCCTTCTCGAGCTGCCCAAAGGGCAGCTCCCCCTTTTCCTTAATTCCCCCCCAAGACCGCCCTCGTTTTTCTCTCTTCTCCTGCGTCTTCTTATCCTTTCTCACCGAGGCCCCCCTTCTTCTGCGAGCTGTCAGTCTTTTTCCCCTTCTTTGGATTCTTTTTCCGTCCCCCGTGTGGACTCCTCCATTTTCTCTGCTTTGCCAGTTGCTGTCCCCTAATTCTTCTGACTTCCTTGGATCCCTTTGTCGCTGACCTGCTTTCCTCCAGCTGCAAAGGCAGCTTGCTTTCCTCTATATTCTCCTCCCGATGCTCTCCTTTTATTTTCATTTAGTTTCTAGCAGCCCCACATAGCAGAAAAATAAGTTCTTTGGATCATGTTACTCCTACAAACACAATATATCAAAAGTATCATAAATACTTAAAGCTTTCAAATAAATTAGACAAGAAAAGAAATATAAAATGATGAAATATAAAGTTTAAATATTGGTTTATCATTTAGCGTCACAATGGTTTAGCAATATTGTAATTTAAATTTGCTTTTCACGAATAAAATTTCACTTATTCTATTTTTATTTTCTTTGCATAACAAATCCTATAAACACAAAAATAACGTAAATAGCTCAAAAATATAAGGAACTAACTAAGAAAAGATGAGTGAATTCGAAGTAAAAATATATATAAATATGATCCGATCAACTGCCCTGCGCAAACTCTTGCTCTACGCGAAACCTTTCAACAACCTTAAGATTTTTATTTTCTTTTTCGCCGACACATCTTCAATTTGGATAACAACACTGTGAAGGCAACTGGTGAACACCTTCAGTTTGGATAAACAACACTGTTGCCATAGAATCAGCCGACCACCGAGCACCTTCAATTTGGATAAACAGCACGTCGAGGCCGACTGATTATCTATCCAAGTCTTGGTCGAAAATGATTTTCGGATCCTTGTTGGCAGAGTCATCTTATTAGCCTTCTCGACAAAGTGAGGTGTTATAGACTACATGGCTCAGCACATTGAACGCCGAGTAGTTTTATGATTGGATACTCACAAGTGGGATTTAGAGTTTGGCATTTTGACAGCCGAACTACGTTTATGATTAAGAAGCACATTTGCTTTGAGTACTTGTGCCCATATAGTTTGGTTTCGATTCGACATGCTTATACTTTTACGAATATAATCACTGTGACTGAATCTGATGCCAATGATTTGTGAACTTCGCAGAACTAGCAGCCTTGTCTTCAGGCTCTAGAATCCGAAGGCCGAGACGTGTTCCTTCCTTGGCTGCAGTTGCAAGATCAAGAAGTCAGCAACGCGCTCAACGCGACATCAACAAAATTACTCCTTGACCGAACTTGGCTGTCGAGTTGCCATGCCCCGCACACATCCGAAGGATGTAGTTGGCACATTAGTTACTCGGCCTGCACGCCACGTAAGATTGGCAGTTTTTAGGGTCAACAACCCTATATATGTATACACACTTAGAGCCAAATCTCTTTATATGTGATCAAAATAAGAATATGTTGAAAACTAAATTGAATAACAGTGAGTAATCTAAGAATGGGAAGGATATAAAATATAGAGATCATTACCTCCATACATAACATGTTATTGGTTAACACCACAAGCCATCTCTCAGTTTGAAGCTTCTTATTCATTTCTCTTATACATATATAAACTTCTTGCTACTTCTACTCTCTCTCTCTCTCTCTCTCTCTCTCTCTCTCTCTCTCTCTCTCTCGGTTTCTTCTTTCTTGTCTCCCTCTCGTTTCAGTCTGAAGGTCTCTGCCTATAAATACATAGCTTCAGTTGGTTAGGTTCTCCCTCTCTCTCTCTCTCTCTTTCGGTTTCTTCTTTCTTGTCTCCCTCTCGTTTCAATCTAAAGGTCTCTGCCTATAAATACATAGCTTCAGTCGGTTGGGTTGTAGGATAATGACGAGCAAGTTGCCAACTAACTAAAAATAGGAGAAATTAGGTTCACATCCTTCTTTTTGCTACTTCATTGATTAAAATCCTATTCATTTTCAATTTTTAATCAAGGTCCTTGGGTATTAATAACATCATTAATTATTTGAATAATAAAATATTTTTATTTTTAAATATATTCCTTTAGTGTTAAAAATGTTA
Organism: Malus domestica; assembly: GCF_042453785.1. Taxonomy (NCBI): domain Eukaryota; kingdom Viridiplantae; phylum Streptophyta; class Magnoliopsida; order Rosales; family Rosaceae; genus Malus; species Malus domestica. The sequence continues at coordinate 40,555,139 of NC_091673.1, forward strand.
AAATTAGTATATTTATATTTATGGCTAAATTTTTTATCATATATTTTTATTTTTAGTTTGTACCTATTTTTAATTTGTACCAATTTTCTTTTCATTTTTAATTTGTACCCATATATTAGTTTCTTTTTGTGCCCATATTTTTTAAAATTTTATTTGTGTTTGTACCCATGTGTATACCGTCACGTGACATTGTATATTTAATCCATGATAGAAAAATTACATATGGTATATTTATGTTTTATGCCTAAACTTTGTATCATATATTTAAATTTTGAGTTTGTACGCACTTTGAATTTGCAACATTTTTTTAAATTTGTAGTATTTTCTTTTTAGTTTTATTTTGTACCCATGTATTAATTTCTTTTAGCGCCTATATTTTAAAAAAATTCATTTGTGCTCATAATTTTTTAATCTGTTATCTATACCTTAATTTATTTATAATGTACCCATTCTTTTTTGTTAATGTACCACTTTGTTATATGTGAAATGTACCAATTTTTTTGTAAAATGTACCAATTTTTTTAACACTATGGATACATTCTTTTGCCATTTATTATTTCTTATTTTTACATAGTTTTTATCCATTTATTCAATCAAAATTTTTGAATTTTTTGTACTGTAACCATTTCTAATAGTATTATAATGAGGGATTTTAAATTTATAGGATTATAAATCTCATAAAATATCAAACAATTAATTTCAAAACAATAAAAATATAAATATTAATTGTAATATAATGAGGTGTACAAAGTCAAGGGACTTTGATCAAACTTTGAATACCATTAAGGTTTTAGTCAAAGAATGTTAAGGATTAGGGACCGCATCCAAAGTATCCCCTAAAAATATTTAATAAATAATTTATTTGTTGTCTCGTTGTATGCCAGCTCCTGCTAGATTGGGAGATATTTTTTGGGGTACCCGGTACCTTAGATGAGCTGGTGTTCCGAGCAAATAAAGGTGTGACACATAACAAAAAAATGCCAGCTAACTTATTTTGTCAATACAATTCCTAACTTACCCTTAAAATCAAAGAGAATTTTGAACAAACCACCCTCCCTTTCGCCAAGAACTGACAGCAACCAATCACCCTGCCACCATGAACTCAAGGCGAGACAACGACCCCTCCATTGAGGGCGATAACTACACCAACGACAACCCCATTATTTCTTTGATGTAAGGGAGGATTAGAACGAAAAATAGGAAGGTAGAAGGAGATAGAAAGAAAAAGGAGAGGGGAAGGACGAGATGGGTGGGGTGGGGCCGAGGCCGAAGACCCTGAAAAATTTCTCCTAGATTGGAGTGTTCTCCAAGTAGCTTTGCAATTATTTCATTCCTCCTTTCAAACATTGTCGCCACATGGATACTAATGCAATATTATACTATAAGTAGTATAAATATTACTATACCAAACAAAGCATAAATTAATATGTAGATAATATTAAAATATGGGTTTTCGCATTACTGTACTGTCTTATGCTCTGACATTACATGTGAAATGGGTTCAATCCCGCTCACCCTCGCACTCTTTAGATTAGGCACTTTTAGGATTAAATTTATTCACTTTCTTCTTCCACTACAGGCTTCGGAGTCCAAGTGGACATTCCGGGTCAGGATGTGTCAGTTACATTTGATTATTTTAGACATTTGATTCAATGAATTTATAAATATAAAACTAAAACAATACACATATAGTATGGGCTGGCCTACTATCACAAAGGGAATTCTGGACTAAATTTGCCCCAAAAATGAGTTTTGGGTTAAAACTCATATTTGACCGAAGGGTTGGTGTAAGTTGGAATAGTTAGAACCTAAAATTTGAGTTTTACTCCAAAGAATTGGACTGAGAGAGAAATCAATAATTTTGTTTCTCAAATCAAGTCAGTAGTTTTCGTACGTAATGGAAACATATCCGCGTGATTATTCTGTAATATTCTTTCCATAATTAGTGCTTCCTGATCTTGAAAATTTTAATCAATTAAATGATTAACAAGTCTAAGAAGGTGGAGGAGGGACTCTAGTAATTCCACAATTTTAAATTTAGTTTAGGCTAAATAATCAAAGCCGGTTATGGACTATCAGGAAAATTCATTTCGTATTTCGCATTATTTGAGTCTATCAACTTCGGTCACAGCTTACTTTTGCTCAATAATATCGACAGATATCAATATCATGTATGACATATTAATGACATGTCAAGCATCCCATAATCAAACCTTAATGAATCAATAAATGGAGATGACAAATTGCAATAACTTAATGCACAAAGTTCATGTCCAAGGAGTGAATAGTAACATAGCCAAAACCCCAGCTGCAGAGAGAGAAGAAACCCAATTGCGTTGGTTTGCAGGGGACGGGGCCGGATCTTCTCCATTCGGCGGCCTTTCATGGTCGAACTCCCACCATCTTTTTTGTTTTGCTGTTTTATTCAAGCCTTGTGCTTGTAATAATTCGAGAAACTTAGTATGAGTTGTCTTGCCTCATCATTGGAGAAGTTGGTAATCTCGATTTAGGCGAGTAGGATAGTCATGTTACAAGTGAGTTTGGTAGTTGTGTGGCCGATTTGGTGGTTCACCACAGTACCAGAGGTAAGCTGGTTGAGTTTTTTTTGGATATACAGTTAAATGGTGTTTTGGAATTGTTCGGGCAAAGATTTCTCTGGAGAAGGTGTTGGACCTCAACACAGCTCCCCAAGGGATTGGCACTTTGGATGTGTAGTCGGGCTCTCTTGATGATATGCTACAAGGAGATCACAGAGTTAGTTCTGAAAGGTGCCTTTGTGGGGGCCTTTGGTGTAGGCCTTGAGGCTCACAATAAAAAATAAGTGTTAGGCATGCCACTGCTATCTTAGCGTAGCAGATGTAGAACAAGTGTGTTTTAAGTCAGTTACTTGTGCCCCAAGTTACTTCAAACTTCTTGTTATCAAAGGATTGTCGTGGATGGGTTAAGTCCACATTAAGTTCTTTTTCTGGCCTTGTAAACAAGGACTTTTAGTTCATGGTCTTGTATGTTCAAATGGATGGATTCCAGAGCCCCTTAAGTCCTTTTAGTCCTAGATTGCTTTTAATGAAAACATATTCATTAATACTAATCAGATCCATATGCGAATGGGACTCTTATAATAGAAACAAGTGAAAATGACTTGAATACATGCTGGAGAATGCATTAAGTAATAGATCTATCAATTTAGAAAACAAACAAAGAGTTTCGGGCAAGATTTCACATTGTCTGGCAAGGTTGAACTTCTTGCAGTCACTTCTCTTTGAATTTATAGGGTTTGTATGCTAAAAAGGTATGGATGGTAAACAAGTTTACACAAGGCAATCGATACTACACCACTGAGGGAGATAGCAAAGCTTTTAAACTAGACAAGAGATAGATTCTTAAAGAACTACCACTAAAAAGGACTGAATTAGGGTTGATTTTAGCTTTTGGATGCAAATCTGGCTTGAGAGCAGAGTTAGTATGTTTGTTTGTTTGATTGGTTGAGTACCTTTGTCTCTGGGGCCTCTTCCTCATTTTATAGACAAATTAGCCCGTCTGCTGTGACTTTGTCCTTGCCCAAAAGCACTTTGAGGGTAGTGAGTCATCAACTTTTTACCAGAACAGCCACTAGAAAGTGTTCTTTGACTGATAGCAGGTTAGTCTTTGTCACTTGTCACTTCAATTATGATCACGTGGCCTGTAGCTTAGATGGGAAGGCTTTAATTTTCCCCTGGGCTTGATGCTGAACTTTCAGAAAATCCTCTTTTAATTAGTAGCCTTGGGCTTTCCTTCATTTAGTTCAAATATTAACAAAAACAGTGCCCCCTTTAATCATTATTGAGTCTACGAATCGAGGCATCAATAATGATTGAATATCTGCCGCATGCACTTACTCAGGACTTACATCGTTCCTAAACAGCCGTTTGTTTAACACAACCTTTGCACTAACCCACAACTCTAGTTGTTAGTTAACCACTCACTATATAAGTCTCCTTTAAACCTTCTGGCTAAACACCTTAACAATTTCAAGCCTTCAAATTCCCAGAACTTCCCTGAATCCTCAAGACTCTCATAATTTCTAGAAATTTCTCGCCTCTTCTTGCCTTCAAATTTCTTCTGCTTTCTTTCTGAACTTTCTCAATGGCACCCAAAGCTACCTAAACTCGATGTCCCTGTGATTTAAGCGAGGGCATTGCCATTATACGCCGCCTACTTAAGGGTTGTCATCGCCCTCGGGTAGGTTTACAGACTTCTCTTTTCTTCGAGGAAAAGGGAGTACATTCCCTAGGGCCTGGATGGACTTCTTCAGTCCCCATTGCAGTGGAAAGCAACATGCCTAAGGAGAATTGGTTCACTCCAAACCCATTTCTAGCCAAGTTGGGCATCTCATCTTCGAAATGGTCAAATCACCGTCGTGGCTTCCCACTTATGAAGGATGAGGCCTGGACATAATGGGTCAATGAGCTCGAGTCCACCTTCAAGAAAAAGTGGATGAACAATGGGATATATGAGCTGATAATACTTTCCAAGAGCACGGTCATTGCCAAGCCTGAGTTGCTCTCAACGACTTTTCTCTTTCAGAACTCGGGCATCAATACCTTCGAATTTATGATCGGTCCCATCTCCCCGACCATCCTGGATATAGCGCAGGTCTTCGGGCTAAGGCCCTAAGGTAAAATCATAGATGTCACCCACGACTAGGCACCTCATTCTTGCCCGACCGCTGAAAGTTCGGGCAACTCTAGTCCCTTTCTTCAAATGAAGTATAACTCCTTAACCTTCAAGAGCTACATGACCTCATTTACAGGTTTTATCCTGTTTGCCAAGAAGGAATTTGGTCCTTATTCCTCCAATGCCAACAGAGACTAGGAACACATGTATTTCCTTCTCTACTGGCTCAACAAACACATCTTCCCCAATAAATCCAAAGGAGTTTATCCTTCTGGTGAAATCTCTTCACAACTTTGATGACATGGCAACATGCCCTTTCCTCTTCTCTCATCTCTCTCATCTTATTTTTGGGATGAGTCGGGGATAGCCATTTGAAACCAACCTTAATGGGTGATGCGAAAATTAACTTAACACACAAATTTAACCATCTTTTGAATATTGTAGTACAAGTATAAGTAGGGATCGTTTTGGACCGGGGATTAGGAGGGCTTGCTAATAACCTCTAAACTAACTCAAAAACATAAAACTAAATTTAAAAACACTTAACAAGACTCACAAGACTCAAAGCAAACTTAAAATACTCAAAACAGCTTAAAACAACCAAATAAACTTAAACTAGACACTAGGAATGACTTTGGACGAAAATTGACTTTTACTTGAATCAAAACACTTAAGAACACAAACTAAAACAGATTTGATACACTTTGAAACAAGAAACTAAAAGGGAGGTTTTGATTTGGATGAAGTTGAAACAAACAAACAAGTATGAAAAATTAGACAGATTGTAAAACAAATGTGAGAAATAAGATGATGGATGGGATAGCTAGAGACTTTTTCTCCACACATGATATGTATGCAAACAACTCGATTTTTAGTTACTACTTCATTAAATTATGAATGACAATGCTCCAAATTAACCTTGACATCACTAGTTAACTCTCAAATTTTCCTTGTTTTATTGGATTGGATGACATCATTCGACAACCCAAAACATTCTTCAAAAGTTCCCTACATGACATCATAGTAGAGATACAATCAAAGATCATTACGTTTAATGAAAATCATAAGCATTGACAAAGCACTTGCAACTATGACATCATGTCACTCATGCTAGGAATTGAACTTAACGCGATCGTTTATAAGCGACCTTCACTACATGTGAATATAAGTTTATAACGATTATGTGAAACTTCCTTATATTCTAGCAACGGATTTATGCATGCCAATTAAGTGTCGACCCTTAATAAACAAATACAAATAAGTTATCAATCAAATAGTTAAGCCAATTGCATTCACGATTCAAGAGTTCATAACTGGAATTTATCAAATCATAATACACACATAATCATGGCTTTGAAATCACCCCTAGCTAAGAGGGGTTTAGCCACTCATATTCCCAACAAAACGAAAGAAAATGAATTTAAACATTGGAAACAAAAGAAAGAAAACACCTAAACGCTCCAACGATCCAAGTTGGACAGCAAGCACGTCCAAGCACTTTCCTTCCTTTCCTTTGCAATGGTACAAGGTGTTGGTGAGTGTTTGAAGGTTTGTTTGTATGGAGGAATGGATGTGAAGATGAATGGATTTGTTTGGATGAAGGTGGTATTGAAATGGGGATGAATGATCAAGCCAAAACTAAACTATATGGCTGCCACACACATTTCCTTTTATAGAGGAAGTGAACAACATTGGAGGGAATTTGGTGGTGTTTGCAATGATTCAAGGGTAAAAATGGAGTAATTATGCAAAGCATGGGGGGGGGTAAAATGGAGTGGTGTTGCAGCAATGAGTGCATTGAGTGGTGTTTGAAATGATTCAAAGGTGAAAGTGAAGTGATGATGCAAAGCATGGGGGGTATAATGGAGTGGTGTTGTAGCTAGGGAATATGAATAATTGTGCACATGGTAGAGAAAGGAAAGGAAGGTGGAATGGTGCAGAAATGAGTCAAAGGTGCAGCAAGACTCATGATGCACGACATGGGATTCCAAATGTGGTGGATGGTGCATCAATGAGTGCATGTAGTGGAGGTAAAAAGTTGTATGAAATTTGATGGGTGATGGGGACAAGAAATGTGCAGCAATTGGGTGCAATGATTCAATGTTTTGATGCGTGAAATCAGAAATAATGAAGGAGACCAGGGTGGTGCACGACATGGGTGGATAATGAGTGTAATGGTGCATGAAATGAGTGCAAGAAATCTGGTGCATGATGGGTACAAGGGTGATTATGCATGGCATGGGTGGAAAGGTGAGTAAGTGGTGAATAAATGAGGGCAAGGAGGTGAAAAGATATTGTGCACATGGTAGACAAAGGAAAGGAAGTGGAATGATGCAACAGATGAGTCAATGGAGGGAACATGGATGATGATGCACATCATAGGAATCCAAAGGGAGTGCAATGGTAGTGTACGACAATCATGGAAAGGTGAATGCTGGAGTGACACCCCTTTGTGGCTAAGCTCTTTGTCCTTTTTACACTAATTCTTCTTTCTCTTTATCACATTCCTAGCCTCTTTAGTCTTCAATTTCATCCATCCACCTTGCTCCATGCATGTGCTATCCATTCCAAGCCAAAAACTGCTCCAAAATGCACCAAAATGCATCTTATTGCTTTATAAGGCTTATGGACCTACAAACACATGAAAATAGCTTAAAATACATAATAAACTAAGAAATAACAACATAAATACATGAGAACAACCTAACTCAGTCGCATAAATATGCTCCTATCAAATTCCCCCACACTTAGCTTTTGCTAGTCCTTGAGCAAAACAAAACAAACGAAACAAACAAAACACAACCTAGACCTTCCAACATTTGCCTCAGGGATTTTTAATGAAACATGACATGTTAAAAATCATCATTCTCACAGATTTTGGTTATCTTTACACTTGAGCACATACTTAATCACATTCACCACTTACTAGTTCACAATTAACCAATTAAAACGATGTTTTGAATGTAGTAACATGCCTTAGAGAATTTGCTTAATTCCTTACAAGATACGCTCTATTTTCACACACATTTTCTGACTACACACCCTACACTAGTATATGTGAGAAGAATGATGTAAACACGAAAGACTAGGACTCACATATGTTATAACAAAGAAAGCAATTTTTTGGAGTTATCAAGCATGTTTAGATATGATCTCATGAATACAATGCTACTACTTAGATGCGAGAACCAGTGACACCATATGCTCATACCAATTTCGAACTCCACAAATTGAAACACACAACACTCAAGATTGAAGTCAAGAGTTGTAACAGGGCTTGGGGGTAATGGCTAATAAAGAAAGGATAGGAATAACAAACGTTCTTAAGGCAATAGCAAGAAAAGCAATGAAATAGACACTTGGAATTCACTTTAGAATGCAGAATCTACTTTTAAATACAAGGGGAAGATTCATGCAACACTTAGGGCCGAATTCAATGTTTTGGACCCTTTTTTAACAAACAACACTTTAGAGCTCTTTTTCATACTCTTTTCAATTCTTTATTCTCTTTTCACTCTTTTTTTTTCTTTTCTACCCATGCCTTATTAAGGACTTTGGCACACACACACACACACACACAAGAATCACTTCCCCAACACTTGCTTTATGCAATACATTGATGAAAAAGGAGTTCATTTTAACTCATGCTTTACTGCGCTTCAAGAACAAGGGTATGGATAGTCCTAAAACTATGTAAGGATAGTGTGGATTAACAAAGAACATAGGCTTAACAAGGCTCAACGGGGTTAAACTTAAACACATAATGAAATAGGGGCACGGCAATTTGGCTTTGGTGGTCACTACACAACTTCATCTTGAATATGTGTTATGCAAATCAATAGCATGCTTTGAATGAAATAGGCATGAGTTCTAGCATTTCGAACTAAATGATGAAATGCCTTCTAAGTAGCAACCAAGCAAAGAATAATGAGATCATGCAAGGACTTTAGAAAACAATGATGCACAGATTATTAACTCTCCATATAAACGTTTAGGCTCAAGTCTCACAAGGTTGTAGCATTCATTTGAGTTCCTTCCTTCAAGCATGTTACAAAAATTGATTTTTCCTTTATGATTGTATGTGAATTCATAAATTATAACCACAACCAAGCATACACCAAAGAGTAAATCAAAATTTCATCCATGTTTATGACTCTCTTTAACAATCATGTAATTAAAAACCAAATCCTCATCATTGTGTTGGAAGGTACCCTAAGACACAAATAAACACACAAAAATAACTCTTTTTGGTTTTTTTTTTTTTCAAAACAATTTTTCAAATTTTTATGAGATTTTTGGATTTTTATGTCAAAACACACTAAAACACTCCAAAACAGCTTAAAAACACTTAAAACATCAAAACAATGGTTACCCCCCACCCCCACACTTAAATCAAACATTGTCCTCAATGTTTCAAGCATAAACTCACACAAAAACAAGTAAACAAACAAACAACGAATAAACATGACAAGTATAGCAAAGTAAAAACAAGACAAAGTAGAGTTTAAGAACGCAAATCTGGTTTTGGAGATAGATGATCTTGTTGACTTTCCACAGCTTTGATCTCGAACTGGTTTGGAATTCTGAGTGAGGAATATTAGAGTTCCTTGGTTGTGTAGTCTGCATTTTTCTCTGCTTGTTTCTTCTGCACGGCAGGCAGGCACGAGGTAGAGGTGATGGTTTGTTTCTTTCTTCAATCTTTCCAAGTGCCGACCATTTGCTTTCTTTCTCCTTGTCCCTAGCTGAGGATGAATTAGCACATTGTCTCCACATGCTTCGAGGTATCATTTTCACTTCCCTTATTTGTTCCCCAGACAGATGTGGTAGCTTGAGGAAGCATAAGATGTTGAAAATGAGTACTCGAGAGCAAGGCTAGGTAAGCAATCAGGAAGGGGTTCCAGGCAGTCAGTTCCAGATCGGAAGATTGATACCAAGTGCTGGCTGATTGCTCTTTTTCTCCTTGTCCCACAGGTGAAAAACAACGACAAGGAGAAAGACAGAGAGAAAGCATGATATGAGATACTCTTGCTTTCAACCTTCATGATATGAAATACTTTTGCTTTTGATGAGTTGTTTGCAGAGGTATCCCAGGGAATAAAGAACACTGAGTGACTCGAGAGGCTTTGTTGGGAAGGCATTCTCGGAGATGAAGAAGGGTTATGTATGTCTGCCTTGCAATGGAGGGTGAAGGTCGACATTTATATGAATTAATAACCGGTACTATTCTTTCACTCTTGTCGGCAACTGTTGGATGATTGAATAGTAATCTTCACGTGCTTTCTACGTCACCAGAAATCTTTGACAAATTGCCTATGATTTCCGCAAGCTGAGTGTGCATGTGATAGATGCTGACACGTCTGGAAAAGCAAATGCCTTTTCGATATCTGAAATCGGTGCTTCGACAAATTGCCTGTGATTTTCGCTAGCTGAGTGTGCATGTGACAGATGCTGACACGTTTGGAAAAAAAAATGCCTCTCCGATTCCTGAGCTTGCCTCTTCGATTTCTGAGCTCCGTCGAGTGCAGAGGTTGCATGTGACAAGTGCAGAAAAATCTGGAATAGAGGATGGCCCGTGGTTTCTGAGCAAGCCCAGCTTTTGAGAAAGCTAGCGCCTCTTCGATTTTTGAATTGGCCTATTCGATTTCTGAGCTCGCCTCTTCCATTTCTGAGCTCGCCTCTTCGATCTCTGAAATCCTGTCGAGTGCTGATTTTTATAAAGGATAAGCAGTTCGTTTCTAAGCACACTTGAATTTCTGCTCGTAGAAACTCCCTTTATTTCACTTATAAGATCTCGATTTGTCCGACCTCTTCTTTAACTCCTTTGAAAATGTATGGCCCCTTTGACCGTCGTTTTGACTTGAACCTTGGTGAAGAGGCATCCATGCCTTCTCCAGACAACATATGGCGCCCATCCTTCATATCCCCTACTGGTCCTCTTACCGTTGGGGATTCGGTGATGAAGAATGATATGACCGTCCGGAACCTTGTCACTCCCAAAGATAACAGACTACTTTCCAAACGGTCTGATGAGTTGGCTGTTAAGGATTCTCTGGCTCTTAGTGTGTAGTGTGCGGGTTCTGTGTCTAATATGGCTCAACGTCTATTTGCTCGAACCCGTCAAGTTGAATCATTGGTGGCTGAAGTGATGAGTCTCAAATAGGAGATTAGAGGGCTCAAGCATGAGAATAAACAGTTGCACAAGCTTGCACATAACTATGCTACAAACATGAAGAGGAAGATTGACCAGATGTAGGAATCTGAAAGTCAGATTTTACTTGATCATTAGAGGTTTGTGGGTTTGTTCCAACAGCATTTGCCTTCGTCTTCTGGGGCTGTACCGCGTAGTGAAGCTCCAAATGATCAACCTCCGATACCTCATCCTTCTGTGGCTCCGCCGACTGCTGATGCTCCGCCGACTACTGAAACTTCTCCTAAGCAGCCTTTGTGAAGGCTCCCTCTTGTATTTTTCTGCCTCCTGTTCATTTTCAATGAATTTTAATGTAAAATTCCTTGCATATCTGTCAATGTTTCAAAAATAAACCCACACCAAAAACAATTAAACAAGCAACAAATAAAAATGACAATCATGGCAAAATAAAATTGCAGAAAAGGGAAGGTTTTTAGGAACGCAAAACATGGGTTGCCTCCCAAAAAGCTCTTGCTTTAACGTCTTGCAGCCGGACAAAACTTCCTTTTAAGCTTGGATTGGGCCCACGGCACTCAGTGGGATTTCTTCCACAATCTGCGCCACATCACTCTCATAGTATAGCTTCAGGCGATGCCCGTTCACTTTGAATTCGTCGCCGTTCCTTAAGCTTTTAACTTGGACTGCACCATGGGGAAAAACATTAGTGACAACAAATGGCCCAATTCACTTAGACCGTAACTTACCAGGGAACAATCGTAGACGGGAATTGAATAGTAGCACTTTCTGTCCAATTGAGAATGTTTTTCCCCGAATCATTTTGCCATGAAACGCCTTTGTTTTCTCCTTGTAAATTCACGCATTCTCATAGGCTTCGTTCCGTATCTCCTTAAGTTTATTCAGTTGGAGCTTCCTATTCATTCAAGCAGCATTTAAGTCCAAATTGAATGTTTTCACAGCCCAATGTGCTTTGTGCTCCAGTTCCACAGATAGGTGACACGGCTTGTCGTAGATTAGTCGAAATGGAGACATCCCTAGAGGTGTTTTGTAGGCAGTGTGATATGCCCACAGTGCATCTTCTAAACGCAAGCTCCAACCCTTCCGGTTTAGCACAACAATCTTCTCCAAGATTTGCTTAATTTCTCTATTCGAGACTTCGGCTTGGCCACTTGTTTGAAGGTGGTATGGCGTGGAAACCCGATGCTTCACATTGTAATTTTTAAACAGCGTCAATGGTGCGATTGCAAAAATGGGAGCTTCCATCGCTTATGAACACCCTCAGCATGCCAAATCTCGAAAAAGATGTTAGCCTTGAAAAATCTGCCACCACTCTAGAATTGTTAGTACAGGTGGCTTTGGCTTCCACCCATTTTGACACATAATCAACGGCTAGCAAAAATATAAGTAAAACCATATGAGGGTGGAAAGGGTCCCATGAAATCCATACCCCATACATCAAAGATCTCCACATTAAAGATGGGAGTTTGCGGCATTTGGTCCTTAGCACCTATTGTACCTGTTCTTTGGCATCTATCACAAGTTATACAAAATGTTCTAGCATCCTTAAACAATGCAGGCCAATAGAAACCACTCTCTAAAACCTTAAGGGTTGTCCTTTGGGTGCCAAAATGACCCCCACATGCATAACTATAGCAAAATGCAAGAATTGAATTAAACTCGGAATTGTGCACACATCTACGAATAATCTGTTCAGGACATTACTTCCACAAATATGGATCATCCCACACATAAAATCGTGCATCATTTCTGAGTTTATCACGCTTGTATTTATTTAGAGTGCTAGGAACTTGTTTTGTGACCAAATAATTGACCAAATCAGCATACCAGGGCTCACTTACCTCTAGGGATAGCAATTGCTCGTCAAGGAAGGTCTCTATAATGGGTAAGGAGTCCTCCTCGTGTACCAAATGGCTGAGGTGGTCAGCCACCATGTTTTCACTTCCCTTTTTGTCTCTTATTTCAATGTTGAACTCTTGAAGTAAGAGCATCCAACGAATCAGCCTTGGTTTGGCCTCCTTCTTGGTGAGAAGATACTTCAATGCTGGATGGTCAGAATATATAATAACTTTAGTGCCCAGTAAGTATGAACAAAATTTATCTAAAGAAAATACAACTATAAGAAGTTCTTTCTCAGTGGTAGAATAATTCAATTAAGCATCGTTTAGGGTCCGGGAAGCGTAGTGGATGACGTGGGGCTGTTTGCTCCTCTTTTGGCCTAAAACAATACCAATGGGATAGTCGGATGCATCACACATTAGCTCAAATGGAAGGCTCCAATCCGGTGGCATGATGATGGGGGCCGAAGTCAACATGTCCTTGAGGGTTTTGAAAGCGGTCTCACACTCCTTGTTGAACTCAAAGGCTACTTCCTTTTGGAGTAAACGGCAAATGGGTTGAGCGATTTTTGAGAAATCCTTGATGAATCTCCTATAAAATCCTGCATGGCTAAGAAAAGAACGAACCTCCCTCACCGAAGTGGGAGAGGGTAAGTGACATACAAGATCTATTTTAGATTTATCAACCTCAATCTTTTTTTCTGATATGATATGCCCCAAAACTATACCATGTTTTACCATAAAATGGCATTTTTCCCAATTTAAGACAAGATTAGTTTCGATGCATCGTTGTAAGATCAAAGTAAGATTATTCAAGCATGCATCAAATGAGTCACCAAAAACACTAAAGTCATCTATAAACACTTCAATGATATTTTCCACAAATTCTGAGAAAATACTTACCATACACCTTTGGAATGTGGCTGGTGCGTTGCATAGCCCAAATGGCATGCGTCGATTGTTGGAAATGTGCCCTAAAGCCAATCATGTGATGATACTTTACGGACATTTCACATGTTAAACTAATCTAGTTTTACATATAAAGGGCAAAGATTATTGTTTGAGTCGTCTCATATAAATGTTATATGCTTAAACGATAAAGTCCAAGGAATATGTGATTGGGAGAATGTAATCTAATGAAGTTAGATTCATGAGACCATTCTTTCGTAGACACATCCTAAACGTTCCTGATCATAGGATTGCCAATTGGGCATTGACAGTCCGTTAAGATCAGTACGTACTATGTCTTCTCTCAGGGAGAGTGATCAGTCTCGAATCATTGGTGTGTGTGACATCAAGACAAGTACGGTAGGTGCTCAATAGAGAATGAGTTCACTGAACGCGATTAACGAAGAGTTCTCATATTCCATGTCACATGAGAACTCATGGTTGGGATAATGCAAAGTAGTCCTTTGACCTGAGGCATCATAGTTGTCTTGTGGTTAAGTCCTTGATCTTTGATTATGTCAAAGTCACTCCATCAGGAGGGTGTCCACGACATCGTTGGGTTCAAGCCACTTAGCTATGGAGACAAGTTAATGCGCAACAAGGGATCTCTAACCTTCAAACCGTTTGAGGGAGAATACTCTCTGATATGATTTGAATCTCTGGCCAGAGTATGAATGAGATTTGGGAATGCGTTCCGAATCACATTCAAGGTAATCATATAAGCACAAGACACACATTGGATAGTAGACATGAGCAAATAAACTATCAAACCAAACAATGTGGTCAAGAGTATTAGATTAGAGAAAGACCGTATTGCATTTGTAATCCCGAACTGAATAGGTTCTCTAACCTCTTCTGATTAGCTTGGGTAACCATGATATGCTGCTAGGTGTCACTCATGGTTTGTGGAAGCCCTAAACGTGTGTAATCACTAAAGGGAGAATTGAAAATAGTTTCAATTCACAATCGATGTAAAATGGTTTTAATCGCCCACTACCTCGCTAAAAGGAACCTAATGGATCGCACACCATAAAAGGTAGAGATTGGAGATTAAATGGAAATGAGTAAATGATTAAATGGTTTAATCATTTATTTATGGCAAGGATTAATTAATATGTTAATTAATCAAACGAATAAGTTCGTTAAAGACTTCGGGATAGTTTTGGACCTTAAGGCCCAATGGGCTTCGAACGTCAAGCCCATTAACTTAAGTTGTATGACAATTTAATGAATAAAGATTCATTGAAGCCCAAAAGCCCAAAACTCCCTAAATGGCCGGCCATAGTGTGATGAATTAGGGTTTTGGTTCTTTAGGTCACTTAAAGAAGTGACTATATAAATGACTTTATAGCCAAATATTCATTAAGGATTAAAAGGGTTTTATTTTGGGGAAAATTGGTGAGAATTGTCTCTCCATTTCTCTCTAAAGAGGCCAACACCTTGGAGGGTACATCTAGCAATCCTACTACTCCAAGGTCACTCATTTCTTCTACAATCTAACCTTGGTGAAGAGACTTAGAGGTTCTCAATTTTGGGAACTTGGAGAACCTATTCTTCCATCCAAATCCATGGATCTAAGAAGCAAGGAATGAAGGCCCTATCTCTTTGGGTGATTAGCCTTTGCTTATGCAAAGAGGAATCTACAAAGGTATTAATTTCAACTCACTTTGTTTTGAGTTGATAATTGGTTCACCAATCTACTAGGCTTTGAATTTCATGGTAATGTTTTGTTTTTGAGTGCATACAAGCATGATTCCGCCTTTAATTGTTAATTGCATGCTATATGATGTTGCTCAAATGAACATGTTTTCCCAAAAGATTTCCTTCATCGATAAGCAAAGGTACCAAAGGGACATGTGAAGGTAGTCTTTTTTTGGTCATCAGGAGCTATCACAATCTGATTATACCCCGAATAGCCATCAAGAAAAAAATAAAATGAATGACCAGCTAATCTTTCCAGCATTTGTTCAATAAAGGGCAGCGGAAAGTGATCTTTTCTTGTCGTAGCGTTAAGCTTCCGATAGTCAGTACAAACTCTCCATCCGGTTTGGATTCGGGTGGGTACAAGCTCATTATCTTCATTTTTTACCACAGTGACTCTGGACTTTTTAGGAATAACTTGGATCGGCAAGACCCAATGGCTATTAGAAATTGGGTAAATCACTCCACAATCTAGTAGCTTGATGATTTCCTTCTTCACAACGTCCATCATGGCTGGATTGAGCTGGCATTGTGCTTCTCAAGATGGTTTGGCTCCTTCTTCTAAGAGTATTCTATGCATGCAAGTGGTAGGGCTAATTCCCTTGATATCGGCCAATGTCCATCCAATGGCAGTTCTATATTCTCGAAGCACCCTAACCAACTTGTCCTCCTCTTATGCAGTGAGTGAAGAAGAGATAATGACGAGCATCATCTCTTGCTCTCCCAAAAACACATATTTCAAATGGCTAGGCAATGGTATAAGCTCTAGGGAAGGGGGCTGGATTATAGAAGGAAGCAACTTGTTAGTCGAATTGGGAATTGAAATTAGGTTAGGAGACTTACCAATATGCCTTAGATTTGACTCTAGGGCAGCAACCATCTCCACCAATTCGTCTTGAATAGGCACAGCAAGATGTTCCTTGTTGTTGTCGTGTGCATGCCTAAGTGCTAACCTTTCATTTTTGAGTCCAATGCTTTGCGTGAGAGTCTTTTCACGTGCATCCTCACTCAAATCATCAAGGAATTCTTGCGCCCACATCAATAGAGAAACAAGAGTGACCATCATGAGGATATCTCATAGCATCAGAAATATTGAAATCAATAACTTCCCCATCAAATTCCATGGTCAATGTTCCCTTGAATACATCTATCTTTGGACGGGCAGTCTTCATGAATGGTCAGCCAAGTAATATTGGTAATTGAGTGGAATGGTTCGAGTCTTTCATTTCAAGCACGTAGAAGTTCGCCGGAAAGACTAGATGATTCACCTGCACTAAAACATCCTCCAAAACACCTTTCGGATACGCATTAGATCTATCAGCCAGTTGAATGATCACTCCATCATTTTTTAATTCTCCCAAGTTCATATATGCATATATTGAATAAGGCATGACATTTATTGATGTACCTAGATCTAACATGGCAGATTCAAAGCAAGTATTTCCTATAACACAAGGAGTTGTAAAACTGCCTGGATCTTTGCACTTAGGAGGTAATTTTCGTTGCAACACAGCTGAGACATTCTCACTTACCCTTACCACCTCTTTTTTTGAAGCCTTCTTCCTTGTAGTGCACAGCTTCTTCAGAAACTTAGCATACTTGGAAACTTGTTTAATTGCATCTAGAAGTGGAATGTTGACTTGCACCTTTCTGAATGTGTCAAGGATGTCTTTGTCACTCTCATCCTTCTTTGATTGCATAAACTTGTGAGGAAATGGTGCATTGGTTGGAATGGAATTAGAAGTCATGGAATTTGAACCAAACTTACCTTTGGTGGTCGAATTAGGGTGTGTAGGTGGCTATGGCAAAGATTGCTTAATCCTTGCTGAGGGCAAGCCTTGTTCTTTCTCCTCAGATTGCATCTTTTCGTCCTCTTTTTGATTGGATTTAGATGGGATGGGATCAGATCTAGCTTCTTTTCCACTTCGCAAGGTGATGGGTTTGGCAGATTCAAAGCCTCCCTTTGGATTCACATCCGTCGAACTAGGTAACTTACATAGTTTTCTACTAAATTGCCTCATGAACTCAGCCATTTGTCCCATTTATCTCTTCAATTTAGTCACTTCTCAAGCTTGATTTTGCACTTCCTTGGCGTAATTGTGCATATCTTTGGCTTGATTTTCCTGACCCTTCGCCAACTTAGTTAGTAGCTAAATAACTTGAGCATTATCAAAAGACGAACCTGAGTTATTTTGGGCAGGTTGTGTTTGGGGTTGTGCGGGTGCATACGGCATTTGATAGAATCCCAGAGGTTGCTGTCTGAATGCACTTTGTTGTTGGGTTTGTTGGGGTTCCCTCTATTTGAAATTTGGATGATCTCTCCAACCTGGATTGTATGTATTCGAGAATGGATCATTCCTGTTGGTTTTGACTCCCAAAACCCACGGCGTTGGCAGGTTCCCACCCTCTGTTCTCGATCAATTGAGGGCACTTATCCTTGAGATGTCCATTCATTGAGCACACGCCACAAGTAGCTACACTTTGTTCTTTTGATTTTTCAACCACCTGTGAAAGAAGAGTAGTAAGATTAGCCATTTGATTTTGAAGTTTGGAAATAGCACTTACCTCATTAACTTGTTGCTGCCGTGGGTTCTCTCTTTGACCTACGCCTTCATATTGTTGAGCATTCAATGCTTGGTTAGCAATTAAGGTCTTGGCAACCATGGGTGTTTTGTCCCCCAAAGCTCATCCCGCTGAGGTGTCTAGCATTTGGCGTTCAATTGGTAGAAGCCCTTCGTAGAAATATTGAAGAAAAAGCTCCTCATTCATCTGGTGTTGTGGACATGAAGCAACAAGGGTTTTAAAACGCTCATAGTAAGTGGGAAAGGATTCACCTTGGTTTTGCTGAATGCCACTAATCCTTTTGCATAGAGAATGACTCGAGAAGTTGGAAAAAACTTCTCCAAAAATGCCCGTTTCATACTCTCCCATGATGTGACAGTTCCGGGGGCCAGCTCATACAACCAATCTTTAGCCTTTTCCAAGAGAGAAAACGTAAAAGCCTTCATTTTCAGAATGCTCCCATCAACATTCACAAGGGGTCATGCTCGAACAAACAACCTCGAACTCCTTCAAATGTTTATTAGGATCTTCCATGGACAACCCATGGAACTTAGGAATATGGTGCAATAAATTGGACTTTAATTCGAACTCGTCGGTCTTGTTTTGGGCCGACCTTGGATATTGAATGCGTAAAGGTAGAGCATTGTCCAATCCTGAAGCGGAAAGTTCCTTGATTGTTCGATTGTCTACTACCATATCTTGGACTTCTTCAAAAGTCCTTGTTGTGGCCTCCTCTTGCTCTTCTACTTTGTCTTTTTCAAGATCTGGTGCAGGTTGAGATGATTGGGGTTCTTGTTGATTCCTCGCTCGTCTTAAAGTTCGTTCAAAATCGTCGTCAAAGTCGAAGATGTGCTTATGAACAGGTTGAGAACTTCGAGTCATAAACCACCTAAAACAAGAAAACAAGTAAAATCAACAACTAGGAACAAAAACACCTGAAAATAAACAAAAAGAAATAATAAGGGATAATCCCCGGCAACCGCGCCAAAAACTTGATGCGAAAATTAACTTAACACACAAATTTAACCCTCTTTTGACAATTGTAGTACAAGTATAAGTAGGGATCGTTCTGGACCGGGGATTAGGAGGGCTTGCTAATAACCTCTAAACTGACTCAAAAACATAAAACTAAATTTAAAAACACTTAACAAGACTCACAAGACTTAAAGCAAACTTAAAATACTCAAAACAGCTTAAAACAACCAAATAAACTTAAACTAGACACTAGGAATGACTTTGGACGAAAATTGACTTTTACTTGAATCAAAACACTTAAGAACACAAACTAAAACAGATTTGAAACACTTTGAAACAAGAAACTAAAAGGGGGGTTTTGATTTGGTTGAAGTTGAAACAAACAAACAAGTATGAAAAATTAGACAGATTGTAAAACAAATGTGAGAAATAAGATGATGGATGGGATAGCTAGAGGCTTTTTCTCCACACATGATATGTATGCAAACAACTCGATTTCCAGTTACTACTTCATTGAATTATGAATGACAATGCTCCAAATTAACCGTGACATCACTAGTTAACTCTCAGATTTTCCTTGTTTTATTGGATTCGATGACATCATTCGACAACCCAAAACATTCTTCAAAAGTTCCCTACATGACATTATAATAGAGATACAATCAAAGATCATTATGTTTAATGAAAATCATAAGCATTGACAAAACACTTGCAACTATGACATCATGTCACTCATGCTAGGAATTGAACTTAACGCGATCGTTTATAAGCGACCTTCACTACATGTGAATATAAGTTTGTAACGATTATGTGAAACTTCCTTATATTCTAGCAACGGATTTATGCATGCCAATTAAGTGTCGACCCTTAATTAACAAATACAAATAAGTTATCAATCAAATAGTTAAGCTAATTGCATTCACAACTCAAGAGTTCATAACTGGAATTTATCAAATCATAATACACACATAATCATGGCTTTGAAATCACCCCTAGCTAAGAGGGGTTTAGCCACTCATATTCACAAGAAAATGAAAGAAAATGAATTTAAACATTGAAAACAAAAGAAAGAAAACACCTAAATGCTCCAACGATCCAAGTTGGACAGCAAGCACGTCCAAGCACTTTCCTTCCCTTCCTTTGCTACGGCACAAGGTGTTGGTGAGTGTTTGAAGGTTTGTTTGTATGGAGGAATGGATGTGAAGATGAATGGATGTGTTTGGATGAAGGTTGTATTGAAATGGGGATGAATGATCAAGCTAAAACTAAACTATATGGCTGCCACACACACTTCCTTTTATAGAGGAAGTGCACGGCATTGAAGGGAATTTGGTGGTGTTTGCAATGATTCAAGGGTAAAAATGAAGTAATGATGTAAAGCATGGGGGGGTAAAATGGAGTGGTGTTGTGGCAATGAGTGCATTGAGTGGTGTTTGAAATGATTCAAAGGTGAAAGTGAAGTGATGATGCAAAGCATGGGGGGTAAAATGGAGTGGTGTTACAGCTAGGGAACATGAATGATTGTGCACATGGTAGAGAAAGGAAAGAGAGGTGGAATGGTGCAGAAATGAGTCAAAGGTGCAGCAAGACTCATGATGCACGGCATGGGATTCCAAATGTGGTGGATGGTGCATCAATGAGTGCATGTAGTGGAGGTAAAAGTTGTATGAAATCTGATGGGTGATGGGGACAAGAAATATGCAACAATTGAGTGCAATGATTCAATGTTTTGATGCATGAAATCAGAAATAATGAAGGAGACAAGGGTGGTGCACGGCATGGGTGGAAAATGAGTGTAATGGTGCATGAAATGAGTGCAAGAAATCTGGTGCATGAATGGGACAAGGGTGATTATGCATGGCATGGGTGGAAAGGTGAGTAAGTGGTGAATCAATGAGTGCAAAGAGGTGAAAGGATATTATGCACATGGTAGACAAAGGAAAGGAAGTGGAATGATGCAACAGATAAGTCAATGGAGGGAACATGGATGATGATGCACGACATAGGAATCCAAAGGGAGTGCAATGATGGAAAGGTGAATGGTGGAGTGACACCCCTTTGTGGCTGAGCTCTTTGTCATTTTTACACTAATTCTTTTTTCTCTTTAACACATTCCTAGCCTCTTTAGTCTTCAATTTCATCCATCCACCTTGCTCCATGCATATGCTATCCATTCCAAGCCAAAAACTGCTCCAAAATTCACCAAAATGCATCTTATTGCTTTATAAGGCCTATGGATCTACACACGAAAATAGCTTAAAATACATAATTAACTAAGAAATAACAACATAAATGCATGAGAATAAGCTAACTCAGTCCCATAAATATGCTCCTATCAATGGGCCTACTTGGATGATCCAATTGTGGCTTCAATGGTATTTCCCAGAGCTTTGGGCTCCCGATCTTGAATTCCTCTTGGGTGTTGCTTCTGCCCAAATCCTTGCTGAAGCTTTTCCTATAATCATTCCACATTATGTTGTCTACACTTCTTCAGAGTCTGCATGACTATGGCAGACCTGGAGTGGGGCGCTTCAGTGCTTAAGAGATATCCATGGTTCAGTGACCAATCTTTCCAAGATGCTTTTGTAGAAGATGCTTGTCCCTTATGTATAGAGAAATTTGTCAGCTGTATTTAACCAAGGGACCTAGCGTGGGGAGTAAGGAGTGATCGCTACGAGTGCAGGCTAGAAGTTTATCACCCCAACTTATGTGCTAGTTAGTTGGGGTTTAGACAAGTCATCCCGGTGCCCTTCTTTGACTCTGTACACTATGGCACTTCATATCGTCTTTGCTCACCTCAAGAAATTACTTTTTGAGTTGCCCGATGCAGTCTCGAGGTATTGAGCAAGGTTTCCCACAAACCTATGGCTCTTATATCAAGGGATCGTACGATCGTCTCTTTAAGCAAGTCACTCAAATCATATCCAAAGCCTAGTGAACTTGTAGATTGGAAAGAGATGATTCATCAGAAGAACCAGTTACTTCTGATAGGTATCCTTTATTTCCTTAACTTGTAATTTTTTGAAATTTCATAAATTTCCCTTCTTCTAATACTTTTCTTGGTTTCTTCACACTTGCATACCAAGGCAACCCTGTAGAGATGGAAGTCAGGCATGATAAGGATGTTGCAGATGCCTTTGTACTTCAAGAAGCTGCGACTGAAGCCGAGAGACAAGGAGTGGGAAAAGGCGGGGATGTCTCTAAGCTGCTTGGAGACTCAAAAAGCGAGGCCGATGCTGCAGTAGAGACTCGGGCAACACATCGGACTTGAGCAACAGTACTGGAGACTTCAGAGTCTGAGCCCGAAAAGCAACTGCTGGCCAACTCTCCATCCCTAGTCTGCGGGCAACCCCACCAAGAAGAAGACAAGAGCTCAGATTTCCAAACCCTGCAAGTTTTCTAGTTCAATGGCTGAGGCGAGCTAGAAAAAACAAAAAGCTTTCAGTAAGTGAATCTTGCTTCAACCCTTTTTTTTTCCTGTTGAGAGCTGATAACTCTATTTCTTCAATTTTAGGGCCTTAAGCAACCAAGAAGCCTACTGTTGTTTCAAGGGACGATCCTTTAGGGGCCGAGATGCATCAGAAGGCCAAGAATCTACAAGATTCTACCTTTAGACAATTGGAGGTATTACTTGGATCTTTAATTACTCTTTCAAAATCTTCCCCATTTCCTTTTTACTAAGTTTTTGCCTGATTTCCTGAAATAGGAAATTAGGGAAGAAATGATTTCCCAGCCCGAGGCTTCTTCTTCTCCAGCCCGACCAATGCATGCTTCCTCCTCTCAAGCTAAACCTTCCAAGGTATATTTCTTCTCCATTCTTTAAACTTGCATCTTCACCCAATTCAGAGATTTAACACTCTACTTTTGCTCGTAGGCTAAGGTTGGAGCAGTTGCACCCTTTATCGGGCAAAGCTCCACTCCCTTGGTGGTGACTCTAACTTCGCATTTTGATCCTTCAACTAGGGAGATGCTGCACTTCGTAGAAGATGACAGTAATCTAGTGAGTACCTTATCTTGATATTTTTATGCTTAAAGCTTTCTCTCTCCCTTATACTTATTTTCTTTTCACCTTTATTTTTAGTCCTCCCCAGTGAAACAGTCCCATCGACCAACAACATCTGTTTTTGGGCATCCTATAATCTCTGAGATCCCTGTGGTCTCAGAGGTTACTAGTCCACAGGCTCCTCAAACTGCAATTTGGGCAAGCTCGCCCACTCATTCTGAGGGTTCTGATAAGGTATAGAGGTTTTTTCTTCTTTTCTTTTTGTTCTATATAAGTGGGTTTGGTGAGGCTTATTTTTTCTTGATTTTATAAGCCTCTGGTGAGGATTCATCCACCATCTTTTTTTCTCAAGCAAGCAAGGATGATTCCTTTCTTCAACCAAGGGAAACAACTTATCTTCCTTCCAACGCTCCATGTTCAACTCAGGTATATTAACTTCTCTTATTTTGCATTCTTCCCCTCTGAATTGTAGATTCTTTACTTAACTCATCCTCCTTGGGTGCAACAGGGTCTTCGAGAAGGCTTAGGCGAGTCTCCTCAACCCTTGTTATACAAATCTGATCCTTCATGGCCTCCTTTTTCTTCTGGGGTCACATGGATCCCCATCCCCTGGCCAAAGAAGAAAGTTAAGGTTGTTGCCACCACTACTATCTCTGCTCCAACTTCGGGGCTGCCTTCTTTTGCTAAGACTACTCCAATTGCTGTATCTACTAAAGAAGCTGTAGAAGTGCCCTTACCCTCTGTACTTACTCCTACAACTGCCTCCTTGCCCGAGCTTTTCAAAGAGTTCGAGCAACTTAAGACAAGGTTGAGTTCTTCAAGGCATCCCTCCGAGCCTTAAGGTTTTAAGGACCAGCATCAGATTTTTCAAAAGTGGGTGATGAGGGATTTATTAGCTTCCTTCAGCCTCAAAGCTCTTCACGATGTAGAGAAAGCCATCACTGAATTGCACAAAGCTCACCATCTATTAAAGGTTCAGTATGAGTCATTCCTCTCTTACTTTGAAAACTTGAGGGCTTTGAGGGACCAACATCAGCGGGCTGAAAGGCAAGCCAATCGAGTGAAATGCTTTAAGGAAAAACAATCCAAGACTTCTGCCCACATTCAACACTTAATGGATAAGGGTTCAGCCACATATGATAAGATTAAGGTAGTATCTTTTGAGATCCAGAAGCTAGAGGAGCAACTAGCTGCACTAAGGGCAGAGCAGGGAGTTCTTCTTCGTAAACTCCATCAGCAAATTGAAGAAGTGTAGAAGGAGAATTCGGAATTGGAGCACGCTGAGTCCTAATTAGTTAATAGCAACACTACCTTGGTCGAGCCTACTAAGATATTCGCAATTATGCAAACTTACCATTCTAGAATAATCACTTTAGGCGAAGATGTAAATCTGTTAGGTTAAGGCCATTGTAATTCCTTCTTTATTAAATGAAATGAATTCTTTCCCTACCTTTACTTGTCTCAATCCTTGCTTTATATTGAAGTCTAATTGCACCATCTAACTTTAATTCTCCTTGAAATAACTAACCCTCTTCAATATAACAATCTCTGACATCCCACAGAGTTGGACGGTATTTCTTTAGGAACTTAGCATTAACTAGATGCCCTTGCAAGTTCCCTTCCAAATCTGCCAAGTAATATCCTCCCTTATTTAGTACTTGGTTGACAATGAAAGGACCTTCCCAAATTGGACTCCACTTCCTAAAGCCTCTAACTTGAGTTCCCAAGGGCAAAATTACCTTCCATACTAATTATATTTCCTTCAATGTCTTCAACTTCACCTTTTTGTTGTATGCTCGGGTAACAACTTCCTTCCCTTCTTGAATCTTGTTCAAAGCTTTAATTCATTCTACATCAGATCTTCAACTCCTTGACATATAGCCTGAATGTATTCCTCACTGTGTAGCCTGAATTGGTTTCGAATCCTAATATAACTTACATTAATCTCCATGGGAAGCACAACATCTTGCCCGAAGGTTAGAGCAAAAGGAGTAGTTCCCGTTCCTGCCCTCTTGGAAGTTCTATAAGCCCACAAAGTGTCTCCTAACCTCTCACGCCACTTTTCTGGACTCTCCACCACCATTCTTTTGATAATGTTCACCAAGACCTTGTTGTTGGCTTCTGCTTGACCAGTTGACTTAGGGTAGTAAGGACTAGATTGGATCATTTTTATCTTGAACTTTCTTGCAAACTCCTCTACCTCTTTTGAAATAAAAGATTGCTCGCGATCTGTAACAATTGTCTCGAGTACCCCAAATTTGTGTAAGATCTTGGTTTCAATGAACTTCTTGACCACATTTGAGGGATAATTTTAACAGATGAAGCTTCTACCCATTTAGTGAAGTAATTTGTTGCCACAATTATGAATGTGTACCCCTTGCTTAAAGCTGGGTAAATCTGCCTGATGAAGTCCTTTGCCCACCCTCTAATAGGCTAAGGTTTGACCACAGGGTTCAAGGGAACTAAGGGCATATGTTGGAGAGGTCCATACCTTTGACATTGTTCCCATCCTCGGGCATAAGCTTTACATTCTTTCTCCGTATCGGGCCAAAAATAACCATATCTCCTGAGCAATTACCTCATCTTAGTTCCAGCTTGATGTGCTCCATAAATTCCTTCATATACTTCAACCATCACTTTCATCAATTCTTCTGGGCCTAAGCACTTCAGCAAAAGTCAATATGGAGTCTTTCTTAACATAGGTTTATCCTACATGACATATTTAGTTGCTTGTTGTCTACTTCTCTTACCTGTAGGGAATGATGGATCGTTCAAGTATTGAAGAATGGGTGATCTCCAATATTCTATCTTTGGCTATTTAGTCATCACATCCAGGCTGAATCCTCTGTCAAAGATAGATGGGAGATTTCTCCTTTGTATTTCTACCTCTACCTTTAAACTCCTTTCTTCGATCTGTGCTCCAGAAGCTAATTGTGCCAACTCATTGGCCATTGCATTTGATTCTTTGGGAATATGGCTGACTGATATTTCAATACCCCAATAGCCCAACAATTGCATGGCCACCAAGTAATAACCGGCCATGGTAATGTGTCTGCACTTGTATTCTCCATTTAACTGATTGATTACGAACTTTGAATCACCAAGCACTTCAACTTTAGTTGCCCTCAACTCTATCAAGATTTCTAGGCCAATTATCAGTTCCTCATACTCTACCCGATTATCGGTAGTCTCTTGATAATCTAGAAGAAATGAGTTACAATGGTGAACTCCTTTGGGATCAATGATAACAATCTTGGCCCCAACAGCATTTTGAGTGCAAGATCCATCAAAATATAGCTTCCAAGGAATGATCCAGAGGCTAGCTATCCTTTTTATTTCTTGCTGGATTCATTATTCTTTGCCCGAAAAGGCTTTGCTTGGAGGGATGCACACACTGGTCACTTCCAGTGTTCCTGGGATATTGATAATCTCATCCTAAGACTCTTGGTGCTCAGCCAAGAAGTCTGCAATTGCTTGTCCCTTGATCGCTTTTTGAGGCGCATATTGAAAGCTGAACTCTAATAGTACTAGAATCCACTTTCCAATTCTCCCAGTTAGTATTGGTTTTGACAGCATGTACTTGATCAGATCTGTCTTGGCGATGATGTTGATGTGGCAAGGCAACATGTAATGTCTCAACTTGTAGGCAGGGAAATATAGAACCAAACACAATGTCTCCATATGTGTATATCTTGTTTCTACTTCAATAAGGATTCTATTGAGGTAGTAAATCACTTGTTCTTTCCCCTCTTCGTTGTTTTGAGCCAACAAGCTTCCCATTGACTTTTAAGAGGCAGAAATATAAAGCTTTAAAGGCTTTCCTCGCTGAGGTGGCATGAGCACTAAAGAGGCTTTATTCTGTCAAATGCCTTTTGGTGTCGTGGGCCCCACTCAAACTCTTCTTTGTCTTTCAATCTTAACACAGGAGTTAGAGGCTGAATCTTGCCCGCCAAATTAGCAATGAATCTCCTTAAGAAGTTGATTTTCCCTAGCAATCTTTGCAATTGTACTTTATTGGTAGGAGAAAGTGATTCCATTATTGCCCGAGCTTTGTTCTTGTCAACCTCTACCCTTCTTTGGTGAACAAGGAATCCAAAAACGTTGCCCGACTTTACCCCAAAAGCACATTTCTTAGGATTCATTTTTAGCTTATAAATGTTCTAGATGTTGTTCTTCAGTTTTAGACTTCACCACGATGTCATCAATGTATACTTCCATGCTATGGCCGATCAAATCATGGAAAATGGCAT
Organism: Malus domestica; assembly: GCF_042453785.1. Taxonomy (NCBI): domain Eukaryota; kingdom Viridiplantae; phylum Streptophyta; class Magnoliopsida; order Rosales; family Rosaceae; genus Malus; species Malus domestica. Next base: position 40,582,232 of record NC_091673.1, read on the forward strand.
TAATTGCTCTTTAATAGGTTCCACCGGCATTTTTAAGCCCGAATGGCATTACCAAGTATTCATATGCTCTAACATGGCTTGGGCACCTAAAAGCTATTTTATGTATATCTTCTTTTGCCATTTTTATCTAATTATAACCAGCATTCCCATCCATGAAGGATAGAACTTTGTGTTTCGCAATTGCATCTTTGGATAGGTCAGCCATGGGCAAGGGATATTCATCATTAGGTGTGGCTCCATTAATGTTTCTATAGTCAACACAACATCGAATTGCATTAGTTATAACTTTTAATACAGGTACAATATTGGTCAACCATTCGACATATTTGGCAGGCCTAATAAATTCAGCCCTTACTAGTTTTTCAATCTCTTCTTTGACTTTCTCCTCGATCTCCTTTGACATCCTTTGTGGTGCTTGCTTGACAGGTTTATACCCCCTTCTTAATAGGCATTCTGTGTTCTACTAAGGTTGAATCTAAACTTGGCATTTCCGTGTAATGCCAAGAAAACAGTCTTTAAATTCATGTAGAAGGTTGACTATTCATGCCTGATCATTAACTTCCAATATGCCACTGATTTGTATAGGCCTTGGATATTCCTTAGTCTCCAAATCAATGGTTTCTAAAGGATCTTGTACCTCTGGTGGCGGCTTGTCAGGTTCTGCGCACAAAAATTCAACCAAATCTAGATTTTCGGGCAAGTCCTTTGGTCTATCTAGGTCATATTTACATTCCGCCATTTGTATGGCTGCTTCCAACTTTCTCCCAAAAAACTCTTATTTTCTTTTGTTTATGCTGCTTGAAGCCTCTTCCTTTTGTTCCTCGGCCAAGCTCTCCCTTTCTTGCTTTCTCTCTCATCCATATACCAGCAGTTTTTTGATTAAGGACCTCACTGCAACTAATTGGTCCTTTCTTCTTTGTTCTAACATTATTGGTGTTTAAGAATTGGGAGAATATGGGGCCTATCCCATTCTTCCCTGGTAAGGAATAATCCTTATTCCAGAAGCTTTTGGGCCATCACCTTAGTCAGGCGGTCATTCTTATCAGCTCCTAAGCATTGGAGAATCCCAATACTAGGATTGTAAAAGCTAGCTTAGCTTTTGCGAAATTAGCTATGGGGATGAATGGTCGTGACTCGGCCTCCACCATTTCCCAAAATCCTGATCCCATCACCCCTTCTTCATGGTAAACAGCCACTTATTGGTGTAAGGTGGATGGCACAAAGAGACTTTGGTGAATCCAGTCCCTTCCTAGCAAAGCTCCATAGGTGGAGTACTATCTACTACAAAGAAAGCTAACATAATTTCCTTGGAGCCCAAGTTAACTTGTAGTGGCAGTATCCCATGGGTCTTAGTGATAGCTCCTGAGAAACTAGAGACTGTTAGATCCGTGGGGGGGGGATAAGATCTTCCTCATCTGCTTATATGGCAGCACATTGACTGCAGCTCCATCATCAATCAAAACCCTTTTGAAGGGTACTCCCTCCAAATGAGCAGTTACAGAAATAGGTTTGAGATGGCTAGCTAGGGCTAAACTCGGGCGGTTGAAGACCATTTTATCTGAATATACCCTCTTGGGCTCTTTATTTGTGGGCTCGAGCAAGCCTGTTCTGCCTGACTCCTATTTTCCTGCTTCTTCAACACTAACATGTGCCATCATAGGTTCTGTTACCAAGTAATCACCTTCCATTATCACATGTTGATCAGGCTCAGTGCAAAACATGGCAGATAAAACATATGTCATGTTTAAATGGAAGTTGCTAGGTTCAGGTAAGTCCTTCTTCTTGTCCCCAATATGGTCCATGAATTCATCTAACTAGGCATGCGCCTCTTTTCGTAACATCAGCTCAGGCAACATTTCTTCCTGAGCTATACCAAAGTTTAGCATTTGCTTTGGAAATTCGCAAAGAGTATAAACTAGCAAAGGTGTGGGCAACCTCCTCTCAGGTGAGATAGTTCCGAAGCATATTGGTTCGAGGCTCCATCCTAGGGTTGGCATCATCACCATCTCTTCTTGAGTTCTCCTCAAGATCCTGTACTTTCTTGGATAAGGGCTTCGTGGCACATGATCTCTTTCCCCTTCAGTCTTGCTATTAGCTCTTTCTACCTCTTTTTTGCTTCTCGAGTGAAGTTGATTTCTTCCCCCATGAGGTACTTTCTCAAATTTCACATTTTCAGAGGTTTCTGATGTAGTAGGGACTTTGAGTGAGTTCATATGAGCTTTGTGCTACCTCTGGACTCTCATAATCATGGAAGATCCCATCTCCTTGACAGGCATTCCATCTTTTCCAACTACATACCATTTTCACCTGAGTCGGCCGTGATTCTTTTTTATGACTGGATTCACTATCCTCTCCTTTATCCTGACATCTCCACCTACATAACTTAGCTGGGGAGGTCTTATGTCCGCCCATTTTTGTATTTTGGCTTCACTATATTCGACTTCTTAAGAGGCTTCGTAATCTCTGAACATTTCTGACAAGCCCTTTGGTTGAGAATCCCTTCTCAACCTTTGGAAAACATTCCTGGATGTCTATTTTTTTTTTTATCAACTTTTGATTAATAATAGCTATTGATGCTGGTACTTCTAGCTCACACTCACACTAGCACTTGCTACACAATACCAGCCCTTTAACTATGGCTGCTTTGGGTTTCTCGCCAGCTTAATAGTTCCTAGTAGATTCATTGGACTATTTGGGCCTTTGTGAATCAAAGCCTAGTAGATTCATTGGACTAAAAAACAAAACATTACCCATGAAATTCAAAGCCTAGTAGATTGGTGAACCAAGACTCAACTCAAAACAAAGTGAGTTGAAATTTATACCTTTGTAGATTCCTCTTTGCATAAGCAAAGGCTAATCACCCGAAGAGAGGGCCTTCATTCCTTGCTTCTTAGATCCATGGATTTGGATGGAAGAATATGGTTCTCCAAGTTCCCAAAATTGAGAACCTCTAAGTGTCTACACCAAGGTTAGATTGGAGAAGAAATGAGTGACCTTGGAGGAGTGGGATTGCTAGCTAATCCCTCCAAGGGGGCCGGCCTCTTTAGAGAGAAAGGAGAGCTTTGTGTTCTCTCCAATTTCCTAAAAGAAAACCCTAAATGAATTTTGGCTATAAAGTCATATTTATACCTTAATTCATTGGAGTGGCAAACTTGTAAATAAGTCCAAAACCCACTCCATCTCTAAATGGCCGGCCATAGGGATTCATTGGACTACTTGGGCCTTTGTGAATCATTATTCATTAAGTTGTCATACAACTTAAGTCAATGGACTTGACGTTCGAAGCCCATTGGGCCTTAAGGTCCAAAACTATCCCGAGGTCTTTAACGAACTTATTCGTTTGATTAATTAACATATTAATTAATCCTTGCCATAAATAATTAAACCATTTAATTATTCTTACTCATCTCCGTTGTTTCTTCAATCTCTACCTTACACGGTGTACGATCCATTAGGTTCCTTTTAGCGAGGCAGTGGGCGATTAAAACTCTTTAAAATCGATTGTGAATTGAAACTTACTTTCAATTCTCCCTTTAGTGATTATACACGTTTAGGGCTTCCACAAACCATGAGTGACACCTAGCAGCATATCATGGTTACCCAAGCTAATCAGAAGAGGTAGAGAACCTATTCAGTTTAGGATTACAAATGCAATACGGTCTTTCTCTAATACAATACTCTTGACCACATTGTTTGGTTTGATAGTTTATTCATGTCTACTATCCAATGTAATTCGTGTGCTTATATGATTACCTTGAATGTCATTTGGAACGACTTTCCTAAATCTCATTCATACTCTGGCCAGAGATTCTTAATCATATCATAGAGTATTCTCCCTCAAACGGTTTGAAGGTTAGAGATCCCTTGTTGCGCATTCACTTGCCTCCATATCTAAGTGGCTTAACCCCAACTATGCCGTGGACACCCTCCTGATGGAGTGACTTTGACATAATCAAAGATTAAGGACTTAACCACAAGACAACTATGATGCCTCAGGTCAAAGGACTACTTTGCATTATCCCAACCATGAGTTCTCATGTGACATGAATATGAGAACTCTTCGTTGATCGTGTTCAGTGAACTCATTCTCTATTGAGCACCTACGTACTTGTCTTGATGTCACACACACCAATGACTCGAGACTAGTCACTCTCCCTGAGAGAAGACACAGCACGTACTGATCTTAACGGATTGTCCATGCCCAATTGGCAATCCTATGATCCGGAACGTTTAGGATGTGTCTACGAAAGAATGGTCTCATGAATCTAACTTCTTTAGATCGCATTCTCCCAATCACATATTCCTTGGACTTATCGTTTAAGTATATAACATTTATATGAGACGGCTCAAACAATAATCTTTGCCCTTAATATTAAACTAGATTAGTTTAACATGTGAAATGTCCGTAAAGTATCATCATATGATTGGTTTTAGGAAGTAAGTTACTAATACGGAATCAAGCATTGAAGTAGAAGAACCAACTGTTTTGAACTATTCAAGAACAATTTACAACACCTTCGAAAGGTGTGTTCCTGACACTTGCGAGACATTTCTTGCAAATACCCCTTCCAATGTCCATCCTTTCATAAAGAAAGTTTGTTCCCATGGAGTTAATTTTATCTTCTTTATTTGACTTCTCCTTTGACTACAATAGTCATGGTCCCTAAACTCCCACTATCTCTCTTGAAACTTATTTCAATTGTGTTATACACATCAAACGATTTGGAGAGCGTGTGGTTATTTGTTCACTATATAGTTTATAATAAACTTAGTGAACCATTTGGATAGGGACATAAAGGTGAAGTCCTAGCCTAGTTTCCATCTCGTTAAGTGGTTTATCACTTCAACACTCAATGATTCAAAATCATCATAAGTCCATGTTGATGGACTATTTTTGTCAACCAACCATTATGTTCTAAACATAATTACAAACTTTCAAGAGTTGTCCAAGGCAACTCTCATTTCTTCATACAACAATTTGTAAGTGAAGAATCATGGCACATAAAGTGTCCATGCCCTTGTGCTTTCTTCTCAAGTTCTTTGTTCATTTAACAAAGAAACAAGCACTAGTGTTTGCATTGACTAAGGGTTGTTCAAAGCAACTCTTATTTCTTCATACAGCGATTTGTAAGTGAAGAACTAACAACACTAAAAGTGTCCTTGTCATTATGCTAATCTTCGTAAGTTCCTTTGTTCATATAACGAAGGAATAAGCATTGGTTGTTTGTGTTGTCCTTTTTCATGATAGATTCATCTAACATGTTCTTCCAATGATACATTACCAATAGGAAGAATTTGAGGATTAGACTACTTAGGTACATATACAATCCATTTAAGACAATCTTTGGGATTTTTGTACCAAGTCCGGAAACTAAAGCATTCGGCTTTTCTTTGTCAAGTTTTGGATAGCGTTTGCAAATATATTGGTAAACAAATACATAATGAATATAAATTGATTGATTTTAAGCCATTTGATTCGGGTCTTTAAATCAAATAGCACCACCCACTATTTTTGGCAAATTCCATATCCCTCATTGGAATTCGAGAGTTTTGGAGGAAACTCTTAGTAGGGTATGGGAGACTCACTACTACCAAGCCCACCTCACAATGATATGATGTTGGCTAGCATTAATAATAATGAGAGAGTACGCTTACTCATTTGCATCTCTTGCAAGTACCCATCTTATTTGGCCTCTAGAGAATGTCACCTCACAATGATATGATGCTGGCTCCATTGCACTTAGTTAAGTCATTCCCACCATGCAAGTTCGGGTAGGGGTTCAAGAACAACCTCACAATGATATGATGTTGGCTATTCTCGTTGCCTACCTTTCACAACATCAAGTATGCATATAGATTCCTCCTGAGTGTAAGCACGCACTTTGTACTCCCCCATGATAGGGTGAAGCCAGTGTACGAGTCACAAACGATCGGAGCCTACCACGGTGGAAGGCCACAAAAGAGTGTTCAAAGCACTCTCACGCTTATCAACTTAATAATGGTTTGGTTGAGGGTTTTAGGTCTCATCACATATAAATATTCATTTTAATCTTTATTAAAACAATTTTGGTCCTATTACAACTATTGGTCCATTTGATTGTTTTAGTTGTATTTAATACTCCCACTATGCTTATAAAACGGTTTTTAAAGCAAGAGTATATGATACTACTAACATAAACTTTGCATTCATTTGATGGACTATATAGTTGCCTTAGGACCTTAGGATGACTATGAACCTTTGTTTAGATTCAACACGAGCTTAGTGTTGAATCTCGGTCTAGGGATGGTGATTGATTTTAGTTACGCGTTTAATCACATTAAGGCGTGTTGTCTTAGGGGCGTTGGACCCTCTACTCCATTTTCATGCATATCAAATAAAACAAGAAAATGAGTACTTCAAAGTAAAGAAGAGCTTATGCTCTTTACAACAATTGATCAAAATAAATTACTTTAAAGTAAAGAAGAGCTTAAGCTCTTTTACAACATTTGATCAAATCAAATTACAACCAAAATCTAATCTACACATTCCCATGGTTCAAACAAATTTGAAATGGCCTTTCACATAGCTCAATTATCGTAGGCTTATGTTCATAATCACCCTTTAATTAATTAACACTTTAACAAATTAAATTGAATGCAACATTTTCATTTGGTTTTTGTATCCATAAGATTGATTTAAATGGAGCTAAATGAAATGAAAATCCAATTCTCATTTAAAGAGACAAAACAATTTTGTTCTCTACCTAATTTAGGCCATCATGCAATAACCACAACCTTTGGGCTATATTGCAAAAACATAAACTTTTGGGGTCACTTTGTAAAAACATAAAAGTCCACTACTTCATGTAATTACAACTAGAACCCAAAATTTAAACAATGCAAAAACTTCATTAAAGGAGCAAAACAATTTGTCCTTTAGCGTTTTTGGACCTAAACGTAAAAACGTAAACTTTTGGGCCAAAGTGCAAATACACAAAAGTATCAAAACTTTATGTAATTGCATAAAAGCCCCAAAAGTACTCCCACTTGAGGGAGGGCCGGTTTTGGAGAAAGAAAAGGAGTGATGTGTGTGTTGATTTGTGAGTTTTGACATAAAGCATGCAAGTGGTGCAAGTGGTGTGTGTGAAAGGGAATTAATCCTTTCACACCCACCATTATTTCTACCACCATTTAAACAAATATCTAACACATTAAATCATTTGAAAAACATAAAACATAAACTTTATGAAATAAATCAACACTTTGAATCAAAACATAAAACTTTTTGTTCTTGGCAAAAATGTCAAGAACAATGAAGAACATTCATGAAAAAACCCAAAAAATTTCCATGAACATTTTTACTCCAAAAACATCCCAAAACCAATCAAACTTTAGGGAAATATATATAACCAAACTAGGGTACATAGTGAAGGAAATCTTTTGGGAAAACATGTTCATTTGAGCAACATCATATAGCATGCAATTAACAATTAAAGGCGGAATCATGCTTGTATGCACTCAAAAACAAAACATTACCATGAAATTCAAAGCCTAGTAGATTGGTGAACCAATAATCAACTCAAAACAAAGTGAGTTGAAATTAATACCTTTGTAGATTCCTCTTTGCATAAGCAAAGGCTAATCACCCAAAGAGATAGGGCCTTCATTCCTTGCTTCTTAGATCCATGGATTTGGATGGAAGAATAGGTTCTCCAAGTTCCCAAAATTGAGAACCTCTAAGTCTCTTCACCAAGGTTAGATTGTAGAAGAAATGAGTGACCTTGGAGTAGTAGGATTGCTAGATGTACCCTCCAAGGTGTTGGCCTCTTTAGAGAGAAATGGAGAGACAATTCTCACCAATTTTCCCCAAAATTAACCCATTTAATCCTTAATGAATATTTGGCTATAAAGTCATTTATATAGTCACTTCTTTAAGTGACCTAAACAACCAAAACCCTAATTCATATACTATGGCCGGCCATATTGGGATTTTTGGGCTTTTGGGCTTTAATGAATCTTTATTCATTAAATTGTCATACAACTTAAGTTAATGGGCTTGACGTTCGAAGCCCATTGGGCCTTAAGGTCCAAAACTATCCCGAAGTCTTTAACGAACTTATTCGTTTGATTAATTAACATATTAATTAATCCTTGCCATAAATAAATGATTAAACCATTTAATCATTCTTACTCATTTCCGTTTAATCTCCAATCTCTACCTTTTATGGTGTGCGATCCATTAGGTTCCTTTTAGCGAGGTAGTGGGCGATTAAAACCATTTTACATCGATTGTGAATTGAAACTATTTTCAATTCTCCCTTTAGTGATTACACACGTTTAGGGCTTCCACAAACCATGAGTGACACCTAGCAGCATATCATGGTTATCCAAGCTAATCAGAAGAGGTTAGAGAACCTATTCAGTTCGAGATTACAAATGCAATACGGTCTTTCTCTAATCTAATACTCTTGACCACATTGTTTGGTTTGATAGTTTATTTTCTCATGTCTACTATCCAATGTGTGTCTTGTGCTTATATGATTACCTTGAATGTGATTAGGAACGCATTCCCAAATCTCATTCATACTCTGGCCAGAGATTCAAATCATATCAGAGAGTATTCTCCCTCAAACGGTTTGAAGGTTAGAGATCCCTTGTTGCGCATTCACTTGTCTCCATAGATAAGTGGCTTGATCCCAACGATGCCGTGGACACCCTCCTGATGGAGTGACTTTGACATAATCAAAGATCAAGGACTTAACCACAAGACAACTATGATGCCTCAGGTCAAAGGACTACTTTGCATTATCCCAACCATGAGTTCTCATGTGACATGGAATATGAGAACCCTTCGTTGATCGCGTTCAGTGAACTCATTCTCTATTGAGCACCTACCGTACTTGTCTTGATGTCACACACACCAATGACTCGAGACTAATCACTCTCCCTGAGAGAAGACATAGTACGTACTGATCTTAACGGACTGTCAATGCCCAATTGGCAATCCTATGATCAGGAACGTTTAGGATGTGTCTACGAAAGAATGGTCTCATGAATCTAACTTCATTAGATTACATTCTCCCAATCACATATTCCTTGGACTTTATCGTTTAAGCATATAACATTTATATGAGACGGCTCAAACAATAATCTTTGCCCTTTATATGTAAAACTAGATTAGTTTAACATGTGAAATGTCCGTAAAGTATCATCACATGATTGGCTTTAGGGCACATTTCCAACAATCTCCCACTTGCACTAGAGCCAATCAGCTTGGTCATCTTGATGATACCTCTTCTGTAGTCATTTCATAAATGGCTGAATAGTAGGCCTAGACAGTGGACATCTATATGTGTTATCCATAGAAGCAACCTTGAGAATAACGACGTCACCATTATACATGATTCTCAATCATGTGGTTCAGTCTCTCATTTGAGTTCGGATCTTGATGAGACCTTGATTCCCAGGCTTGAGCTATCGCCCCATTAGTGTCATACACTTTCTGGTTGGAATCGAATAGAGAGTTCATAAATGAACTTTCCCATCCAAACAACATTGTTGTAAACTTCTATATGGCAATATATCTTGCATTCATAATGGAACACACTAAAGTCATTACTTTAATGTTTCCATCCAAATATCTCTTTAGTCATAATAAAGAGATATCTGTTTATCTCTTCATTCATAATGAAGAAACATCCAATGATGGATTAGATTCATAATCTAATACATTTACGCTTCCATTACGTTACTTTGATTCTTCCTCGATCTTTGAGGAATTTATCCTTTAGTATTTCTCAAATACTTAAGGACTCACTTGACAGTTGCCATGGTTCTGATCCTGGGCTTGCATTGATATCGTCTTGTACCGTTCTAGGTACAACTCATATCAATGTTTTTCATACAATATGAAATACATAAATCACCTTTCTGCGTATGCATAAAGGATTCTATTACGCATTATTTCTTTGGGAGTCAAAGGGTACATTCCCTTTGAGAAGGGCAACTTGCTAGTCTCACTAGAATCGTCCTTCTTATTGAAGTTTATCATCATATGAGAAACTTCCTAGCATCCATTGTCTATTATTAGGGATTGATATAATCCAATTATATCATGAAATATATCATTATAGATTTCCATCCCATGTATATAGACTATATCTCCCATATACATTCTATCTTCATATAATGTATTAAAGTCATAACTTTAACGAAGAAGTATTCTTTTCATTTCCAAAATTAATATATCATATATATTTAAATTTTTAGGAACATGATTAACTCCCACTAATCTTTTGTAAAACTAGTAAACAAAAGATTCATTTACATCTTTATGAGAAATCAAACGATTTGATCCTTTTTCTCATAAAATGCAAATAGCTCCCAGTAACTTGCTAAGATCCATGATGGATGGATCTCTACAACTTACATGTCTTGTGATTTATAGTTTTAGACATATATTATCAAGACTATCTTAATAATGGTTTCGGAAACCCATATTATGTCAAAACATTGAATCACCATTTAGTTGTAGCTAGCAATCTTCGAATTAATTGAAACTAAGACTACGTCAAAAATGGTTCCTTTAAAGTCAACCATTCTCTTTGATTGTAGTCACCTTAAGCTACCAATTAGCTATGAAGGTTTCATTATTTCGAGTCAAATGGTACTTTACCATTTTCTTGAGTATATATCGTATATGTACCCAATGTAGTCATAAGGATTTTCATTCTTATCGACTACTTTGGAGCTTGTGGTATAGGAACTCGGTTGTTATATTTGTTGATTACTTTCTTGTCTCTCAAAGAACCCATTCTTTGAGTTCTATCTCTCGTTCATTTGCTTTTAGGCAAATCACATTGTAGAATTACAATGAACTACCCAACAAAACAACATTTGTTAGTTGGTTTATAGAAGCGATATCCAAAAGTTATTTTAAGGATATCCTACAAGATTGTTATCAAACAAATATTGCTTATTAGCACACAACCCCAAATCTTTAACATGCTTAAGATTTGTCTTTCTTTCCAACTACATCTTATGGAGTCATGAAAATATTGGAAGATCTTCTCATTGACAATCATATTGTTTTAGAAGTATATATCCTATATATGGGTAATAGATAATATCTAACGAACTAAATCTTATTCAAGTTCGTTCTTCTCCTAATGGAGAAATACATTATCTTATGATGCTTATTTCCTTGATATCTTTCAAGGAAACTGTTCTAAAGTGTTACCTTATCTTGGATCAAATCTAAGGAGGTAAATACTTTAGACGTCTTACTCATCAACTTACATTTCTTGAATTCTTTGAAACATTTTGCAAAGTATTCGGACTTGTGTTTATTCAAAATAAACTATAGTCCAACCAAGGGTGATCTTCGGTGAATGTCATCCAACATGAGTAGTATTATGTTTGTGGACAAGTGCCACTAACATCTAAGTGAATTGACCTCAACAACTTTGTGATTCTTTCTTCTTTCCAAAAGAATAAAGATTCGAACATTTCGCCTCCATACAATTTTAACAAGAAGGTATTGGATCCGGATCTAACGATCCAAAGCGTCCATCTATGACCAACTCGTAATTTATGTTTTAGAGGTATCACAACTTTAGTTGGGATTAGTCACTACCTTGCAACCTTTTGGGTTTTAAGCATCATTATTTTCTAAACAGTTAACACTACCATATTATCTCTACTATAGAGATAATTAATTAGATTACCATAATCCAATCATTGATTAATAAAGAACATTGTTTTGTCAAACAAAACATTTATCCATTTCACATAGTGACGGAATTGAGTTCCTTAAAATTGGAATATAAAGACAATCTATGTTTTTCCAATTTCTTTGGTAGTTCATATGAGGAAGTAAGTACCATCTGCTTTCGCAGAGATCTATATTTGATTAACGTTTCCGAATGTGAAGCACCTTTTCTTCACTCATATATCTTCTACTTCTTATTAGTCACACTTTTACAACGATTTGTAAAACATAGTTACTAATACGGAATCAAGCATTCAAGTAGAAGAACCAACTGTTTTGAACTATTCAAGAACAATTTACAACACCTTCGAAAGGTGTGTTCTTGACACTTGCAAGACATTTCTTGCGAATACCCCTTCCAATGTCCATCCTTTCATAAAGAAAGTTTGTTCCCTTGGAGTTATTTATCTTCTTTATCTGACTTCTCCTTTTGACTACAATAGTCATGGTCCCTAAACGCCCACTATCTCTCTTGAAACCTTTTTTCAATTGTGTTATACACATCAAACATTTTGGAGAGCATGTGGTTATTTTTCACTACATAGTTTACAATAAACTTAGTGAACGATTAGGATAGGGAAACAAAGGTGAAGTCCTTGCCTAGTTTCCGTCTCATTAAGTGGTTTTATCACTTCAACACTTAATGATTCAAAATCATTATAAATCCATGTTAATGGACTATTTTTGTCAACCAACCATTATGTTCTAAACATAATTACAAACTTTAAAGAGTTGTACAAGGCAACTCTTATTTCTTCACACAACAAATTGTAAGTGAAGAATCATGGCACATAAAGTGTCCATGCCTTTGTGCTTTCTTCTCAAGTTCCTTGTTCATGTAACAAAGAAACAAGCACTAAGTGTTTGCATTGACTAAGGGTTGTTCAAAGCAACTCCTATTTCTTCATACAACAATTTGTAATTGAAGAATTATGACATTAAAAGTGTTGTCCTCTTTATGATAGACCTTTTCTAACATATTCTTCTAATGATACATTATCAATAGGAAGATTGTGAGGATGAGACTACTTTGGTACTTTTACAAGCCATTAAAGACAATCTATGGTTTTGTAGTACCAAGTCCGTAAACTAAACGTTCGGCTTTTATTTGTCAAGTGTTGGATAGCGTTTGCAAATATATTGGTAATCAAATACATAATGAATATAAATTGATTGATTTTAAGCCATTTGATTCGGGTCTTTAAATCAAAATAGCACCACCCACTATTTTTGGCAAATTCCATATCCCTCATTGGAATTCGAGAGTTTTGGATGAAACTCCTAGTAGGTTATGGGAGGCTCACTATTACCAAGCCCACCTCACGATGATACGATGTATGGCTAGCAACAATAATAATGAGAGAGTACGCTTACTCATTTGCAACTAATGCAAGTACCCATCTTATTTGGCCTCTAGAGAATGTCACCTCACAATGATATGATGTTGGCTCCATTTCACTTAGTTAAGTCATTCCCACCATGCTTACTTCGTGAAGGGGTTCAAGAATAGCCTCACGATGATACGATGTCGGCCATCCTCGTTGCCTACACCAACCTCATCATATGTATATGGATTCCTCCTGAGTATAAGCATGCACTTTGTACTCCCCCATGATAGGGTGAAGCCAGTGTACAAGTCATAAACGATTGGATCCCACCACGGTGGAAGGCCACGAAGAGATATTCTAAACATCTCTCGCTTATCAACTTAATATTAGTTTGGTTGAGGGTTTTAGGTCTCATCACATATAAATATTCATTTTAATCTATATTAAAACAATTTTGGTCCTATTACAACTATTGGTCCATCTCATTGTTTTAGTTGTACATAATACTCCCACTATGCTTATAAAACGATTTTTAAAGCAAGAGTATATGATACTACTAACATAAACTTTGCATTCATTTGATGGATATAGTTGCCTTAGGGCCTAAGGATGATTATGAACCTTTGTTTAGATTCAACATGAGCCTTGTGTTGAATCTCGGTCTAGGGATGGTGATTAATTTTAGTTACGCGTTTAATCACATTAAGGTGTGTTGTCTTAGGGGCGTTGGACCCAACTACTTCATTTTCATGCATATCATATAAAGCAAGAAAGAAGTACTTCAAAGTAAAGGTGAGCTTATGCTCATTACAACATTTGCATATAACAAATTACTTTAAAGTAAAGAAGAGCTTAAGCCCTTTTACAACATTTGATCAAATCAAATTACAACCAAAATCTAATCTACACATTCCCATGGTTCAAACAAATTTGAAACGCCTTTCACATAGCTCAATTATATTAGGCTTAGGTTCATAATCACCCTTTAATTAATTAACACTTTAACTAATTAAATGAATGCAACATTTTCATTTGGTTTTTGTATCCATAAAATTGATTTAAATGGAGCTAAACAAAATGAAAATCCAATTCTCATTTAAAGAGACAAAACAATTTTGTTCTCATCCTATTTGGGCCATCATGCAATTAACCTCAACTTTTGGGCCATATTGCAATAACAAAAACTTTTGGGGTCACTTTGTACAATACACAAAAGTCACTACTTCATGTAAATACAACTAGAACCCAAACTTTTAATAATGCAAAAACTTCATTAAAGGAACAAAACAATTTGTCCTTTAGCGTTTTTGGACTTAAACGTAAAAACGTAAACTTTTGGGCCAAAGTGCAAATACACAAAAGTATCAAAACTTTATGTAATTGCATAAAAGCCCCAAAAGTACTCCCTTTGAGGGAGTGGCCGGTTTTGGGGAGAGGATAAGAGTGATGTGTGTGTTGATTTGTGAGTTTTGTCAAAAACAATCAAGTGTATGTAAGATAAGTTTATGAAATAATTCAATCATTATTATTTCAATCATCATTTATACAAATATCTAACACTTTAAATACATGATAAATCATTTGAAAAACATATCACATAAACTTTATGAAATAAATCAAAACTTTGAATTAAAACACCAAACTTTTGTGTTCTTGGCAAAAATGTCAAGAACAATGAAGAACATTCATGAAAAACCTAAATTTTTCCATGAACTTTTTTCACCCAAAAACATTCCAAAACCATTCTTACTTAAGGGAAATAACATCTAACCAAACTAGGGTACTTAGGGGTTCCAAAGAACACATTAAAACACTTTTAACAAGTCAAACAAGAACCCAAAAATCCACCCTTTGGTTTTGGCCGAATTTTCCCAAAAGCATGGCACCAAATTTTAGCTCCAATATTCATGCTCATATGAACAACATCTACAACATTTGAGATAGCAAATTTTCCAACAAAATTTACTTTCAAAGAAGCAAGAATAAAGCTTGTAACAATTACAACTTTTAAATCACAAACTTATGAACTACAAAACACAAAAGGATTCACCAACTACTAGACCTAGGCTCTGATACCACTTGAAGGAAATCTTTTGGGAAAACATGTTCATTTGAGCAACATCATATAGCATGCAATTAACAATTAAAGGCGGAATCATGCTTGTATGCACTCAAAAACAAAACATTACCATGAAATTCAAAGCCTAGTAGATTGGTGAACCAATAATCAACTGAAAACAAAGTGAGTTGAAATTAATACCTTTGTAGATTCCTCTTTGCATAAGCAAAGGCTAATCACCCAAAGAGATAGGGCCTTCATTCCTTGCTTCTTAGATCCATGGATTTGGATGGAAGAATAGGTTCTCCAAGTTCCCAAAATTGAGAACCTCTAAGTCTCTTCACCAAGGTTAGATTGTAGAAGAAATGAGTGACCTTGGAGTAGTAGGATTGCTAGATGTACCCTCCAAGGTGTTGGCCTCTTTAGAGAGAAATGGAGAGACAATTCTCACCAATTTTCCCCAAAATTAACCCTTTTAATCCTTAATGAATATTTGGCTATAAAGTCATTTATATAGTCAATTCTTTAAGTGACCTAAACAACCAAAACCCTAATTCATATACTATGGCCGGCCATATTGGGATTTTTGGGCTTTTGGGCTTTAATGAATCTTTATTCATTAAATTGGCATACAACTTAAGTTAATGGGCTTGACGTTCGAAGCCCATTGGGCCTTAAGGTCCAAAACTATCCCGAAGTCTTTAACGAACTTATTCGTTTGATTAATTAACATATTAATTAATCCTTGCCATAAATAAATGATTAAACCATTTAATCATTCTTACTCATTTCCGTTTAATCTCCAATCTCTACCTTTTATGGTGTGCGATCCATTAGGTTCCTTTTAGCGAGGTAGTGGGCGATTAAAACCATTTTACATCGATTGTGAATTGAAACTATTTTCAATTCTCCCTTTAGTGATTACACACGTTTAGGGCTTCCACAAACCATGAGTGACACCTAGCAGCATATCATGGTTATCCAAGCTAATCAGAAGAGGTTAGAGAACCTATTCAGTTCGGGATTACAAATGCAATACGGTCTTTCTCTAATCTAATACTTTTGACCACATTGTTTGGTTTGATAGTTTATTTTCTCATGTCTACTATCCAATGTGTGTCTTGTGCTTATATGATTACCTTGAATGTGATTAGGAACGCATTCCCAAATCTCATTCATACTCTGGCCAGAGATTCAAATCATATCAGAGAGTATTCTCCCTCAAACGGTTTGAAGGTTAGAGATCCCTTGTTGCGCATTCACTTGTCTCCATAGATAAGTGGCTTGATCCCAACGATGCCGTGGACACCCTCCTGATGGAGTGACTTTGACATAATCAAAGATCAAGGACTTAACCACAAGACAACTATGATGCCTCAGGTCAAAGGACTACTTTGCATTATCCCAACCATGAGTTCTCATGTGACATGGAATATGAGAACCCTTCGTTGATCGCGTTCAGTGAACTCATTCTCTATTGAGCACCTACCGTACTTGTCTTGATGTCACACACACCAATGATTCGAGACTAATCACTCTCCCTGAGAGAAGACATAGTACGTACTGATCTTAACAGACTGTCAATGCCCAATTGGCAATCCTATGATCAGGAACGTTTAGGATGTGTCTACGAAAGAATGGTCTCATGAATCTAACTTCATTAGATTACATTCTCCCAATCACATATTCCTTGGACTTTATCGTTTAAGCATATAACATTTATATGAGACGGCTCAAACAATAATCTTTGCCCTTTATATGTAAAACTAGATTAGTTTAACATGTGAAATGTCCGTAAAGTATCATCACATGATTGGCTTTAGGGCACATTTCCAACACATAGGGGTTCCAAAAGTTACTTGAAAACACTTTTAACAAGTCAAACAAAACCCAAAAAACCACCCTTTGGATTTGGCCGAAAATTCCCAAAAACATGGCACCAAATTTTAGCTCCAATATTCATGCTCATAAGAACTACATCTACAACATTTGAGATGGCAAATTTTCTAACAAAATTTACATTCAAAGAAACAAGAATAAAGCTTGTAACATATTACAACTTTTAAATCACAAACTATGAACCACAAAACCCAAAAGGATTCACCAACTACTAGACCTAGGCTCTGATACCACTTGAAGGATGATTTTGTGAAAACATGTTCATTTGAATAACATCATATAGCATGCAATTAACAATTAAAGGCGGAAACATGCTTGCATGCAATCAAAAACAAAACATTACCCATGAAATTCAAAGCCTAGTAGATTGGTGAACCAAGACTCAACTCAAAACAAAGTGAGTTGAAATTTATACCTTTGTAGATTCCTCTTTGCATAAGCAAAGGCTAATCACCCAAAGAGAGGGCCTTCATTCCTTGCTTCTTAGATCCATGGATTTGGATGGAAGAATATGGTTCTCCAAGTTCCCAAAATTGAGAACATCTAAGTGTCTACACCAAGGTTAGATTGGAGAAGAAATGAGTGACCTTGGAGGAGTGGGATTGCTAGCTAATCCCTCCAAGGGGGCCGGCCTCTTTAGAGAGAAAGGAGAGCTTTGTGTTCTATCCAATTTCCTAAAAGAAAACCCTAAATGAATTTTGGCTATAAAATCATATTTATACCTTAATTCATTGGAGTGGCAAACTTGTAAATAAGTCCAAAACCCACTCCATCTCTAAATGGCCGGCCATAGGGATTCATTGGACTATTTGGGCCTTTGTGAATCATTATTCATTAAGTTGTCATACAACTTAAGTCAATGGACTTGACGTTCGAAGCCCATTGGGCCTTAAGGTCCAAAACTATCCCGATGTCTTTAATGAACTTATTCGTTTGATTAATTAACATATTAATTAATCCTTGCCATAAATAATTAAACCATTTAATTATTCTTACTCATCTCCGTTGTTTCTTCAATCTCTACCTTACACGGTGTACGATCCATTAGGTTCCTTTTAGCGAGGCAGTGGGCGATTAAAACTCTTTAAAATCGATTGTGAATTGAAACTTACTTTCAATTCTCCCTTTAGTGATTATACACGTTTAGGGCTTCCACAAACCATGAGTGACACCTAGCAGCATATCATGGTTACCCAAGCTAATAAGAAGAGGTAGAGAACCTATTCAGTTTAGGATTACAAGTGCAATACGGTCTTTCTCTAATACAATACTCTTGACCACATTGTTTGGTTTGATAGTTTATTCATGTCTACTATCCAATGTAATTCGTGTGCTTATATGATTACCTTGAATGTGATTTGGAACGACTTTCCTAAATCTCATTCATACTCTGGCCAGAGATTCTTAATCATATCATAGAGTATTCTCCCTCAAACGGTTTGAAGGTTAGAGATCCTTTGTTGCACATTCACTTGCCTCCATAGCTAAGTGGCTTAACCCCAACTATGTCGTGGACACCCTCCTGATGGAGTGACTTTGACATAATCAAAGATCAAGGACTTAACCACAAGACAACTATGATGCCTCAAGTCAAAAGACTACTTTGCATTATCCCAACCATGAGTTCTCATGTGACATGAATATGAGAACTCTTCGTTGATCGTGTTCAGTGAACTCATTCTCTATTGAGCACCTACGTACTTGTCTTGATGTCACACACACCAATGACTCGAGACTAGTCACTCTCCCTAAGAGAAGACACAGCACGTATTGATCTTAAAGGACTGTCAATGCCCAATTGGCAATCCTATGATCAGGAACGTTTAGGATGTGTCTACGAAAGAATGGTCTCATGAATCTAACTTCTTTAGATCGCATTCTCCCAATCACATATTCCTTGGACTTATCGTTTAAGCATATAACATTTATATGAGACGGCTCAAACAATAATCTTTGCCCTTGATATTAAACTAGATTAGTTTAACATGTGAAATGTCCGTAAAGTATCATCATATGATTGGTTTTAGGGCACATTTCCAACATAACTATGCCTGCTTTGGGTTTCTCGGGCAGCTTGATAGTTCCTTCTATTGGCTTGTCAACTTTTCTTCTTTCTGCTTTCATTTCCCAGGTATCTTTTTTGTGCTGTTGGGCACAATTACTCTTGCCCGTACTAACTCATAGATCTACAAGGCCTTGGTCAAATCAAAAGAATAACTATGGTATTTAGAAGGTTTCATTAGGACCCTAAGATGTGAAAACTGAGCTTTGTAATTTACTTAAAGAATTTAAGGAATCTTTTGCTTGGAGTTACCATGAGATGCCTGGTTTGGATCAAACATTGGTTGAACATGAATTACGCATCAAATCTGGGTGTAAACCATTCCATCAACCACCTCGATGATTCTCAACCGAAGTACAACTCGACATAAAAGATGAACTCGTTCGACTTTTAAAAGCTAGGTTTATTCAGACGGGTCGATACGTCGAATGGTTGGCAAATATCTTCCCAGTATTAAACAAAAGTGGTGCCCTGCGTATCTGTATTTGTTTCCAAAATTTGAACCTGGCAACTCCCAAAAATGAATATCCAATGCCAATTTCAGATCATGAGATCTTATCGTTTATGGATGGACATGCTGGTTATAATTAGATTTTCATCGCTAAAGACGATGTCCATAAGACCACTTTTTGTTTTCCAGGGGCACTTGGCACATACGAATGGGTCATCATTGATCGGATCATATTTATATATATTTTTACTTCGAATTCACTTGTCTTTTCTTAGTTAGTTCCTTACATTTTTGAGCTATTTACTATGTTTTTGTATTTTGTGTGATTTATCAAGCAAAGAAAAGAAAAGTAGCACAAGTGAATTATTAAGTAACAAATTCGTCAAAACTGCCTGTGCAGATTAGCTGACTTTGAAAGCATGTTACAAACAGCTCAGAATGAATTAGAAAATGAGCCTTATATTCGTGGAAAGCTACGGATGTCTACTTTCTGGAGAAATTTACGGATTGTTAATATCATTTTTCTAGAAGAAGTTATGGGCATTGTAACACTGAAAGGTTCAGAAACGTGGACAGCACATACACAAAGAGAAAGGCAAGGCATGGATAGTTTGACATGGGCAGAAAATGGGTGGATTGTTGGCTGAAATAATGAAGAACATGTGTGTACAAATGCAAAGGAAAAACACACACACATGGGCAAAGGAAACACACACACATGGGCAAAGGAAACACACACACATGGGCATAAAATGGGTTGATTTGTGGTTGAAATGATGGAGGTCATGTGTGTGTAAATGTAAAGGGAAAAACATGGCAGAAAATGTGTGTGTTTTGTGGTTGAAATGATGAAGCATGTGTGTGTAAATGTAAAGAGGAAACATGCCAACACACACCCACACAAGCTCACATGCAAAGGAAATGGAGTGGTCCTCTCCCTAGCCTATAAATACATCCACCCTTCACCATAACAAGGGGGAAAAAAACCAAAGAGAACACAATCCACCCATCCACCCTTCACCATAACCCACCTTGTGCCGCTACAAAGAGAAGAAGAAGGATCTTGGACGTGCTTGCCATTCAAATTGGATTGTTGGAGCGTTTTTAGGTGTTTTCTTTCTTTTGTTTTCAATGTTTAAATTTGTTTATCTTTGCTTTGTAAGTATGAGTGGCTAAACCCCTATTTAGTTAGGGGGAAGTTTGAAGCCATGAACATGCTTGAGATTTAAATTGATTTCTTCCAATTGTGATTTGATAAGTTGTGATTGCAATTCAATTATCTATTTTATTCATAACTAATTCTTGTATGTTTATTAAGGATGCATACTTAGTTTTCATGCATGAATTAGATGCTAGAATATAAATGAGTTTCACCTAATCGTTACAAATTTATATTCATAAGTAGTGAAGGTTGTTTATCACAATCGCGTTAATTGAATTCTTGGCATAAGTTTCATGCAATTCATAGTTACAAGTGTTTCGTCAATGCTTATGATTTTTATAGAACTTAATGATTCTTGCTTGTATCTCTATTATGCAATTCATGTAGGGAACTTGTGGGGAATGCTTTGGGTTGTTGTATGCAATCATCCAATTCAATGAAATTAGGAAAATCTGAGGATTAATTTAAGCGTACCTAATTAATCTGGGGTGTTGAGCATCATAGTTTATTGAAAAGCAATTGGAAATCAATTCATATACAAGTGTGTCATGTGTGAAGAACGGACCTCTAACTAATCCATCCATCATCTTATTTCTTAAATTTGTTTTACAATCTTCCTAGTTTTATAACTTGTTTGTTTGTTTCAAATTCATCAAAACTAAAATCCCCCTTTTACTTTCTTGTTTCAAAGTGTTTAAAATTTGTTTGTTTGTGTTTTAGAGTGTTTTGAGTCAAGTCAAAACCCAAATTTCGTCCAAAGTTGTGCTAGAGTCAGAAACTGCCTAGTTTGTGTTTTTAGGCAGTTTTGAGTGTCTTTAAGTTATTTTGAGTCTTGTGAACCTGTTTTGAGTTCTTTAAGTCTATTCAAACGTTTTTAACTTTGTTTTTATGTTTTTGAGTTACTTTAGAGGTTTTAGCAAGCCCTCCTAATCCCCGGTTTAGAACGATCCCTACTTACATACTTTACTACAATTGTCAAAAAGAGGGTTTAATTTGTGTGCTTATATATTTCGCATCAATCATGCCATTCAACCTCACAAACGCCGGTGCCACATACCAATAAGCCATGAATACTATATTCCATGATTTGATTGGTACCATCGTCGAAGTTTACAATGATGATGTTGTAATTACATCAAAATATCGGCAGACACATTTAGACGATCTCCGACAAGCCTTCCTGCGTATGCGTCAGCACAACCTTAAAATGAATCCTACCAAATGTGCTTTCAGTGTATCAGCCGGCAATTTTTTAGGATTCCTTGTACATCATCGTGGTATTGAGGTGGATAAGAATAAGGCATGAGCAATCAACAACGTTCCACCCCCGACTACGAAGAAACAACTACAGTCATTGCTCGGCAAATTAAATTTCTTCGTCGATTCATTGCTAACTTGATGAGAAAAATGAAAGTCTTATCTTAGCTTTTGAAACTTAAGGATAATGACACCTTCGAATGGCGTGCCGAACACCAAGAGCCGTTTACACAAATGAAGGTCTTCATCATGATTCTTTGTCCCATCACGACGTGGCAGACCTCTTAAGCTATACATCTCCATGGCCGAGGAGTCCATCAGATGCCTTCTCGCACAAGACAATGAAGTTGGGCGAGAACAGGAAATTTTTTATCTTAGCCGACATCTCAACCCACTAGAGATTAATTACTTGATCATTGAGAAACTCTGCCTAACCTTATTTTTCACTGCATCAAAACTTAGGGATTACATGCTCCTGTCAGTCACTTAGGTCATCACCCAGACTAATGTCATTCGTTACATGCTTACTCGACTGATAGTTAAAGGCCGAATTGGAAAGTGGACAATGGCGCTATCTGAATTCAGTTTGCAATATGTGCCCTAGAAAGCTGTCAAATCCTAAGCGTTGGTCGATTTCTTGGCCCAACATCCCTCACCATACAGTTTTGGGGGCAATGATGTGGAAATCGACATGGTGGAAACATGTGACAATTACTGGACGATGTACTTTAATGGTTCTGGTACTTCAGTCTCAGCTGGCTTTGGGATCGTTATTCAATCCTTAAATCCCAGCTACTAGTATTTTTCTCTCAAGCACAATTTCGATTGCACAAATAATTAGGCTGAATACGAAGCCCTCATCATCGGCCTTGGTGTCCTTCACGATTTACTGGCAGCTCGTGTCCTTATACTCGGTGATTTCGAACTTGTGATTAGCCAACTTAATGGGACTTTTCATTGCATGAGTTGTACTCTGACGCCCTATCACATGGTTGCCAGCTATTTGGCCGAGTCTTTGGCATTACCTTCAAACACATTTCACGAGTTTGAAACACTGACGTCGATGAATTAGCTCAAATAGCCTCCGAGAAATACCTGTGTCACGACGAGCATACCTGGCCTTAGTTAATCAACAAGTTCTCCAATACAATTGTGTGATCTGTACACGAGTCATGTCTTTACCATCGTTGTTAGAGAGGAAGGACCTATAGAGGTTTGCGCAGTCGAGGCAATGCCAGATGACTGGAGAAAGTCAATTATACAGTATCTTGACAATCCCAATGGCAAACGTGACCATAAGACAAGGTTTCACGCCATGAATTATGTAATGTACCAAAATGAATTCTACCGAAGGGGTGAGGACAGCCTATTACTGTTATGCCTCAGGCCTAAGAAGGTTGCTGAAGCAATCGTAAAGGTCCATAAAGGTATTTGCGGGGCTCATCAGTCTGGACGAAAGATGCGATGGTTGCTTCGTCGACACGGTTATTTATGGGCGAGTATATTGAAGGATTGTATCGAGTTCGCACGAGGATGTGTACGGTATCAAATTTATGGGCCTATACAGAGAGTTTCGACTGAATCACTCCATTCGGTTACCGAACCATGGCCATTCAGAGGATGGGCCATGAATGTAATTGGAAAAATTGCACCATCTTTCGAGACAGCAAAGCATGCCTGGATACTTGTCGTAACAGATTCCTTTACCAAATGGGTCGAAGCCAAGTCATATGCTGAGTTAACGTCTGAAGAAATTTGTAATTTTGTAGAAGAAAGCATCGTCACCAGATTCGGCATACTATAAATAATCATAACAGATAATGGTACGATCTTTACATCCGGCAAGTTTCAGTAGTATACGGCAAATCTAAAAATTTGACTCGAGTAGTCTACACCATATTACTCGCAGGCGAATGGACAGGTCGAAGCAAGTAATAAGGTTTTAATCGGTATTCTCGAGAAAATGGTAAAAGAAAGGCCTGGTATGTGGCATTTAAAGTTAAACGAAGCGTTGTGGGCTTATTGAACTTCACTCTGATCGGCAACGGGAATGACTCCATACGCGTTAACCTATGGCCACGATGCTATGTTACCGGTTGAGCTAAGTATAAATTTGTTACGAGTGATCGAACAAAGTAGTTTGTTCAATGCCGATTGCAGTCAGGCCATGAGACAAGAGTTAGAAGACTTGGAAGAAATTCGGCTTGACGCTTATAATTTATTGGTGGCACAGAAGAAGATTCCTGAGCGAGCTTATAATCAGCGAGTTAGACAAAAAACATTCGGAGAGGACGAGTTGGTTTGGCAAATTGTGCTGCCCGTAGGGATTAAAGACCCAGGTTCGGCAAATGGTCATCGAATTGGGAAAGACCGTTTGTCATTCACAAATTCCTCTGCAAGGAGGCATACAACCTCAAGGATCAGACTTGTTTAGTTCACAGTCACTAGGGAGATGCGAGAATAAAAGATCATTTCATTGATTTTGCAAATGGACGTACAAGTGAAGTTACAAAAGATTCCTAAAAGCCAAAATCCTAGGGGGTCGAAGGAAGGAAGGCCAGAAACTGCTGCCGAGTACCTCTCCCTGAAGTCGAATTTGTCAAGCTCACTTTGAATGGCTAGACATGGAATACAAAAAGAAATTCCTGGGGGCAAATTTTCGAGATATGTATGAGTTGGCTTAACACATTGAACAATATGATTATCTACTCTGACAAGAAAAGATCCCAAAGTCCTCATCTCGAGGGACGATCTATAAGAACCTTACAGTCAGTTATGCGTCGGTCGAAGTTAAAGAACCCCAATGTGTCAACATAGACACAGCCGAGATCGTGATTGATAAACCCTATGTATGCAAGGCATTGGCACACACCAACTCCAAGGATGTCAAAATCCGCTCAGCCAGTGTAGAAGCGGTTGTTAAATTATCGAAACTCTACACCTTCGACATAACTAAGGCCGACGCCATCTTCAAACAGTTACTAATCGTGAAAATTGTCAAGCTTCAGCCAAGACATCATATTCCTAAGGCCGACAACTTAAAAGGGAAAATTTATTGCAAATACCATAACTCAGATAAGCATGCAATGAACAACTGTGTTGTGTTTTGAGATGTCATCCAAAACTTGATTGACAATGGCAAATTCAAGTTCCTAGAAAAGAAAATGGGCATTGACATCGACCCATTTCCTACGGCGACAATAAACATGGTAGATGCTCGTCTGCCTGGGGATAAAGGAAAAGGAAAGGTCGAGTTCATTCCAATGCAACATATCCCAAAGCAGAACTCTTGACCACGACTCAAGATTGATTTATTTTCAAACGAGCCGCCTAAAGATTTTTCTGGACCAGCTATCGTCGAGCCCATGTTAGACTTTAGCAAAAAGGAAGAGGATGGGTCGGTGGTTTTATGTAGTCAGTGTAAAGCAAACATCATCTTCACCGAGCCAAAGGAAAAACCACCGTAGGCTAGAATATAAGACCCATCTCCTATGGCCATAACGACACCTCAAAAGGTGCTCAGCGTAGGCCAACATTAGGGAGTTTTCAATAGGCTTAGCCTTCAAACATGTATTGACGGGCCACCTTTAGCCTGACAACGCCTTGATTTTGACACATTTTTTTATAACGAGGACTATTATGCGCGCAACTCTAGTAACTTGAGTTCTTTCGTGAGCCAAAAAACCTTCAAATCGCCTGATCCATGGACCAACGGTGGTATAATTATAATTCTCCTACCAGCGTGTATACCACACTCTCTAAATCCCAGAAACGTCGGCATCAACAAATAAACTGCATGGCCCACCAACAAACGACTCGGGCTACCTTGGCTACCAAATGGCAGCCGAAAGAAATAACAAGTAACAAAGATGACCAACAAGCCCCAACAATCATGGCCGAATTCCTTCAGGGAAAGATGGTGATCAATCGTGACTTTGAGACCACAATAGAAGAATCTAAGAAGTGCATCACACTCCTTCTTCGGCCTGGGGAGATAAAAGCTCATTCTGAACACTTCAAGAAGAAAGCGGAAAGCAAACTTCCTTTGTTGCCTTCACAATAGCCATTAATAAGAGTAATAAAATCTACACCCCCCATTTCTTGGTGAAGCCTTGGAGTACATGCGGGCATTTCACAAGAAATATTCTACTAATGACCTGTACGACTTACCAAAGGCTTGTCAAGAGGCTCTTAACCTGGCACTAACTTGCCCTGATGCCGAGCAGATTATTCAAAAGACCACTTATCCAGGGATGAAGGCTAGGTTCCAGCATATATGTGAAGCTTGAGTACTCGACTTCGAGGTTGATCCACATACTGATATAGATACCACCGAGCTTCATTTCTCCCTCGACGACCTCCAATATTTATGATACCATTTTGAAGTCTTCTCAGCCGTGTCTCTTTTTGGCCTGACGCCTATTAGAGTACATCTCTAGTTCAATCAAGAGCTGGATCGTTGCTATAAATACAAGTCACCGTGCAACATTTCAGGCCTCTCCAATTCAACACACAAACTTCCCTGTGTAAACTCTCGCTCTACACGAAACCTCTCAACAACCTTGAGATTTTTATTTTCTTTTTCCCGCCAACACATCTTCAGTTTGGATAAACAGCACTGTGAAGGTAACCGGCGACATCTTTAGTTTGGATAAACAGCATTGGAGTCGTAGAATCAACCGATCAAGGAGCACCTTCAGTTTGGATAAACAGCAATGCTTCTCGACCAACTAATTACCTATCCAAGTCTTGGTTTACAAGGATTTTCGAGTCCTTGTTGGTAGAGGTCATCGCATCAACGTTTTCGGCGAAGTGAGGTGTTACATGGTTACTACATTTGGCACATTGAAAGCCGAATTTGATATTTGAACTTTGCAGAACTAGCAGCCTTGTCTTGAAGCTCTAGAACCCAAAGGTCGAGACGTGTTCCTTCCTCGGCCGCAATCGCAAGATCAAGAAGTCAGCAGCACGCCCAACGCCACATCAACATATTTTACTCCCCGACTGAGCTCGGCCGACGAGTTGACACGCCCCGCACACAACTAAAGGACGTAGTTAGCTTATTAATTACTCGGCTTGCGCGCCATGTAGGCTTGGTAGTTTTTAGGATCAACAAACCCAAACACTCATCTTCTAGACTTTTAAAAAATTGAAATCAAACGAACAAAATATTCATAAATTGAGCCATTACTTAGTTGGAGGATTCAAAACTTCAAATCACCATCTATCAATAAAACAAAAAAAAAAGCTTGTTTTTCTCCACAAAACCTATTAGGGTTTTAGCCAAAATGAACATAGGATAAAAAAGAAGTGATGGTAGGGTTTAATTGGTTTATTGATAAATTTGAGTTTTGTTTATACCATACTTAAGGCCTCCGTATTTAGATCTCGTATAAATACTCGGGGACTTAAATGTAATTATGTAATAAAGGAAGGGGCAAATATGTAATAAGTGAGGAGCCCTTATTCTATAAAATGACCCCTCACCCTCACAATTAGGGAGAGGTCTCATTCTCACCCTCAAATGCCAATTCTTAGGCCCAACCCCTCATCCTCTCATAGCTCTCACTCTTATATTCAGAGCTCTCTCTCTCCCTCAGAAATACAATATCAGTGTGGACGTAGCCCAAACATTGGGGTGAACCACGATACATCTTGTGTTATTTACATTTCTTGCAGGTTCACGGTCGGATTTACGTTGTTCCAAAACCCCTCCGGTTTTGTGCATCAACAAGTTTTATTATTAATTTCATTTTGTACTGAATAGTAATTATGCAATAGGGTAAAATAGACAATGAACAATTTAAATTTAATTTGGGTGTAGAAAGAGGTTTCATGGGTTCAAATAAAATTTCCCTTTTATTTTTTTTTGTCAAACAATAAAAGATTTGATTAAATACGAATGGAGACATTTACATCAAAAAAGTCCTATCTATGAAGACCACCCATTTTTGAAACAACAGAAGCCACTAGATGCGCTGTCCTATTACAATCACTTTGACTCTAAAAAAGTCCCACCTATAAGGCCACCCATTTTTGAAACAAAAGAAGCCATTCGATGCGCTGCCCTATTACAATCACAGGGAGCAACACAAAAATTCTACTGACCTCATTTGTTGTTTTAATCACCTAATCTCATACAAGATACCTTCAAGCATGACCTTTGGTTGCAAAGCACCAGTTGTAACATCCCACATCGACCAATGGAGATGGGGTGATTTGCCTTATATGTACATGCCCACCTCCATATAACACGAGGCATTTTGGGGACTCACTGGCTTCGAATTCCATTATAACGCCGAAGTTAAGTGAGTTCGAGCGAGAGCAATCCCAGCATGGGTGATCCACTAGGAAGTTCTTGTGTGAGTTCCCAGAAACAAAACCATGAGGGTGTGGCCGGGGCCCAAAGCGAACAATATCGTGCTACGGTGGAGTCGAGTCTGGGATGTGACACCAGTAATCATCCCCACAAACTATACTATAATTACTTTAAATGATTTAAATTACCCATCATATCGAGGATATGAATGCTTTTACTTTACTACACCATGCTCTGACAGTGTGGTTCTGTAATAAGGGGTTCCAATATGCTCACATTGCACACTTTTTTTTATTCATTTCAAGTTTTAATTTGTTCACATTTTCCACATCAACTATGTTTTATGGCTTCGTTGTCTTCTAGGTGTTGGTTAACATGTCTTGAACTCGGGTGTAAGCGTGAAAATTCCAGGTCAGGGTGTGTCACTACTTACTTATAAGGAATCGAAATTAGAATTATTTTGATTATTGAGTTTACTGCGTCACGAAAATGTGAGTATCAGAATCAAGATACGAGAGAACTTTATCTTAAGTTTTCGTTTGAAATCCGTAATCAAATACCTAAAAACAAGGAAGCAAATCAACTAGAGGAGAGTAGTTAATCCAATCTTCTTTCCTTTTTTCCTTATTTTTAAATTCTTTGATTCCTTCATTTTTTTTCATTTTTGTTAAGCCAACATGCCTTTAATATAAGGACAAGACCTAGATTAGATTGTGTGTGTATGTTAACAATGTTATACTTAGTGTAAAAATATCGATGTACTTAAAAAAAATAACAATATTATACTCACAATTTCAACTTTTTATATAAAATAAATCATAACTATTGTTTGTACCATACTTGACCAATCCCGAAACTACTAAGCACCGGTCAACGTTATACCGTCAAGGACCTAGAAGAGTTTCCGTCCAACCAGGAGGCCAATTCCAACGCGACACGTGTCGACATCAGAAGCCAATCATAGCGCGACACGTGTCAACATCAGAAGCCAATCACAACACGACACGTGTCAATGTCAAAATGAAACTAGAAACTCTCTTCTATAAATAGAGATCATTCTCTCACAATATTTCCTAATGTCATTTGTACTAAATCATTCACTTGTACTCACTAAAGGAGAGCTTGAACCTTTGTACTTGTGTAAACCCTTCACAATTAATGAGAACTCCTCTACTCCGTGGACGTAGCCAATCTGGGTGAACCACGTACATCTTGTGTTTGCTTCCTTATCTTTATCCATTTATATATTTATCCATACTAGTGACCGGAGCAATCTAGCGAAGGTCACAAACTTAACACTTTCTGTTGTACCAAAGTCCTCACTGATTTTGTGCATCAACATTTGGCACCGTCTGGGGGAACGACACTTATTCCTACTCTCTTCAGCTTTATCAAGCTGGTTTCCACCATTCGTACACTTTCTTTTGACCAGGCATCCCTCTCCAACATGGGGAGTGAAGGAACCCACATCACACAGAATGACACCCCTCTTGCACCTAGTGCGAAGCAACGAAAGAAGGAAGGAAAGAGGATTGCTCTCCAAGCTAGAAGCTCAAAACAACAAAATAGCAATGAAGAATGAGGTCCTCTAGGAGTTGTATGAGAAGCTTTTTGAGACGCTCCATGAAACTATGCGTACTCAAATACGCGAGCTTATTGCCCCTATTGACATCAACCATCATCTGGGTGCCCCCCAACACGGAGCGTCATCTTCCTTCGACATGGGTATCCCTGATGAGGAGCCAGCTAATCATCAAAACATTGATCAACATGAGACTTCTCTCAACCCAACTGCTTCGACCCAAAGCAGGAGAAGTGGAGGAAGACACCTCCTTGCAGAAGGGTTGGAAGGATCGAAAGCCGTTTATCGTGACTGCCAAGACTTCCTAAAGCAACGTCGAGAGAATCCCCTCCACATATGCTCGAAGATCAATGACCCAAGGGTTTTTGAAAGACTCGGTCCCCTCCCACGACCCAGGCCAGCTGCCAATCTAGGGAAGGAACGACATGTCCTAGAGGAACATAAAGGTACATGGGACTCTAAGGTATTTCGACAGTCTCGCCCTAGAAGTCAGTATGGCGAGTCCAAGGAAAAATCACACGCCCTTGCTCAAACTTTCCTACTTCAAAGAGGCGATGGAGACTTACGAAAAAAAATCCCAGTGGTACATGACTCCACTAAAGACCCCTTTGTCCTACAGCTCCTTGAGGAAGTAAACAAGTTGAAGGCCGAACGTCAGGCCGAGATACGTGACTGGAACCAACCCAGGCCTGACCCTCTCACAAGGAGGATCCTTGACACCCTCATTCAAGCGAAGACAAAACAAAAGCTTGGTTTACAACTCTATACTGGAAGGGATGACCCAATTGAACATCTTAACCTCTTTGAGTCCACCATGGCATATCAGATGCACACCGACGAAGAGCGATGTCTTCTCTTCCCCTCCACCCTCTCTGGCGGAGCTCTAAACTGGTATTGCCATCTTCCACCTGAGACAGTAGACTCATTTGAGGAACTAAGGAAATTGTTTGTCTCTCAACACATCATCCAGACCGATCGCTTGCATTTTGCAGATGACTTGTACATTATTCGCCAAAAGTCGGACGAATCACTACGAGAGTATGCTGGTCGTTTCAGCCATGAGTATTCTTGCTGCACTGAGGCAGATGACAAGATTGCCCTCAAGGGTTTCACGGCAGGGCTACGTGATTGTTTCTTGAAGTACATGATCAATGCCAACACTTGGACGACTTACTCTGAGGTGATGGCACAGGCTTACAACCATGCCTCCGCCGAGGCAATGACATATCAAGGGAAACCCCCCCACAACCACCCCATATCAGCAAGTAGGGAGTGGAAGCCAGATCCAACCAAATGAGAAGACCTCGACCTTCCAAACGGCAGCGGTGCCTTCCCCTGCCTTACTTAATACTTCACCAAGTCAACAGACATATCAATCTCAAGGCAAAAGGAAAGATTTCCATCGTCACCAGTCTCATTTTAGTAAAAAGAGTAAGGGACACTACGCGATAACCAAGGGTATCACCTTGATAATCCTCGACCCCAAGCAGTCAACACAATGGGTCAAGCACGTGTCAGGGCAGCCCCTACCCCGAGGTATGAGGCATACACACCTTTGAATGCCACATGCGTGGCCATTTACCCCAACATAGCACACTTGATACCGAAGCCAAAGCCGAGACACCCGAATTACAAGCCCATAAAGAACACGGGCACGTTTTGCTGCTACCACGAGCATAACGGCCATGACGTCGAGAAGTGTATCACCCTTCGTGATCATATTGAAGCTTTGGCACGTGAAGGAAAAATTAATCAATTCCTCCTTCACCCTCGAAGGGGTAACCGTAACCAACGCCAGGTAAATGTGATATATTCCATAAGTGGTGGCACACCTATATCTAAATCTTCCAATAAGACCATGAAAAATAATGAACGAGCTTTAAGGTCTGGCCACCAAGTGTTTCACGTGGAAAACATTAGGGGAGGTAAGTATCAAAAGCCTAACTAGGATCCAATATCTTTCTACCCTGAGGAAGAAAGAGGTATCATCTACCCTTACAACGACTCACTGATCGTGGAAGCTCACATAGCCAACTTTGAAGTACGACGAATCCTGGTAGACGCGGGGGTTTCAGTCAATATCATGTTTACTGAAGCTTTCAGGGCACTTAATGTAGCTGAACACTTGCTCGACCGCTCGATTTCCCCTCTGATAAGCTTTTCCGGTGATATCATGCAACCTTTGGGGAGCATACACTTACCTTTCACCATTGGTACATGCCCTTACACCGCTACCATTACCACTAACTTCCTGGTGGTTGATTGCCCAACGACATACAATGTCATCTTCGGACGCATAGGAATCAATGATCTCAAGGCCATGGTATCCATACATATGTTGTTGATGAAATTTCCAACCCCCTATGGCAATGGTTACATCAGAGGAGATCAACTTAGTGCACGATCATGTTACAACACTTCGGTCAAGCAACAACACCTGCATGTGCCCAACGAAACCCTTTCTATACATGACCAAGTCATAAAGACCAACCCAGACGAAGCCAACTTGGATCTTCACGGTGGCAATAGTCAACCTGACGATCCTCGAGATGACTCTTTCACCCAGCAAGCACAACCCGTTGAAGAGTTAGAGAAGGTCTCTATCTCAAAAGATTATCCGGATCGCATGGTGAAGATTGGTACCACCTTGTCATCACCCATTCGGTTGGCATTGATCTCTTTTTTGCAAGAGAACATTGAGGTATTCGTTTGGTCATACGAGGACATGCCAAGCATCTCTCCCAATATAATTTGTCATCGCTTAAGTAATGACCCCAAGACTAAGCCAGTGAGACAGAAAAGAATATCTTATGACTCTGAACGGTACGAGGCAATGAAGGTAGAAATTGAAAAACTCAAAGGCATAGGCTTCGTCCACGAAGTCAATTATCCAACGTGGGTAGCAAATGTTGTTCTTGTTAAGAAGAATCCAACCGAGGAAAGTCTCCTGCTCCAAAAGGTCTTGTGGAGAATGTGTGTCAATTACACCGACCTCAACAAAGGATGCCCGAAGGATAGCTTTCCTCTTCCTCTCATAGACAGACTTATAGACTTTACGGCTGGGTGTGAACTCCTGAGCTTCATGGATGCTTACTCAGGATACAACCAAATCCTCAGGAACCCTCCGGACCAAGAACACACAGCCTTCACTACTGACAGGGGACTATATTGCTATAAAGTCATGCCCTTCGGCCTAAAGAATGTAGGAGCAACTTATCAGAGATTGGTCAATTCAATGTTCGCCGAACAAATTGGGAAGAGCATGGAAGTTTACGTTGATGATATGCTAGTCAAGAGCAAACATGTTGACTAACACATCACCAACCTATCTGAAACTTTCACCATTCTGAAGAAGTATCGAATGAGGTTGAACCCCAACAAATGTGCCTTCGGCATAGGCTCTGGCAAATTCTTATGCTTCATGATAAGCCAACGAGGTATTAAGGCTAATCCCGAGAAAATCAAAGCAATCCTCGACATGAAGGAACTGGTAACTTCAAAAGACATCCAGAGCCACCGACAGATGTGCTCCTTTATTCAAAGCACTTAAAGAAAGTAAGAAGTACATGACATAGACTGATGAATGTGTTAAGGCATTCAAGAACCTCAAAGACTACATGAGTAAAGCCCATTTGCTCTCCAAACCTGAGGTTGGTGACACTCTCATTATCTATCTGTCGGTATCGACTTCAGCAGTAAGTTCCGTTCTCATTCGAAATGATGGTAATGTCGAACGACCTGTCTACTACGTTAACAAGGCCTTACAAGATGCGGAGACATGATACTCCAACATTGAGAAATTGGCTCTAGCATTGGTCATGTCTGCTTGAAAACTTCGCCCTTACTTCTAAGCACACTCCATCATTGTGCTTACCAATCATCCTCTTCGATAGATACTCCAAAGTCCTGACACTTCTGGGCGAATGATCAAATGGGCGATAACATTGGGTGAGTTTGACATTTCCTACCAACCAAAGCCAGCTGAGAAGGGCCAAGCAGTGGCAGACTTCATCGTCGACTTCACATATCCTGTTGACATTGTTTCTACGCCTAAAGAAGTGGTTTCATTACCCTTGAAAGCTCAGAAAATAAAACCAATAGCCCCAACATGGAGTCTATATGTTGATGGCTGGTCCAACTAACAGGGTTGTGGAGCAGGACTAGTCCTTACGACCCCTGACAAAGTGGTAATGGAGTATGCTCTTCGTTTCAAATTCAAGGCGTCGAACAATGAGGTCTAATATGAAGCCCTCCTAGCAGGCTAACGCTTGGCCAAACACCTTGGGGTTAAACGAATTGATATCTTCAGTGACTCCCAATTGGTGGTTAACCAAGTCACTAACAACTTTGACGCTAAGGATAGCTTCATGGCAGTATATCTGGCATAAACACAATTGTTGCTCAGACATTTCCACTACCAGATCACCCAAATTCCTCGAGCGGCAAACAGTCATGCAGATGCTTTGGCTCGCCTCGCCTCAGCGGTGGAAGACAAGATTGGGAGAAAAATTCAAATCGAATTGTTGGCAGCACGAAGCACCATGGCTGCGGAAGTGTGCAACTTACAACCAGGAGATAGCTGGATTACCTCGATTTATAGATTCCTTGCTCATGGTACCCTTCCAAATGACAAAGTCCAAGCTAAGTAGATTTGATACAAGGCTACCCGTTACTTGATCATTAATGACCAACTCTACAAGCGGGGTTTTAACCTACCATACCTAAGATGCCTTACGCCCGCAGAGGCGGAAACTGTCATTCGGGAAATACATGAAAGAGTCTGCGGAGATCATGCTGGATCTCGATCCCTAGCACACAAGGCTTTTCGCCAAGGATATTACTGGCCAACACTCTACCAAGATGCCATCATAATATCCCGCTCATGTGATAAGTGTCAATGCTACGCAACTATTCCTCACTCCCCTCCCAAGCCGCTCACTCCTATGATCAGCCCTTGGCCCTTCGCCCAATGGGGACTTGATTTGATCGGCCCAATGCCTGCAGGGAAGGGCAAGGTTCGTTATGCAATCATTGCAGTTGACTACTTCACAAAGTGGGCCGAAGTAGAACCCTTGGCAACCATTACTGAGGCAAAAATAGAAGACTTCATATGGAAGAACATCCTTTGTAGATTTGGCATTCCCAATGCGATAATCACTGACAACGGGCGACAGTTCGACAACAATAAGTTCAGGATGTTCTGCTCTAAGTTCAACATCAACTTATGTTTTGCCTCCCCTGCTCATCCCCAGTCTAATGGACAAGTTGAAGCCATCAACAAAATAATCAAGCGAACTTTGAAAACCAGCTTGGACAAGGCTAAAGGTTGTTGGCCAGAATTTGTACCCCAAGTTCTTTGGTCATACCGCACTTCGTATCGGACATCAACAGGCGAAACCCCATTCTCACTTACCTTTGGTACAGAGGCAGTTGTCCCAGTTGAGCTTGAGCAAGCAACGTTCTGAGTCCAGAACTACGTGCAAAGCGAAAATGACAAACAACTTACCCTCAACTTAGATCTAGTCGAGGAACACAGAAACCAGGCTCACTTGAGGAATGTCGCCTACAAGCAGCGCATCTCCAACTACTATGACTCAAGGGTCAAACCTCGTTCTTTCAAAGTAGGGGACTGGGTATTGAAGAAAATATTACTCTACGACAGAGTCCCAAGTGAAGGAACACTTAGTCCAAACTGGGATGGACCGTTTGAAGTTGTTGGCATCAGTGGCCCTGGCTCCTACAAGCTTAGAAGCTCCAATGGCAAGACCCTTGGCCATCCATGGAATGCTGAGCACTTGAAGTACTATTACAAGTAAACTCACATTGTACAAGTGTTAAGCTTTAGCCGTTCGGCATCCTATGTAACGAAGACTATTTGGCTTGAATTCAATAAAGAGGTGATTTAGACATCTCGATCCTAATCCTCGTACATTCCTAGCAATGATACACTCAGCTTCAAAGCTTCAACATGAATGCTTCCAACATGAAATAAAGTCTAAGTATATGTCAACAAGACTATACAAATAAACGAACAGCTTCACAATATATTCGTTCAATCATACATTCCAACACATTCATACATAAGCCAACTGTGCTTTGAAAGGGTTCAACATATTTTGTGTCATTTGACAATTGCTACAATGTGCCTAGACACCTTGCCCTTATTCTCACCAACCAGGTGATGAAATGTGAAGAAGGAACTCATCTTCATGCCACAAACCAAGTGATGAAATGTACAACCCGTACTCTCCTTCTTGCCACCAACCAGGTGATGACATGTATAACCCGTACTCTAATATCATTTGGCAACTTGCCACTCATGCCACCAACCAAGTGAAGAAAGAACTCATCTTCATGCCACCAACCAGGTGATGAAATGTACAACCCGTACTCTCCTTCATGCCACCAACCAGGTGATGAAATGTACAACCCGTACTCTAATATCATTTGGCAACTTGCCACTCATGCCACCAACCAAGTGAAGAAAGAACTCATCTTCATGCCACCAACCAGGTGATGAAATGTACAACCCGTACTCTCCTTCATGCCACCAACCAGGTGATGAAATGTACAACCCGTACTCGAATATCATTTGGCAACTTGCCATTCATGCCACCAACCAGGGGAAGAAAGAACTCACCTTCGTACCACCAACCAAGTGATGAAAGCAACTCGCCATTCATTCCACCTACCAGAAGACGAGTGGTACAACTTGTACATGTGAACTCCTAGCATTCACAAATAATCAGAAACCCTCAAGCTTGACAACTCAACTAGAGGAGCACTTATGCCCAAAAAGAGTTATAGTCACCAAAAAGTCTTATTGCAAGCCAACAACAACTTTAGTGCATGGCATACGAAGATCAAGCTATTCAGCCCTCTCGTATCTGCTTCAAACATTTCCCCTCTGTAACAATGCAAACACTACAACTCGTAGAAAGCTTCACACACTCTTGATCAAGACAGTGTGAAGCAAAACCAATTTATGGTGCCAACAAGAGCTTCATCAAAGGAGTTCAACCACAATTCTTAAAAGCTTCACACACTCTTGATCAAGACAATGTGAAGCAAAACCAATTTATGGTGCCAACAAGAGCTTCAATAAAGGAGTTCAACCCCCATAATTCTCAAAAGCTTCACACACTCTTGATCAAGACAGTGTGAAGCAAAACCAATTTATGGTGCCAACAAGAGCTTCATCAATGGAGCGCAACCACAATTCTCAAAAGCTTCACACACTTGATCAAGACAGTGTGAAGCAAAACCAATTTATGGTGCCAACAAAAGCTTCATCAAATGAGTTCAACCACAACTCTCAAAAGCTTCACACACTCTTGATCAAGACAGTGTGAAGCAAAACCAATTTATGGTGTCAACAAAAGCTCCATCAATGGAGCGCAACTACAATTCTCAAACATTCGAAGCAAATTCAAGACCGTTCGAAGCAAATTCAAGTTATATGGTTCATCCAAAACTTCGACTACTACAAGGTGTGGCTTGCATCACAATCTCTTGCTCAACAATGTGGAAGCAAAATTTGTATATGTTGTCTCTCCCACATTTTCAAATTTCTAGTTTCCTAAAAAAAAAAAAAAAAAAAAAGGGAAATTCAACAAAGCTTCATCAATGGAGGACAACTACAAATTCTCAAAAGCTTAACACTATCTTGGTCAAGATAGTGTGAAGCAAAATCAATTCATGGTACCCACAAAAGTTTCACCTACAAAAGCTTCACCCATAAAAGCTTCACCCACAAAAGCTTGACCCACAAAACTTCACCCATAAAAGCTTCACCTACAAACCTTCAACACAAACGCTTCACCTACAAAAGCTTCACACTATCTTGATCAAGATAGTGTGAAGCAAAATCAATTCAAGGTGCCCAACAAAGCTTCAACCTCAAAGCTTCACCTACAAAGCTTTAACACCAAAGCTTCACCTACAAAGCTTTAAAATATATATGTGTATATATATATATATATATATATATATATATATATATATTTAATTTTTTTTTTCGGAAATTTGAAAATTCAAAAATTCAGAAATTCAGAAATTCAAAAATTCAAAAATTCAAAAATTAAAAAAAAAAAATCAAAAAAAAAATTTAAAAAAAAAACAAAAAAATTGCATAGGCCTCCTCTTATTTGGGCCTAACAACTTTCATAACAAATATATATGAAGGAGTTTTGGGCTAC
Organism: Malus domestica; assembly: GCF_042453785.1. Lineage (NCBI taxonomy): Eukaryota > Viridiplantae > Streptophyta > Magnoliopsida > Rosales > Rosaceae > Malus > Malus domestica. The sequence continues at coordinate 40,620,298 of NC_091673.1, forward strand.
CACTTAGAAAGGAAATGCCTCATTCGTCAACTCCCTCGACCGGAGATTTGGGGGACTCCTACCATATGCTACTGCACCTTGATACTAGGAAGTCTCACGACCAGTCAGTGACTTGGATCTTTCAAATCTCCAAACGAGAAGTTTTCATCACTCGGGAAATTAAGGGAGCACTACTTCAAGCTACATGCTTCACTTACAAAGCTTCAACATACAAGCTTCAACAAAAAGAAAAATTCAAAGAACTTAGTGAAGAAGGCCTTGGTGTATTTAACACAATACGTTGAAATGAAGCAAAGCTTGTTTATTGATATCTCCGATAAGTTACAAATATGTACATATGCATGAATCAAAATAAACAAACAAGAGGGAGCCTTCACAAAGGTTGCTTAGGAGAAGTCTCAGCAGTCGGCAGAGCCCCAGAAAGAGGAGGCACCATAGGGTGATTATTCGGAGCCTCGGTACTAGGAAGAACCCCAGAAGGAGGAGGCACCAAAGGTTGATCATTTGGGGCTTCATTACGCGGTACAGCCCCAGAAGACTAAGGCAATAAATGTCTTTGGAACAAACCCACAAACTTTTGATGATCAAGTAAAATCTGACCATCAGATTCCTGCAGCTGATCGAGCTTCCTCTTCATGTTTATAGCATAGTCATGTACGAGCCAGTGCAACTATTTATTCTCATGCTTGAGCCCTTTGATCTCCTGGCCACCACCGCAACGGTCATATCATTCTTTATCATAGAGTCCCCAACGGTAAGAGGACCAGTAGGGGATAAGAAGGATGGGCGAAGGCATGGCTACCACTTCACCAAAGTTCAAGTCAAAACGACGGTCGGATGGGCTAGACATTCTCAGAAATGATGAAGGAGAAATGAGGTGCAATAAATCTCTGAAGTAAGGGGAAAATTCCTACAAGCAATAACTTTCTGAATGAACTCCTTACACTCAATTGGTGCCCTTATAAAAGATAGGGCAACAGGGCCGTTGGTTCAAAAATCGAAGAGGCACCACTCTCTGGATTCCGAAGAGGCACCGTTCTCCGTATTTCGAAGAGGCACCACTTTCCACACGTAACATTAGCTCATCGGGTACCACAGATAACTTTGCCAAAGATCTCTGACAAAGTTTAGACACATAAATTTTGAAGGTCCAGCTACCCTACTTTTACCCACAAGGGTAAAGGAACAGCACCACTGCTTGATAACTAGAAAGTCCCAATGTGTGTCAACCTCCGTGCTCCGTGGCAAGGCAGACTGGCAAAAATGCCCAACCTTTACTCACATTCGAGAAAACACTCCCAACAAGATTGCTTGCTCAAAAATAGAATAGGAACCACTCTCCGAATCTCGAGAGCCAGACTCCCAACAGGATTACTTTCTCAAAAATCGAAAAGGCACCGCTCTTCGAATCTTAAGAGCCAGACTCCCAACAGGATTGCTTTCTCAAAAATTGAAGAGGCACTGTTCTCTGAATCTCGAGAGCCAAATCCTCGACATGATTGCTTGTTCGAAAATCGAAAAGGCACTGCTCTCCGAACTTCGAGAGCCAAATTTTCTTGGATAAAGCTTGTCGGCAATCTTCACACGCAACATCCGCTTTCCAGATACCACAAACCACTTTTTCAAAGCGTTCTGACAAAGTTAAAACATGTGAAGCTTGCAATTCCCACTACATTGCTATGACCAAGAAGGGTAAAGGAATAGCATTATTACTTGCTCGAAGAGGCACCGCCCTCCGAATCTCGAGAGCCAGACTCCCAACAGGATTACTTTCTCAAAAATCGAAGAGGCACCGCTATCTGAATCTTAAGAGCCAGACTTCCAACAGGATTGCTTTCTTAAAAATTGAAGAGGCACCGCTCTTCGAATCTCGAGAGCCAGATCTCCGATAGGATTGCTTGTTCGAAAACCAAAGAGGCATCACTCTCCGAACTTCGAGAGCCAGATTTCCTTGGATAAAGCTTGTCTGCAATCTTCACACGCAACATCAGCTTTCTAGATACCACATACCACTTTTTCAAAGTGCTCTGACAAAGTTAAAACATGTGAAGCTTGCAGCTCCCACTAAAATGCTACGACCAAGAAGGGTAAAAGAATAGCATTACTACTTGTTGTTAGGGAGACTCTTATATATGTCGACCTTCATCCTCCACGGACAGACAGATCTGTAAAAATGCTCAACCCTTTCTCATATTTAAGAGGGCACTCCCAATGAAGCCTCTCGAAATACTCAGCTTTCTTCCACCCAATAATACCTATGCAAACCAGCCACACCAGAGCAAGAGTACCTCATATCATCAGGGTTAAAAGCAAGAGTATCCCATATCATGCTTTTTCCCTGTCTTTTCCTTTGCCCTTGTTCTTACCTTCAGGATACGGAGAAAGAGAGCAATCAGTCAGTAATTGGAATCAAGCTTCCAGTCAGCAACTGACTGCCTGGAACCTCTTGCCTAATTACTTACCTGACATTGCTCTCGAGTACTCATCTTCAACATCTTATGCTTCCAGAAAAGACACCACATCTGCCTGAGGAACAGATAGGGCAAGTGAAAAGGATACAAGGAAGCATGTGGAGACAAAGGCAACAGAACACATGTCGATTCATCTATTACTTCGTCAACAGCAAAAGTATCCCATATCATCAAGGTCGAACGCACTCTTGATTTGATTGACTTGTGTTGACCCTCAAATTCTTGAGTTGGCCTTATACTCTGGAGGAAACCAGAAAACCCTCCAGCCAGTTCAAGAATAAGCCTGTGGAAAGTTACTTCTTCAAAAGCAAAAGTATCTCATATCATCTCTTCTCCATTTGCTTCTCCTTATCCTTGTTGCTGTTTACGACACAAGGAGAAGGAGAACAATCAACCGGAAGCCGAAGTCGAACCTCCGATCTAGGTTACTTGCCTGGAAGTCTGATTGCTTACCTTGTCTGTTACCTTTTTCAGCAAATCTCCTAGCTCGGCGACTTGGGGGACTCCTACTATAGGGTTTTGTATCGCACTTGACCAAGCCCGAAACTACAAGTAAGCTTCAAGTGAAATTGATACATTACCTTGTGTATCTTTATCGGTTAAAGATACCACCCCTGGATGGAGGAAAAATACTTCCAGAGAAGATGTCACAGCTACGTATGAGACAGATAAGGCTAGTGAAAATAATACCACACTTTGGTACTTAGAAGTTTCGTGATTACTCAATGGCTTGGATCTTGCAAGTCCTCAACCGAGGAGCTTCCTTCACTCAGGAACTTAGGGGAGCACTGTTTGTGCCATACTTGACCAATCCTGAAACTACTGAGCACCGGTCAACGTTATACCATCAAGGACCTAGAAGAGTTTCCCTCCAACCAGGAGGCCAATTACAACGCGACACGTGTCGACATTAGAATCCAATCGTAGCGCGACACATGTCAACATCAGAAGCTAATCACAACACGACACGTGTCAATGTCAGAATGAAACTAGAAACTCTCTTCTATAAATAGAGATCATTCTCTCAAAATATTTCCTAATGTCATTTGTACTAAATCATTCACTTGTACTCACTAAAGGAGAGCTTGAACATATGTACTTGTGTAAACCCTTCACAATTAATGAGAACTCCTCTACTCCGTGGACGTAGCCAATCTGGGTGAACCACGTACATCTTGTGTTTGCTTCCCAATCTCTATCCATTTACATATTTATCCATACTAGTGACCAGAGCAATCTAGCAAAGGTCACAAACTTAACACTTTCTGTTGTACCAAAGTCCTCACTGATTTTGTGCATCAACAACTATCATGCATATAAATATATGTGAAAAACTTATTTTTAATTGATGTTTTGTATATTTGAGCTCATGTTTAACTGAAAATAGGTTTGGATATTTAATACCATTATCAACATAATGCGAGTATTTGACTTTTCTATGCCTTTGTGTTCCTTAAATACACCAGTAATGCTATTATTACCCTATTTTTATACCACTTTATGTGGCATATGATGTGGACATTCACAACATTAAAATTAATCATAATTTAATTTAAACTAAAAATCATTTAATAAACCCATAATTAAAAAAATGTTGGAATTAAATGGTGATTGTGGCATACGAGGAGTCTTTTCCTTCCTTCCCCGTTCAATTTGCTCCTTCCCCCATTTCTTCTTCAACGCCATTTTTTTTTCATCCTAGTTTTTTTCACGTTAGTGTGGACTACCACAATCTCAACTAATTCTCATACGGCAAAGATTCATCGACGTCGACAATCACAATCAGATGTCTGTGTAATTTTCACCAATTCGCTGCAAATTTTGAAGCCATATTAAATAATTAAGCAATCCAAATTTCCCCATTATGTCTCACAGAAAGTTGTTTATTTATTGGATAATCTACAGTAGGGGCAAAAGAAAGAGAACGGCTTCGGGAGCGGAGGTGGCGAAGAACTTGCTGGAATGATCTTCCATTTTTTTCCTTGGTGGGGTGTTGTCTCTGCTTTGTGAATAGCTCGGTGTGGTGAGTCTGATTATTTACATATTTAGGTGAATAAGGATAGTATTTCTTACTGTTTTAGACACTTTGTACTGTTTGATTTGATCTTTTGCCTCAAGGTAACTTCTTTTCTAGTTACGTTAACAGAAGTAGATTACTTGTTGTAAAGTTTCAATCTTTGGTTAAAACGATGGAGATTCGATATATCTGCATAAAGGGTTTGAAAAGTCATAATTTTTAAATGTGATTTTGTTTCTGGTGTACCATGGTTTCTTTATTTGGGGGTTTAGTGAAAGCTTTTTGTGATGTTTAATGTTGTAGAGTTTGATCAAAAGAAGAACCAGGGAAATCGGAAACCCATAATAGATATATTCAGAAGAAGAACCACAAAAGAAAGTTGAAATGAGGAGGAGAAGAAAGAAGAAGAGTGAGAGCAAGAGCTTGACGGACCTTCAGTTTGAAGAGCTAAAAGGGTTTATGGATCTTGGTTTTGTTTTCTCAGAGGAAGATAAGGATTCAAACTTGGTTTCAATCATTGCCAAGTTCAAAGTTGATGAGATGGCCAAGGCGAATGAGTTCATAAGGAAGCAAAGGCAAAGAGATTGGGAAGCTGCTCGACTTTCTCTCATTGAGGTGGAAAAAAACATGTGGTGATTGATGACAAGTTCAGCACCGAGGGAGAATTTCACATATATGTTGATTTCTGGTGTCACTTTTCAATGACTATATGTCATCCGTTTAGGTACACTAGTTTCAAGAACATATATGCAATCAACTTTGTCATGTTTCCTAATTGCAATGTTGCCCAATAAGTATTTGTGCTTCGTAACATTGTTTATGTATGTAGTATTGATTGATCGATCGATCGATCGATCTTTAATTTAAGTATTTGTGCTCCGAACATTGTTCGCAAAATAAGAAGACAACCGCTCCCATTCCCGAGTACAGTTCCCTTCCGAAACCGGAAAAATGGAGAGTTTGACTTCTATCTGTGTAAGTTGCAAGTTGGCTTTTTAGCAACTAGCCAGTTTAAGAGACCATGTCAAGTTCACCATATCCATCAGCATTACTATATGAAAATGTTGAGTTTTGGTTTCAATATTTGTTTTATATTTCATTATGAATGTTACAAGAGAGTGAAGGCAACTCTTATAGAGAGCCAAACGAAAGCTACAATAGATTGTATGATAACTACACAAACACAATCCCTAAATATATGCCCTAACAAGTGGAAAAGCAAAAAACCAAATTACAAGTAAAGAAGCTTTTACAAGCAACTAAGAAAGGTTGATGTAAGGTGAATGACAAGCTATGGAAATGTTGATGTAAGGTGAATGACAAGCTATGGAAAGTGAGGTTGATGTAAGGTGAATGACAAGCTATGGAAAGTGACTTTAGCCTATGACTTAGCTAAAGTGAGGATGACAACTCATACATACAACCCATCCATACAAACCGGTTTCAATACACCCCCTCAAGCTGGATCAATGGGATTGATTGATCCAAGCTTGCACAACAAACGCTGAAACTGAGTAGAGTCTAGTGCTTTTGTGAATAAATCAGCAAGTTGATCGTGGCTGCGTGTGAACACGGTGTCTATCACCTTAGATTGAACTTGAGCACGAATATAATGGTAGTCAACATTATAATATGTTTGGTCCTTTCATGGTATACTGGATTGGAGGCAATGTGCATGGCAGCTTGGTTATCACAATACAAGGACATAGGTGCCATGCTTGTGAATCCGAACTCGGAAAGAAGACCTTTCAACCATATGAGTTCACAGGTTGTTGCTGCCATAGCCCAATACTCAGCTTCAGCACTAGATCAAGCAATAACTGTTTGTTTCTTGTTTTTCCAAGTGACAAGGTTCCCTCCAACAAATGTGCAAAAACCTGTTGTGGATTTTTGATCAAGGGCATTTCCAACCCAGTTAGCATCTGTGTAGGCCAAGATGTGATTTGATCCATTGTTCTTCATAATTATCCCCCTTCCTACTGAGCCCTTGAGATATCGAAGTATTCTCTTAATGATTTCCCAATGAACTAAAGTAGGAGAGTGCATGAACTAACTGGCTAGGCTAACTGAATATGAGATATCAGGCCTAGTTATGGTGAGATAAATAAGTTTCCCAACTATTCGTTGATAAACACTAGGGTCTGAGAGAGGTTCACCTTTTTCATGCCACTGAAGTTTGCTAGCTAGGGGTATCCGAGCTGATTTACATTCCATCATGTTAGCTTCATCTAGAAGATCGAGAACATACTTTCTTTGATTCAAGAACAATCCCTTTAAAGAGGTAGCCACCTCAATTCCAAGAAAGTATTTCAAGGGCCCCAAGTCTTTAATGGCAAATTTTTGGTGAAGTGACTGCTTAAGCGTCTTGATTTCACTTATATTGTCACCTGTAATAATTAGGTCGTCAACATATATAAGCACAACCAATTTGCCAGCAATACTACTTCGAACAAACAAAGAAGAGTCAGCATGACTCCTTTTGAACCCTGCAGCTTCAAGGACTGAACTAAGCTTCGAATACCAAGCTCGAGGGGACTGTTTGAGACCATATATGGCTTTGTGAAGTCTGCAGACTTTTTTGGGTTCATTTTCTCTTGGATGACCAGGAGGCAACTTCATGTACACTTCTTCTTCAAGATCCCCATGAAGAAATGCATTCTTCACATCCATTTAGAATAAGGGCCATGCATTATTGATTGCCACAGACAACAATACCCTCACTATGTTCATTTTGGCAATAAGAGCAAATGTCACCTTATAGTCAATGCCATAGGTTTAAGTCAAGCCTTGAGCTACTAACCGTGCCTTGTGTCTTTCAATGCTTCCATTGGAGTTGAATTTGGTCTTATACATCCACCTACTTCCCAAAACCTTCTTGCCATTTGGAAGATCCACCACACTCCATGTTTGGTTGTCATTCAAAGCTTGAAGCTCTTTAGTCATAGCATCTTGCCACTCGGGCATGCATGTGGCTTCATGAAAATTCCTTAGTTCGAAAGTGTGGGACACTTTGTTAAGGAAAGAAGTATGAGAAGAGACAATTTGTGATAAGAAATGGCTGCAGAGATAGGATGCCTTGCAGTGTAAGTAACATACTCTTGTAACCTCACTGGTGGATGTCTATCTCGTGTAGGATTTCTTCTTGGTGCACTTATAGCTTGCTGATTTGGTTGAGCTTTTGATGGTTCAGAAGAGCTTGGCACTGCATCAGTTACACTCTCAGTGAGTTGAGAATTATCAGTGCTGATATGAGCAGAAGTGACTTCATGAATTTCTGCTCAATCACGAGTATTGACGCGAGTTAGGGTCGAATCGATTCCTTAACGAAAATGTTACGATGATGTTAGAGCGAGACTTGGTGGAAATATTAATTTGGTTTAGCTATACCTTACCCCACCAATTACCTTAGTTCTTAATTTCTTTGGCCCAATTAAATTAAAAATCTCTCTCCTTTTTCCTTTTGCCCAATCACGCACGCACGCACCCTCACTCTCTCTCTTCTTTCGGACCTTCTTTTTCTTTCTTCTCCTTCCGTACACCCGAGCCACCCTGACCTCACAATCATTATCAAAACATCACGAATCAAACTGGAAATCACTACAATCGCACTCACCTCGACCCCACGAACTCATTGGTACCCTTAGATCAAGGAATAGACATCAGAAATTCGAGAACTCACGAGCTCTGGCAAGGTGTATTTTTCTACATCGTGATCGTGGTCTTTTTCTAAGGTTTAAAAGCTCGAGGTGGGTCCTAATCAACTTTATAGGGACCATAGATTAGTTTTGGAGCAATTCGAACGTTGGAATAGGCGAGAACACGGAGTTGTAGGTTGGCCGGTTGTTCCAAGAATTATTCGACCATTTTTCGTCGGTTTTAGGACCTCAAATAGGTAAGATTGTGTACTTCTAGTTGAGAGCTTCAAATCCATATAAAATTCGTTGAATTTGGTTGAAAAATGATGAACATATTAAAGTTTTAAGATTTTCCAGAAACCAGTGACACAGACGACGGCTGGCTGTGGATTCCGGCAAAGCCACTGGAGAAGGAGGAGAATATTCTGTCAACTTTGACGGAATATACTGACGACGTCAGGTAACTCTGTTAGTTTTTAAATGAAATATTCCCTAACGTTGTTAGGGATTCCGTCAACATGCCAAGCACATGCCTGCGCGTGGCAGAAGCATGTGGCTGTGCCTTGGCCGGTGCGTGAGGGCACGTGAGACGTCAAGAAATTAATCTAAAAATATCGGGGTGTTCGTGTTGTTGAGAAGGTCACGTTGGTATATTCAAACACCCCATTTGAGCAACGTATGAGAATTTATTTCTAGGGTTTGTGTATGTGCTTTAAAATTAATGAAAAATTAGTTATTACGCATATAGGTGAGACGTACACGAAGGACGAGCGTGGTCAAGCGAGACTTGGGGGCTACGATCCTGCTACTTACCAATGAGTGGGCTTTTGTTTTCTATATATATATGTATATATGCTCATGATTCCCAGAAACTGTTTTAAATGAACGTATGTTTTAAATGCCATGTCATGTGTGCATTATGTGTTAGTATTGCATTAGTATAGCTATGCATAGTATTGGATGAGACTGCAGAGGCTCAGGTAAGCTTCGGGTGAGTACATCATGATGGTATTGGTTGCGTTGTGTGTGGTTATACGTTGATGCATTTTGAGCTCATTATCCTGCACCCCGGTGTTAGTGCTCCTGCTCATGGCCAGGGCACAGTCTTTCACGTGATGTTCACCTTCTGCACCGTACAATCACCTTGAATCCAAGTTTAGTGCACAGCCTTGTCGTACATACCATAATAGGTGGTTCTGACTCATAGGTGACCCGCGATTATTCAATTATTCGCATAACCTTCACATGATCGTAGCACTTGAGCATACTTTTTTACACCCATCCTTGTCGTACAGATTACAATAGGTGGTTCCAACTCATGTGTAGGTATACTTGATGAGCTATAGATTCAGTCGTACAGGTCGCATTAAGTGACTCCGGCTGGCATACTATTTTACATTGATTCATATCACGTGGCTTACACATTTTATGGTTGAACATCTTGACATGGCATACCTTTGTTTCGACTGCTTCTAAGGATTATCCTTATGTACCTACGTGTTATTATTTTCTAGGAAATTATACGGTTTTTACAGTGAGGGGTTAGTATGTTCATAAAGACAATTGTGTTTTTGAAAGCTTTGTTTTTGCCCACTCACGTTTTCTGTTTTGTTCCCTTCCAGATTCTAGGTAGCTGGTCATCTTTGGTGGCTCATGAGGACTTTCACGATAGTTCTGACATCTCTATAAATAAGTAGAGATCTTTTCCCTTTTTGTATAATTAGTACTTAGTTGGTTCGAATGCACTTTCATTTACCTATGCTCTGATATTCATATAACTTGCTTGGTCACCTTCACTCACTTATATTATCTTAGTTTAGATAAGTTTAGTTTTATGTTTATATTTATTCACATTTCTTTTATTATCACTTATGTTGCGCAATTTGGCTACGTCACCCTCACATGACAGCCAACACGTATCGACCTCGGTCGGGGTGTGTCAGAAAATCCCTACACTTATTTATGGAAATGTCAGAACTGTCGGGAAGTCCTCGTGAGCCACCAAAGATGATCAGCTACCTAGAACCTGGAGGGGCGCAAAACAGAAGGGTGAGTGAGCGAAAACAAAGCGTTTGAAACACATTTATCTTTTTAGAACATAGTAACCCCTCAAGAAAAATTTCGTCCCCGAAATTTAAAATAACTTGTTAAATGTAAAATCCTAAAAAACTAGGAGAAAATATGTATATAAATACATATACAAGGAGAAATCGAGTTAGAGCGGCTGCATAAAAGAGAATGTCATTCTATCGCAATCGGATTGGAATTATTCCTCTTTCATGCCTCGAAGCTCATACTTTCCTTCTCCATTAGCACAATACTAAAATCTAATACTTTTATAAAAACATAGGGACAAAAATAAACGTATAAAAGCATAATGTCCAAATACGTATACGTAATACCATAGAAATAGTTGTACTGAAATCAAAATTGAGCATAAAAAATTTTTACCTACGCACTTGTAGCATATTGTACTCCGAAGGTATGTATGTAGTATCTTTGGATTAAGCCCAAATAATAAATAACTAAACGTTATAATAACTAAAATACTAACGTAAACGGATCTAAATGTCCACTTACTCAACGAGTTCAACAAAATAAGTTATCAATATTATGGTCTGTAGCCCGCAATACCAACAACTCACTGTTGTCCCGATAAGTAAGTAACAAAATCCCGAGGGTGCAATTTTACCATCATGCCCCCATTGAGAAATACACATAAATCGTCTGGTCAAAGCCTCGATCGTGCTCGCGAACTACCCTCTCACGCAATGGGATTTGAATGTCAAGCCCATTAACTCAAGTTGTATGACAACTTGAAACCAAAAAGAGCTTGAAAGCCCAATGAACCCTTAATGGTTGGCCATATAGAGAGGGGTAGTGAACTTGGCTTAATTGCAAGTTTGCCACTCCATTGTGAGGTGGTATAAAGCCAACTTTATAGCCATTTCATCCTTAGGGTTTCTTTTGGAGAAAAGATGAGAACACAAGCTCCCTTTTCTCTCTAAGAGGCCGGCCACCCTAGAGGATTTTAGCTAGCAATCTTACTTCATACAAGAAATCCATGGAGCTAAGAAGCAATGAATGAAGGCCCTCTCCTTGGGTGATTAGCCTTTGCTTATGCAAAGAGGAATCAACAAAGGTATAAAATTTCTCAACTCACTTTGTTCTTGAGTTGAGTCTTGGTTCACATAACTACTAGGCTTTGAATTTCATGGGTAATGTTTTGTTTTGAGTGCATACAAGGATGATTCCGCCTTTAATTGTTAATTGCATGCCATAGATGTTGCTCAAATGAACATGTTTTCCACAAAATTTCCTTCAAGTGGTATCAGAGCCTAGGTCTAGTAGTTGGTGAATCCTTTTGGGTTTTGTATTATCATAGTTTATGATTTGAATGTTGTAATTGTTACAAGCTTTATTCTTGCTTCTTTGAATGTAAATTTTGTTAGAAAATTTGCCATCTCAAATGTTGTAGATGTAGTTCATATGAGCATGAATTTTGGAGCTAAAATTTGGTGCCATATTTTTGGGGAAATTCGGCCAAATCCAAATGGTGGTTTTTTGGGTTCATGTTTGTCTTCTTAAAAGTGTTTTAAAGTGACATTAGGAACCCCTAAGTACCATTGTATGGTAATATGTTTTTTCCCTTAAGTTTGAGAGTTTTTTGGGGTGTCTTTGGGTGAAAAATGTTCATGGAGCTCTTATGGGTTTTCATGGATGCTCTTCATTGTTCTTGTTATGTTTTTGGCAAGAACAAAAAGGTTGGGTATTTTGATTCAAAGTTTTTGGTTGTTTACATAAAGTTTTTGTTAGTGATGGATGATTTGAATTTTCAATCAATACCCATACTTTTTCTACCATTCACACCATAACAATCACTTCCACATTTTCCTTGTTTCAAGGAACCATGTTTTATGGAAATCACTTTTTCAAACCTACCCATCACCTTTCACTTTTGTTGAAAAATTCAAAAGTTTTATGACACCTTCTCTCATCCAAAACCGGCCACCCTATTAAATAGAGTACTTTTGGGGTTTTTATGTAATTACATAAAGTATTGATACTTTTGTGTATTTGTACTTTGACCTGAAAGTTTACATTTTTACGTAAAGGCCCAAAATCACTAAAGGACAAAATGTTTTGCTCCTTTAATGAAGTTTTTGTATTTTGATGAAATTTTTGGGTTCTAGTTGTAATTACATGAAGTAGTGGACTTTTGTGTTTTTACAAAGTGACCTCAAAAGTTTGTGTTTTGTAATATAGCCCAATAGCTGAGGTTATTGTTTTTCGGCCCAAATTAGTTGAGAACAAAATAGTTTTGTGTCTTTAAATGAGAATTGGATTTTCATTTCATTTAGCTCCATTTAAATCAATTCTATGGATACAAAAACCAAATGAAAATGTTGCATTCAAGTTTAATTAGTTAAAGCGTTAATTAATTAAAGAAAGGGTGATTATGAACCTAAGCCTACGATAATTGAGCTATATGAAAGGCCGTCTCAAATTTGTTTGAACCATGGGAATGTGTAGATTAGATTTTGGTTGTAATTTGATATGATCAAATATTGTAAAAGAGCATAAGCTCTTCTTTACTTTAAAGTAATTTGTTTTTGATTAAATGTTGTAAAAGAGCATAAGCTCTTCTTTACTTTGAAGTACTTCTTTCTTGCTTTATTTGATATGCATGAAAATGAAGTAGAGGGTCCAACGCCCAATAAGAAAACACGCCTTAATGTGATTAAACGCGTAACTAAAATCAATCACCATCCCTAGATCGAGATTCAACACTAGGCTCGTGTTGGATTGAATCAAAGGTTCATAGTCATCCTAAGGCCCTAAGGCAACTGTATAGTCCATCAATGAATGCAAACCTTATGCTAGTAGTACCATATACTCTTACTTTAAAAACCGTTTTACAAGCATAGTGGGAGCATCATATACAACTAAATCAATCACATGGACCAATAGTTGTAATAGGACCAAATTGTTTTAATAAGATTAAAATGCATGCTTATATGTGATGAGACCTAAAACCCTCAACCAAACCATTATTAAGTTGATAAGCGTGATAGTGCTTTGAACACTCTTTCGTGGCCTTCCACTGTGGTAGGTTCCTATCGTTTGTGACTCGTACACCGACTTCACCCTATCATGGGGGAGTACAAAGTGCGTGCTTACACTTAGGAGGAGTTCTATATGCATACATGATGTTGTGAAGGTAGGCAATGAGAATGATCAACATCATATCATTGTGAGGTTGTTCTTGAACCCCTACTCAAACTTGCATGGTGGGAATGACTTAACTAAGTGCAATGGAGTCAACATCATATCATTGTGAGGCTTCATTCTCTAGAGGCCAAATAAGATGGGTACTTGCAAGAGATGCAAATGAGTAAGCGTACTCTCTCATTATTATTGATGCTAGCCAACATCATACCATTGTGAGGTGGGCTTGGTAATGATGAGTCTCCCATACCCTACTAAGAGTTTCCTCCAAAACTCTGGAATTCCGATGAGGGATATGGAATTTGCCAAAAATAGTGGATGGTGCTATTTGATTTAAAGACCCAGATCAAATGGCTTAAAATCAATCAATTTATATTCGTTATTTATTTATTTACCAATATATTTGCAAACGCTATCCAAAACTTGACAAAGAAAAAGCCGAAAGCTTTAGTTTCCGGACTTGGTACTACAATCCCATAGATTGTCTTTAATGGCTTGTATATATACCTAAGTAGTCTCATCCTCGCAATCTTCCTATTGATAATGTATCATTGGAAGAACATGTTAGATAAGTCTATCATAAAAAGGACAACACTTTTAATGTCATGATTCTTCAATTACAAATTGTTGTATGAAGAAGTAAGAGTTTCTTTGAACAACCCTTAGTTAACGCAAATATTAGTGCTCGTTTCTTTGTTACATGAACAAGGAACTTGAGAAGTAAGCACAAGGGCATGGACACTTTATGTGCCATGATTCTTCACTTACAAATTGTTGTATGAAGAAATGAGGGTTGCCTTGAACAAGTCTTGAAAGTTTGCAATTGTGGTTGTAACATAATGGTTGGTTGACAAAAATAGTCCATCAACATGGACTTATGATGATTTTGAATCATTAAGTGTTGAAGTGTTAAACCACTTCTAGAGATGGAAACTAGGGAAGGACTTCACTTTCGTGTCCCTATCCAAATGGTTCACTAAGTTTATTGTAAACTATATTGTGAACAATAACCACACGCTCTCCAAATTGTTTGATGTATATAACACAATTGAAATAAGTTTCAAGAGAGATAGTGGGAGTTTAGGGACCATGACTATTGTAGTTAAAGGAGAAGTCAAATGAAGAAGGTGAAATAAATCCAAGGAAACAAACTTTTTATATGAAAGGATGGACATTGGAATGGGTATTTGCAAGAAATGTCTTGCAAGTGTCAAGAACACACCTTTCGAAGGTGTTGTAAATTGTTCTTGAAAAGTTCAAAACAGTCGGTTCTTCTACTTGAATGCTTGATTCCATATTAGTAACTATGTTTTACAATAGTTGTAAAAGTGTGGCTAATAAGAAGTGGAAGATTAATGAGAGAAGAGAAAGTACTTCACATTCGGAACGTGAATCAAATGTAGATCTCTGCGAAAGCAGGTAGTACTTACTTCTTCATATGAACTACCAAAGAAAATGGAAAAATAAAGATTGTCTTTACATTCCAATTTGAATAAAGGAACTTAATTCCGTATGAGAAATGGATGAATGTTTTGTTTGACAAAACATTGTTCTTTATTAATGAATAATTAGATTATTGTAATCTAATTAATTATCTCTATAGTAGAGATGATATGGTAGTGTTAACTGTTTAGAATATAACGATGCTTAAAACCCAAAAGGTTGCAAGGTAGTGACTAATTCCAACTGAGTTGTGATACCTCTAAAACATAAATTATGAGTTGGTCATAGATGGATGCTTTGTATCGTTAGATCCGGATCCAATGCCTTCTTGTTAAAATTGTATAGAGGCAAAATGTTTGAATCTTTATTCTTTTGGAAAGGAAGAAAGAATCACAAAGTTGTTGAGGTTAATTCACTTAGATTATAGTGGCACTTGTCCACAACATAATACTACTCATGTTGTATGACATTTACCGAAGATTGCTCTCAGTTGGACTATCGTTTATTTTGAATAAACACAAGTCCGAATACTTTGCAAAAGGTTTCAAAGAATTCAAGAATGTAAGTTGATGAGTAAGACGTCTAAAGTATTTACCTCCTTAGATTTGATCCAAGGAAAGGTAACACTTTAGAACAGTTTCCTTGAAAGATATCAAGGAAAGAAGCATCATAAGATAATGGATTTCTCCATTAGGAAAAGAACGAACTTGAATAAGATTTAGTTTGTTGGATGTTATCAATTACCCATATATACAATATATACTTCTAAGACAATATGATTGTCAATTAGAAGATCTTCCAAATTTTTCATGACTCCATAGGATGTAGTTGTAAAGAAAGATAAGTCTTAATCGTGTTAAGATTTGGGGTTGTGTGCTAATAAGCAATATTTATTTGAGAATTATCTTGTGGATATCCTTAAATTATCCTTTGGATATCACTTCTATAAACCAACAAACAAATGTTGTTTTGTTGGGTAGTTCATTGTAATCCTACAATATGATTTGCCTAAGCGCAAATGAACGAGAGATAGAACTCAAAGAATGGGTTCTTTGAGAGACAAGATAATAATCAACAAATATAACAACCTAGTTCCTACACCACAAGGTCTAAGGTAGTCGAGAAAGATTTATAAACCGTCTCAGTTGAATGGTTTGAACTTTATGACTATGTCATAGAGTTACACATCTTAATTCGAAAGAAATAAGAATGAAAATCCTTATGACTACATTGAGTGTACATACGACATATACTCAAGGAAATGGTAAAGTACCATTTGACCCGAAATAGTGAAACCTTTAATAGCTAATTGGTAGCTTAAGGTGACTACAATCAAAGAGATTGGTTGACTTGGAAGAAACCATCTTTGACATAGTCTTGGTTTCAATTAATTCAAAGATTGCTGGCTACAACTAAATGGTGATTCAATGTTTGGACATAATATGGGTTTCCGAAACCATTATTAAGATAGTCTTGATAATATATGTCTAAAACTATGAATCACAAGACATGTAAGTTGTAGAGATCCATCCATCATGAATCTTAGCAAGCTAGTGGGAGCTATAAGCATCTTATGAGAGAAAGATCAAATCGTTTGATTTCTCAAATAGATGTAAATGAATCTTTTGTTTACTAGGTTTACAAAAGATTAGTGGGAGTTAATCATGTTCCTAAATTTGAATATATATATATATATACACTCACATACATATATGATATATTAATTTTGGAAATGAAAAGAATACTTCTTCGTTAAAGTTATGACTTTAAACATTCTATAACGATAGATTGTATATGGGAGACATAGTCTATAAACATGGGATGGAAATCTATAATGATAGATTTTAGGATATAATTGGATTATATCAAGCCTTAATGATAGACAAAAGATGCTAGGAAGTTTCTCATATGATGATAAACTTCAATCAGAAGAACAACTCTAGTGAGACTAGGAGGTAACTCTTCTCAAAGGGAACGTACCCTTTTGACTCCTAAAGAAACATAATGCGTAAATATAATCCTTTATGTATACGCAGAAAGGTGATTTATGTATTTCATATTGTATGAAAAACGTTGATATGAGTTGTACCAAGATCGGTACAAGACGATATCAATGCAAGCCCAGGATCAGAACCATGGCAACTGTCAAGTGAATCCTTAAGTATTTGAGAAATAATAAAGGATGGATTCCTCAAGAATCACGAAGAATTAGAGTAACGTAATGGAAGCGTAAATGTATTAGATTATGAATCTAATCCATCATTGGATGTTTCTTCATTATGAATGAAGAGATAATCAGATATCTCTTTATTATGACTAAAGAGATATTTGGATGGAAACATTAAAAGTAATGATTTAGTGTCTTCCATTGTGAATATAAAATATATTGCCATGTAAAAGCTTACAACAATGTTGTTTGGATGAGAAAGTTCATTCATGAACTCTCTATTCGGTTCCAACCAAAAAGTGTCTCTAGTGTACCGACACTACGACACTAATGGGGCGATAGCTCAAGCCAGGGAATCAAAGTCTCATCATGATCCGAACTCAAATGAGAGACTAAACCACATGATTAAGAATCATGTATAATGGTGACGTCGTTATTCTCAAGGTTGCTTCTACAGATAACATATAGATATCCATTGTCTAGGCTTACTACTCATCCATTTTTGAAATGACTATAGAAGAGGTATCATCATTGATTACCAAGCTAATTGGCTCTAGTGCAAGTGGGAGATTGTTGGAAATGTGCCCTAAAATCAATCATATGATGATACTTTACGGACATTCACATGTTAAACTAATATAGTTTAATTTAAAGGGCAAAGATTATTGTTTGAAGCCGTCTCATATAAATGTTATACACTTAAATGATAAGTCCAAGGAATATGTAATAGGGAGAATGCGATCTAAAGAAGTTAGATTCACGAGACCATTCTCTTTCGTATACATATCCTAAATGTTCTTGATCATAGGATTGCCAATTGGGCATTGACAGTCCGTTAAGATCAGTACGTGCTATGTCTTCTCTTAGGGAGAGTGACTGGTCTCGAGTCATTGGTGTGACTGACACCAAGACATGTACGTAGGTGCTCAATAGAGAATGAGTTCATTAAATGTGATCAACAAGGACTTCCCATACTCATGTCACATGAGAACTCATGGTTGGGATAATGCAAAGTAGTCATTTAACCTGAGGCATCTGAAGGAAAATTTTTGTCCTAGCTAAGAACAAGTATGAACATTTGAATACATATGCATACTATTAACTCATTAATATAGGCATGCATCCAAAAACAATTCAATAAAACTCATGACTTTCAAAGCCTAGTATATGGTGAACCAAAATAAACTCTTTAACAATCATTAAAGAGAAAGAAGAATTTAGTGATTCTTTACCCTTGAAGCTCATCCTTGTTTACACAAGGGATTCACCCAAGTGGAGGGCCTTCAAGTCACCTCCAAGCTCCTTGAATCCTTCTTGTGTTTTCCTCCCTTTAGTGCTCCTTTGATGATTTGAGGAAAAAGGATTTGTTCTCCAAAACACCAAAAGCTTGATGTCTCTAAGTCTCTTCACCAAGGTTGTATCTTGTGAAGATGATATGGATGATTAAAAGAAGAAGAGATTGCTAGATGTTTCTTCCTTTAATGGCCGGCCTCTTGGAAGAAAATGGAGAACATGTTTTCACCCAATTTCAACTCTAAAAAACCCTTGAAGCTATAAAGTTGAATTTATACTTCATTTCTTTGGTGAGTGGCAAACTTGCAATTAAGCAAACTTTGCCCATCCAACCGTAATGGCCGGCCTCCTTGGTGTTATTGGGCTATTTGCCCATTTTGTTTTAGTTGTCATACAACTTAAACATAATGGGCCTTTTGGACCAAAACGCTTTTGGGCCCCGAAACCCAAAACCAACATATAAGCCCAATACGAACCTTTCGTATAATTAATTAACTAATTAATTAATCTTGACCATTCTTCAATTAAACCATTTAATTGCTTATCCATTTCATTTGATTTCTTCACATACATCCTTACTCGGTGTACGATCCATTAGGTTCTAATTAGCGAGGCAGTGGGCGATGTTACTCTTAACTATCGATTGTGAATTGAAACCACATTTCAATTCTCCCTTTTATTGATTAGTATTTGCTAACCATTAGGGCTTCCACAAACCATGGTTGACGCCTAGCAGCATGTCATGGTTACCCAAGCTAAGTAGAATTGGTTGGAGAACCTATCCAGTTACAACTACAATGCAATACGGTCATTCTCTAATACAATACTCTTAATCACATTGTTTAAGTGATAGTTTGTTTCATGTCTACTATCCAATGTGATACTTTCTTATATGATTCCCTTGAATATGATTTGGAACATCCTTCCTTTAGTCATATTCATTTGCTTTGGCCAAAGACTTTAGAATCATATCTTAGAGTATTCTCCCTCCACCATGGAAGGTTAGAGATCCCTTGTTGTACATTCATATGCCTACATGACTAGATAGCTTGACCCCAACAATGCCGTGGACACTCCGAGGGAATGCCATTGACAGGATCAAAGATCAAGGACCTAACCATTAGACATCTATGATGCCTCAGGTCAAATGACTACTTTGCATATTGCAACCTTAGAGTTCTTACATGACATGTATGTTCGAACTCTGATTTGATCGTAGTTCAGTGTACTCGATTACTCTTTCGAGCACCTATGTGTCTGTCTTAGTGTCCAACACCAAATCACTTGAGACTAGTCATACTCACGCTTGAGTCAACATAACACATACTAACCTTAGCGGATTGTCAATGCCCAATTGGCAATCCTATGGCTAGGAACGTTTTAGGAATGAACATAAGAGAAAGGTCTCGATAATCTAACTCACTTAGATCACTTATCTCTTAGAACAAATACATTCCTTGGATTCACTTATTGCTTAAACACATGATACAATAAACAGTGATTAACAATAAGATTTGCCCTCCATTAAACATATAAAAGTTTAACATAATAAGTATTCCAAAAAGCTATTACATCAAATGAGTGGCTTTGTGGGCATACTTCCAACAATCTCCCACTTGCACTCAAAACCACCTTCCCATGTATCTTATACCCATCTTTTCCATATGACGGTCAAGCTGGATTTGAGACATTGGCTTTGTCAGTGGATCTGCTACGTTATCGGCTGAAGCAACTTTGAGGATGTTTATTTTCCCCTCGGCAGCATATCTTCTAATGATATTAAAGCGTCTGTCAATATGCTTGTTCTTTTGATGTGCCCTGGGTTCCTTGGCTTGAGCTATCGCCCCATTATTATCACAGTACAAAGTTACTGGTGATGTAATGGTTGGAACCACTCCAAGTTCAGTGATGAACTTCATCATCCAGAACGCTTCTTTGCCGGCTTCAGCTGCAGCGACATATTCAGCCTCTGTCGTGGAATCAGCAATTACACTTTGCTTCTTGCTTTTCCAACTGACAGCCCCACCATTCAGAGTGAATACATATCCGGAGTTGGAACTTCTATCATCGACGTCAGATTGGAAATCTGCGTCTGTATAGCCTTCCACTCGCAACTCTGATGCTCCTCCATATACGAGGAACATGTCCTTTGTTCTTCTTAAGTACTTAAGGACCGTCTTGACAGCTGTCCAGTGTTCTGATCCTGGGTTAGATTGATATCGACTAGTAATGCTCACAGCATATGCGATATCAGGCCTTGTGCATATCATGGCATACATGAGACTCCCTATGGCAGAAGCATAAGGAATACAACTCATTTGCCGTATCTCTTCAGGAGTCTTAGGTTCCATGGATTTAGAAAGATGAATTCCATGTCCAACAGGAAGAAAACCTTTCTTAGATTGTTCCATCTGGAACCTACTTAACACCTTATCAATGTACATAGATTGGGATAATCCAATTAATTTTCTGGATCTATCACGATAGAGCTTTATCCCAAGTACATAAGATGCATCTCCTAAATCTTTCATGTGGAAGGTTTTGGACAACCACACTTTTACAGAAGAAAGTACTGCAGTGTCATTCCCGAATAGTAATATGTCATCTACATATAACACTAGGAATACTACTGCTTCCCCAACGACCTTTTGATAAACACAATTGTCGTCTTCGTTTTGGGCAAAACCAAACGTTTTGATTTCAGTGTCGAAACGAATATTCCAGCTCCTGGAGGCTTGCTTAAGTCCATAAATGGACCTTTGAAGCTTGCATACCTTAGGCTTTTCAGACTTGGACACGAAACCCTCGGGTTGAGTCATATAGAGCTCTTCCTCTAGGTAGCCATTCAGAAAGGCTGTCTTCACGTCCATTTGCCATATCTCATAATCATGGTACGCAGCTATAGCAAGCAAAATCCGAATGGACTTAATCATGGCTACAGGAGAGAAGGTTTCTTCATAGTCAATCCCTTCTCGTTGCCTGTAACCCTTGGCTACGAGTCTAGCCTTATAAGTCTCCACGTTCCCATCAACGCCTATCTTCCTCTTGAAGACCCATTTGTTTCCAACAGGTACAATACCTTCTGGAGGGTCTACAAGAGTCCAGCCCTGATTTTGATACATGGAATCCATCTCGGATTTCATGGCCTCTTGCCATCTCTTTGAATCAATGTCGGACATTGCTTCAGTGTAGTCCCTAGGGTCCTCCTTTGTTCATTGTCACCTAGAAGGTACAATTCATCAAAGTCATTGTCTAAGCCATACCTCTTAGGTGGCTTATTAACCCGTTCAGATCTACGTGGAGCTAGGGGTTCAGGAACAGGGTTGTCAATATGTCTAGTTCTTGTTTGTGGTTCATTATTAATCTCATTAATTTCCATATGTTTGCTTATAGTTCCTTTGAGAACAAATTGTTCTTCAAGAAACATAGCATTTCTGGCGACAAAGACTTTCTGGTCGTCAGGATGGTAGAACTCATATCCCATAGTTTCTTTAGGATATCCCACAAAATAACATCTTACTGATCTCGCTTCAAGCTTTGTAGCTTCAAGCTTCTTGACATATGCTTCACAACCCCAAATCTTAACATGTTTAAGACTTGGCTTTCTTCCATGCCATATCTCATAGGGCGTTTGTGGAACTGACTTGGAAGGTACTCTATTAAGCAAGTAAGTTGCTGTATATAGAGCATATCCCCAGAATGTTACTGGTAGATCAGCAGAACTCATCATAGAACGAACCATGTTCATCAAGGTTCGATTTCTCCTTTCAGAAACTCCATTAAGTTGTGGAGTTCCTGGAGGAGTCCACTGTGATATTATTCCACACTCTTTGAGATAATCTAGGAACTCATTACTCAGATATTCACCCCCTCGATCTGATCTTAGGGTCTTTATCTGTTTCCCAGTTTGCTTCTCAACTTCATTCTTGAATTCTTTGAACCTTTCAAAGGATTCTGACTTGTACTTCATAAGATACACATAGCCAAACCGAGAGTGATCGTCGGTGAATGTGATATAGTAGGAGAAGCCTCCTCTCGACGTAGTAGACATAGGTCCACATACGTCAGTGTGGATTAACCTTAGAATTTCAGTGGCACGCTCTCCTTTTCCAGTAAATGGAGATTTGGTCATCTTCCCTTTCAAGCAACATTCACAAGTACCCATCCGGTCATTACCTAATGGGTGGATGTATCCGTCTTTCGACATCTTGTGAATCTTTTCAAGGTTCACATGTCCAAGTTTAAGATGCCACATCTTTTCTTGGTTAACTTCTTCTCTAGCCCTTTTGGGTTTTAAGGTATTCCTGCTTGCAATACAGTGCATCCCACTATTCGTCTCTAGGTGAAAAAGTCCCTCTATCATATTACCATGAGAGATAATACGACCGTTCAAGTATAAAGTGCAACTCATTTTGTCAAACAATACTGAGTGCCCATCTCGTAAAAGCTTAGAGATGGAAATCAAATTCTTTATACATGAAGGAAAATATAAACAATTTTTAAGTTCCAGGACTTCCCCAGAGGGTAGGTTAAGCATGTAGGTGCCTGTTGCTTTTGCAGAGATTTTAGTGCCGTTCCCAACTCGCACAACCATCTCCCCATTGCTCAGTGGCTTGCTCCCCACTAGTCCCTGCATCGTATTACAGATATGTTGACTAGCGCCTGAATCAAATATCCAGGAACTGGAGCTCACTGTAAAAGAACTCTCTATGACAGAAATAGTCTCTTCAAAAGTTCGTGTCATAAGGCTCGCAATGTGCACCCTGTATTTCTTCTTCCAACGTTCATCCTTTCCACAATGAAAGCATGTTCCTTTGGATTTCTTTGCCTTCTTCTTATGCAACCTTTTCCTTATCATTGCATTCTCACTCCCACTGTCCCTTTTGAAACCTTTTTCAAATTTACAGCACATGTCAATCATCTCTTTCAAAGAATGATCGAATCTGTTTGTACCATACTTGACCAATCCCGAAACTACCGAGCACCGGCCAACGCTATACTGTCAAGGACCCAGAAGAGTTCCCCTCCGACCAGGAGGCCAATCACTACTCGACACGTGTCAAGATTAGAAGCCAATCAGAGCGCAGCACGTGTCGACATCAAGAACCAATCATAACATGACACATGTCAATGTGACAAAGCTACAAGTTTTTCTATAAATAGGGGTCATTCCCCCACAATATTGGCTAATGCCATTTTGTGTGAAATCATTCACAAGAACTCACTAAATTGAGAGCTTGATCCTTTGTACTTGTGTAAGCCCTTCACTACTAATAAGAACTCCTCTACTCCGTGGACGTAGCCAATCTGGGTGAACCACGTACATCTTGTGTTTGCTTCTCTGTCTCTATTCATTTACGTACTTATCCTCACTAGTGACCGAAGCAACCAAGCGAAGGTCACAAAACCTGACACTTTCTGTTGTACCAAAGTCTTCGCTGATTTTGTGCATCAACATTTGGCGCCGTCTGTGGGAAACGACACTTATTCCTACTCTCTTCAGCTGTGTCAAGCTGGTTTCTATCATTCGTACACTTTCTTTTGATCAGGCATCCCTCTCCAGCATGGGAAGCGAAGGAAGCCACAGCACACAGAATGACACCCCCCTTGCACATAGTGCGAAACAACGAAAGAAGGAAGGAAAACGAGTTCTTCTTCAAGCTAAAGTCGATGAGTTGGAAGCTCAGAACAACAAGATAGCAATGAGGAATGAGGTCCTCCAGGAGCAATATGAGAAGCTCTTCGAGACACTTCACGAAGCTAGGCAAGCTCAGACACGCGAGCTTGTTGCCCCCGTGGAAGTCAACCATCAACTGGGTGCCCTCCAACATGGAGGGTCACATGCATTCGACATAGATATCCCTGATAGGGAACAAATTACCCTTCGATTTGATAATCAACATGAGGCTTCTCTTAACCCAGTTGCTTCGACCCGAACCATGAGAAGCGGAGGGAGACACCTCTTTGCTGAAGGGGCAGAAGGATCGAAAGCCGTCTTTCACGATTGTCGGGATTTCCTGAAGCAACGTCGAGAGAATTCCATCCATATAAGCTCAAAGATCAATGACCCAAGGATTTCTGAGAGACTCGGTCCCCTGCCACGGCCCGAGCCGGCCACCAACTTGGGGAAGGTGCAACAAGTCCTAGAGAGACATGAGGGTACAGGGGACTCAGAGGTGTTCCGACAGACATACCCTGGAAGCCAGTACAGCGAGTCCAGGGAAAAATCACATGCCCTTGATCAAACCTTCCTAATTCCAAGAGGAGATGGAGATTTACGAAAGAAATCTCCAGTGGCACATAACTCCGCTCAGGACCCCCTTGTCCTACAACTTCTTGAGGAAGTAAACAAGTTGAAGGCTGAACGTCAGGCTGAAATACCTGACTGGAACCAACCCAGGCCTGGCCCTCTTACAAGGAGGATCCTCAACACCCCCTTCAAGCAAAGACAAAGCAGAAGCTTGGCTTGCAACTTTATACTGGAAAAGAGGACCCGATTGAGCACCTTAACCTCTTTGAGTCCACCATGGCATACCGGATGCACACCGACGAAGAGCGATGTCTTCTCTTCCCCTCCACCCTCTCTGGCGGAGCTCTAAATTGGTATTGTCGTCTTACACCTGAGACGGTAGACTCATTTGAGGAATTGAGGAAACTATTTGTTTCCCAACACATTTTCCAAACCGATCGCTTGCACTCTGCAGATGACCTGTACACTATCCGCCAGAGGCCAGACGAGTCATTACGTATGTATGCTGGCCGCTTCAGCCATGAATACTCCCGGTGTGCCGAGGCAGACGACAAGACTGCCCTCAAAGCCTTCACGGCAGGCCTACGTGATTGTTTCTTTAAATACATGATCAATGCCAATACTTGAAAGACTTACTCTGAGGTGATGGCGCAGGCTTATAACCATGCCTCCGCCGAGGCAAAGACATATCAGGAGAAACCCCCTCACCCAACGCCATGGAGGAAGAACTAGCAATAGCTAAAGTTTGACGGTTGGGAAGATCATCCAATGTTTCTCTAGTACAGGACTCTAACAAAGACCCTGAAGACTCCGACATTGCAGACTCAGACTTAGAGCTAAAGCTAGAAGAGCCCTCATCACTAGAACTTCCAGGCTCTGACATCTACAATAAGAAGAAACAAATTCTATCACTACATGCATGATCAAAACATAAGGAAGTTCATATATTACCCACATGAAGATGGTGCAAAGCGATGCCGGAACCCTTCTCAATCAGAAAGCAATCCGTCTTCCACAGTCACTACAAAACAAGCAAATGAAGACCGTGTCAAGCGCCAAAAAAAAAAAAAAAAAAAAAAAAAAAACAGCTTCATCCAAAAAGCTTCACCCGAAAAGCTTCACCTCCAAAACTTCACCCAAAAAGCTTCATCCAAAAAGTTTCACCCAAAAAGCTTCACCTAAAAAAGCTTCACCCAAAAAAAAACTTCACCTCCAAAAAGCTTCACCCAAACAGCTTCACCTAAAAAAGCTTCACCCACAAAGCTTCACCTAAAAAGCTTCACCCACAAAGCTTCACCCAAAAAGCTTCACCTCCAAAACTTCACCCAAAAAGCTTCATCCAAAAAGTTTCACCCAAAAAGCTTCACCTAAAAAAGCTTCACCCAAAAAAAAAAAAAAAAAAAAAAAACTTCACCTCCAAAAAGCTTCACCTAAAAAAGCTTCACCCACAAAGCTTCACCTAAAAAGCTTCACCCACAAAGCTTCACCCAAAAAACTTCACCCGAAAAGCTTCACTTAAAAAAGCTTCACCTACACAGCTTCACCTAAAAAAGCTTCACCTAGAAAGCTCCCTCTACATACTTTCACCTACAAAGCTTCACCATCAAAGCTTCACCTCGAAAGCTTCATCTACAAAGCTTCATCTACAAAGCTTCACCATCAAAGCTTCACCCAAAAAGCTTCACCTAAAAAAGCTTCACCCAAAAAAAACTTCACCTCCAAAAAGCTTTACCCAAACAGCTTCACCTAAAAAAGCTTCACCCACAAAGCTTCACCTAAAAAGCTTCACCCACAAAGCTTCACCCAAAAAACTTCACCCGAAAAGCTTCACTTAAAAAAGCTTCACCTACAAAGCTTCACCTAAAAAAGCTTCACCTAGAAAGCTTCACCTACATAGCTTCACCCAGAAAGCTTCACCATCAAAGCTTCACCTAGAAAGCTTCAACACCAAAGCTTCACCTACAAAGCTTCAACACAAAACCTTGCTCCAAATAAACAAATTTTGTTCACAAAACCCAAGATGCCCTTGAACTTGTACAAAAACACAGGTCAACACAAACATTTGTTTTGTTCTACACCCACAACATCCCTGTCATAACCAAACAAGCAATTATGTATATGTTTCCAAACATATTATAATAGATCCAACAACAAGCCAAAGTCCCAAGTTTCATAATGGACAAAAGTACAAGCAATTCATCAATAATGAAGGTGCTACAAAACTTGGAATCTGCCCCAAAATAGAAATCCAACCCAAGAGACTTTTTCTCTCTCTCCCTCTTCCGCCTCCTTTCATCTATCAAATTTCTGCAACCTCTGCTCTTCTCCAATGGAGCTGAATTTTGGACACCCTATAGTTTTTGAGCATATGAACAACTTTCAAGAAGGAACCATTTCTGTTTGAGCGACGGAAATTAAAGTGTTGAAGCTCCAAACATGACAGTCGGATTCTTGCAGATTTCGAAGCTGCTATGATGTTTCGAAGATCTGGAAATATTTAACCATTAGTTCATTCTGAATTTTTGATATGTTATGAAAGAGACGATGAGGCACAACTTCAATGAAGAAAGCATGCTGATCTGAATAATAGAAAATGGAGTTTCGAAGCTCACAACAAATCTGACGGGTTGACAGAAAAATAATAACCAGTCATTCATCATACCTGAATTTCTTGAGTTATATAGCTCCGAGGGATCTCAAATTTGGATATGTTGTAGTTCACAAGCTGAGGAACAACTTCAATGAAGAAAGCATGCTGGTCTGAGCAAGAGAAAATAGAGTTTCAAAGCTCACAACAAATCTGACGGGTTGACAGACAAATGATAAACAGTCACTCATCATACCTGGATTTCTGGAGTTATACTGCTCCGAGGGACCTCAAATTTGGATATGTTGTAGTTCACAGGTTAAGGAACAACTTCGATGAAGAAAGTATGTTGATCTGAACAAGAGAAAATGGAGTTTCGAAGCTCACAACAAGTCTGACAGGTTGACAGAAAAATGATGAACAGTCACTCATCATACCTGAATTTCTGGATTTGTACTGCTCCGATGGATCTCAAATTTGGATATGTTGTAGCTGACAAGGTGAGGAACAACTTCGATGAAGAAAGTATGTTGAGATGAACAAGAAAAAATGGAGTTTAGAAGCTCACAACAAGTCTGACGGGTTAACAGAAAATTGATGAACAGTTACTCATCATACCTGAATTTCTGGAGTTGTACTACTCCGATGGATCTCAAATTTGGAGATGTTGTAGTTCACAAGATAAGGAACAACTTTCATGAAGACGACTTTGCGATCTGAGCTATAGAGAATGGTGTTATCTTGCATCCACTCAGGCTGATTAGTGGAAACGAAAAGCAATTCCACCAAAGAAAAGATGAAAAAGAGAGAAAAGCTACTAATTGCACTTGATCTTGTCTAGTCAATAGCATGCAGCATCAAACACACAAAAGTTGGAAATATTTTTAGATAAGGCATATGCGAATGTGTGACATCGAAACAAGGATTCGTTACTTTGACAAATTAGTAACAAGCGAGACACCTCATTCGGCAACTCTCTTCGCCTGAAGACTTGGGGGACTCCCACCATATGCTACTGCACCTTAATACTCGGCAGTCTCACAACCACTCAGTGACTTGGATTTTTCAAGTCTCCAACCGAGAAGTTTTCCTCACTCGGGAAATTAAGGGAACACTACCTCAAACTACATGCTTCACTCACAAAGCTTCAACAATACAGGTTTCAACAAAAGCAAAAATTCAAAGAACTTTATGAAGAAGGCTTTGGTGTATTTAACACAATATATTGAAATGAAGCAAAGCTTATTTATTAATATTTTCGATAAGCCACAAATATGTACATATACATGAGTCAAAATAAACAAACAAAAGGGAGCCTTCACAAAGGTTGCTTAGGGGAAGTCTCAGCAGTCGGTAGAGCCCCAGAAAGAGAAAGCACCGGAGGGTGGTTATCCGGAGCCTCAGTACTTGACAAAACCCCAGAAGGAGGAGGCATTGGAGGTTCATCATTTGAAGCTTCATTACCAGGTACAGCCCTAGAGGACGAAGGCAATAAATGTCTTTGGAACAAACCCACAAACCGCTGATGATCAAGTAAAACCTTACCATCAGATTCCTTCATCTGGTCAAGCTTCCTCTTCATGTTTGTAGCATAGTCATGGGCGAGCCGGTGCAACTGCTTATTCTCATGCTTGAGCCCTCTAATCTCCTGTTTGAGACTCATCACTTCAGCAGCCAATGATTCAACTTGGCGGGTTCTAGCAAATAGGCGTTGGGCCATATTAGACACAGAACCTGCACACTGAACACTAAGAGCCAGAGAGTCCTTAACAGCCAACTCATCAGACCGTTTGGAAAGTAGTCTGTTATCTTTGGGAGTGAGAAGGTTTCTGGCCACCACTGCAGCGGTCATATCATTCTTCATCACAGAATCCCCAACGGTAAGAGGACCAGTAGGGGATATGAAGGATGGGCGCCATATGTTGTCTGGAGAAGGCGTGGCTGTCTCTTCTCCAAGGTTCAGGTCAAAACGACGGTCGGAGGGTCCAGACATTTTCAAATGTGTTGAAGAAGGAATAGGTCAGACAAATCAAGATCTTAGAAGTGCAAGAAATGAGCTTCTACTGGTAGAGATTCAGGTGTGCTGTGGAACTTAATGCCAGCCTCTATAAAAATCTGCACTCGACGGAGCTTCAGAAATCGAAGAGGCGTTTGCTTTCTCAAAAGCTGGGCTGCTCAGAGACCACGAGGGCCGATCTCAGAAATCGAAGAGGCATTTGCTTTCTCAAAAGCTGGGCTGCTCAGAGACCACGAGGGCCGATCTCAGAAATCGAAGAGGCGTTTGCTTTCTCAAAAGCTGGGCTGCTCAGAGACCACGAGGGCCGATCTCAGAAATCGAAGAAGCACCTGCTTTTTCAGCCTCGTCAGCACCTGTCACATGCACAATCAGCTTTGCGAAAATTACGGGCAATCTGTCGAAGATTTCTGGTGAAGTAAAAAGCACGTGAATCTTACTGTTCAATCACCGCTCTCCATATGCACCATCAACTCCTCGGGTACCACATATAACTTTGTCAAAGATCTCTGACAAAGTTTAGGCACGAGAATTTCGAAGTTCCAGCTACCCTACTATTACCCATAAGGGTAAAGGAACAGCACCACTGCTTGACAACTGGAAAGTCCCTATGTGTGTCGACCTCCGTGTTTTGCGGCAAGACAGGTTGGCAAGAACGTCCAACCTTTACTCACATTCGAGAAAAGACTCCCAACATAATTACTTTCTCAAAAACTGGAGTAGCACCGCTTTCCGAATCTCGAGAGTCAGATCCTCGACGGGATTGCTTGTTCGAAAACCGAAGAGGCACAACTCTCAGAACTTCGAGAGCCAGATTTCCTTAGATAAAGCTTGTCTGTAATCTTCACACGTAATATCAGCTTTCCAGATACCACATACCACTTTTTCAAAGTGCTCTGACAAAATTAAAACACGTGAAGCTGGCAATTCCCACTACATTGCTGTGACCAAGAAGGGTAAAGGAATAGCATTACTACTTGTTATTGGGAAATCCCTATATACATTGACATCCCTCCTCAACGGACAGGCAAACCTGCAAAAATGCTCAACCCTTTCTCGCATTCGAAAAGGCACCCTCAACATAACCTCTCGAAATACTCAGCTTTATTTCCCCTCGATAATACCTCAGCAAATAAGCCACACCAAGAACAAGAGTATCTCATATCATCAGGGTCGAAAGCAAGAGTATCCCATATCATGCTTTCTCCCTATCTTTGTCTTTGTCCTTGTCCACACCTGCAGGACAAGGAGAAAGAGAGCAGTCAGTCGGAACCTGAAATCAAACCTCCAATTTGGAACTGACTGCCTGGAGCCTTTGCCTGGTTGCTTATTTAGCATTGCTCTCGAGTACTCATCCTCAACTGCTGTCAAGGTCACGAATTCCACCGGCAAATACCTCATGACAGTTGATCAGATATTGGCTCTTTACACTGAAGCTGCCAAGCGTGGATGAGTCACTATGAAGGAATGTTCTGAAGGACCATTTAAATGCAAAGGTTGCACACCACTTCTGCCATGCAAAAGATTGAAGCAGAAGGTTCAACGGTGAGCTGAAACAGATCACTACAGCACGACACCTTTCCATACCACATTCATTATTCCGTCAACAGCAAAAGTATCCCATATCATCAAGGTCGAACGTACTCTAGATTTGATGGACTTGTTTTGACCCTCAAATTTTTGAGTCGGCCTTATACTCTGAAGGGCACCAGAAAACCCTCCAGCACAGTTCAAGAATAAGCCTGTGGAAAGTTACTTCTTCAAAAGCAAAAGTATCTCATATCATCTCTTATCCATTTGCTTCTCCTTATCCTGGCAGTTGAATGAGAGACAAGGAGAAGGAGAACAATCAACCGGAAGCCGAAGTCAAACCTCTGATCCTGGGTTGCTTACTTGGAAGTTTGACTGCTTACCTTGTCTGTCACCTCTTTCGGCAGATCTCCTAGCTCGGCGACTTGGGGGACTCCTACTATAGGGTTTGTATCACACTTGACTAAGCCCGAAACTACAACTAAGCTTCAAGTGAAATTGATACATTACCTTGTGCGTCAACATCAGCTAAATACACCATTCCCGGATGGAGGAAAGGTACTTCCAGAGAAGGGCAGATGAAGATCAGACCACACTTCGGTACTTAGAAGTTTCGTGATTACTCAAGGGATTGGATCTTGCAAGTCCCCAACCGAGGAGTTTCCCTCACTCGGGAACTTAGGGGAGCACTGTTTGTACCATACTTGACCAATCCCGAAACTACCGAGCACCGGCCAACGCTATACTGTCAAGGACCCAGAAGAGTTCCCCTCCGACCAGGAGGCCAATCACTACTCGACACGTGTCAAGATTAGAAGCTAATCAGAGCGCAGCACGTGTCGACATCAAGAACCAATCATAACATGACACATGTCAATGTGACAAAGCTACAAGTTTTTCTATAAATAGGGGTCATTCCCCCACAATATTGGCTAATGCCATTTTGTGTGAAATCATTCACAAGAACTCACTAAATTGAGAGCTTGATCCTTTGTACTTGTGTAAGCCCTTCACTACTAATAAGAACTCCTCTACTCCGTGGACGTAGCCAATCTGGGTGAACCACGTACATCCTGTGTTTGCTTCTCTGTCTCTATTCATTTACGTACTTATCCTCACTAGTGACCGAAGCAACCAAGCGAAGGTCATAAAACCTGACACTTTCTGTTGTACCAAAGTCTTCGCTGATTTTGTGCATCAACAGAATCTATTCACTTTATAGTTTACAATAAACTTAGTGAAATCATCCGAGAGAGATGCAAGGAAAAAATCTTGGGCCATTTTCCCATCAATGGAAGTTCCTAAACTTTTAAGATTTCTAAATATCTTTTCCACCTTTTGTCCATGTTTATGAACCGATGCCCCCTTTGCCATCTTGGCATTCATTAGACTACAAACATTTGAGAATCGTACATTACTAGTCTCAATGTCATGCATCTTATGCAAACTTTCAACCATGGCACAAGAAGTGTCCATGTGCTTATGTAGCTTC
The DNA here is from genome assembly GCF_042453785.1 of Malus domestica. Classification (NCBI taxonomy): domain Eukaryota; kingdom Viridiplantae; phylum Streptophyta; class Magnoliopsida; order Rosales; family Rosaceae; genus Malus; species Malus domestica. Next base: position 40,652,426 of record NC_091673.1, read on the forward strand.
ATAAGCTCCTCACTAAGTGAAGTAAGGATTAAGCATTTGGCTTGTAAGTCATCCTCATAGTGTCTAACATAATTTTGACACTCCTCCTTTGAAGCTAATTTCGTAGGAGGTACATGAGGAGGGGATTGCTTAAGCACATACAATATGTCTTTCACCTTTGAGACATTCTCAATATGGCGATACCAAGCAAGGAAACGTTGGCCCTTAAGGCCCTTTTTGTCAAGTATAATGGTGGGTATAATTTTAGGCATGTCGTTCACTACATAACATAACAGAAATCGTATTAGATTGTTTGTTTAAAACTATTTGATTGGGTCTTTGAATCAAATAGTACCACCCACTATTTTTGGCAAATTCCACATCCCTCAATAGAATTCGAGAGTTATATTGAACTCTTAGCGGGTTATGGGAGACTCACCATTACCAAGCCCACCTCACGATGATACGATATTGGTTAGCAAAAATAATGATGAGAGAATAACGCATTATTCATTTACAACTTTTGTAATTACCCATCCGTTTGGCCTCTAGAGAATGTTGCCTCACGATGATACGATATCGGCTCCATTGCACTTAGTTAAGTTATTCCCACCATGCTTAGTTTGTGAAGGGGTTCAAGAATAGCCTCACAATGATATGATATCGGCTATCCTCGTTGCCTACACTCACCTCATCATATGTATATGGATTCCTCCTGGATGTAAGCACATGCTTTGTACTCCCCCATGATAGGGTGAAGCCGGTGCATGAGTCACAAACGCTTGGAGCCCACCACGGTGGAAGGCCTACGAAGAGATGTTCAAAACATCTCTCGCTTATCAACTTAATATTTGTTTTGAGGGAGTTGTTTTGGGCTACATCAAAACATTTTAATCACATTAAAAGAACTTGGGCCTATCACAACTATTGGTCCAAGTCAATATGAATTAGTAGCATATAATACTCCCACTGTTTCGTTGAAACAAGCGAGACTATATGGAACTACTAACGAATGCATTGCATCCTCATATGGACTATATAGTCATATTAGGTTTTAGGATGATTATGAACCGATTGATTTGATCCAACACGAGCCTTGTGTTGGACCTTGGGTTTAAGGTAGATAGTTGTTGATTTTAGTTACGCGTTTAATCTAATTAAACCGTTATTTCCTATTGGGCGTTGGACCCAACTATTCCATTTTGCATACATATAAACAAAAAGGAATACATGAAATAATAATAAGGGCTTATGCCCTTTTACAACATAAATCAAATGATGGACTTATGTCCATTTACAACAAATTGAATTAATCAAATTACATTCAAATCTACACTACTAAAACCCAAACATTCATAATGTATATCGGCCAATCACATAGCTCAATTATAGTGGCCTTTGGTTCATAATCACCCTTTTCTTAATCAATCAAATTAACTAAGAAAACAACTTTAAACAATTGGTTTTTGGATCCATAGAATTGATTTAAATGGAACTAAATGAAATGAAAATCCAATTCTCATTTAAAGAGACAAAACAATTTTGTTCTCATCCTTTTGGGCCAAAAGGAAACTATGACCACAACATTTGGGCCACAACGTAAAAACGTAAACTTTTTGGGCTAAAATGCAAATACACAAAAGTATCTAAAACTTTATGTAATTGCACAAAAGGCCCCAAAAATAACCCCACTTGGGGTGGCCGGCCATTTGGGAAAAATTTGAAAAAAAAATCTAAAAAATTTTGCTAGTGGTTTTTGGTGGGTGAGGAAAATGATGAAAGTGATGATTTGTTTGAAAAAATAAAGTCTATGACTAATTATGACAAATATTAAAATCATTTCATCACATCTCACCAATAACCTCAATCATCAAAATTTAAACCAAAACTTTATGAAAAACATAAAACCTTTGAATCAAAACTTCAAAACTTTATGTTCTTGGCAAGAACTTCAAGAACATTGAAGAACACTCATGAAAACTCATAATAGCTCCATGAATGTTTTCACTTACCAAAACTCAAATTTTCACCATTCAAAAGAGGGCTAACATCCTAGGGTACTTAGGGGTTCCAAAAGTCACTTTAAAACCATTTTAACAAGACAAACATGAACCCAAAAAATCACCCTTTGGATTTGGCCGAATTTCCCAAAACACATGGCACCAAATTTTCCTTTGGATATCACTTCTATAAACCAACAAACAAATGTTGTTTTGTTGGGTAGTTCATTGTAATCCTACAATATGATTTGCCTAAGCGCAAATGAACGAGAGATAGAACTCAAAGAATGGGTTCTTTGAGAGACAAGATAATAATCAACAAATATAACAACCTAGTTCCTACACCACAAGGTCTAAGGTAGTCGAGAAAGATTTATAAACCGTCTCAGTTGAATGGTTTGAACTTTATGACTATGTCATAGAGTTACACATCTTAATTCGAAAGAAATAAGAATGAAAATCCTTATGACTACATTGAGTGTACATACGACATATACTCAAGGAAATGGTAAAGTACCATTTGACCCGAAATAGTGAAACCTTTAATAGCTAATTGGTAGCTTAAGGTGACTACAATCAAAGAGATTGGTTGACTTGGAAGAAACCATCTTTGACATAGTCTTGGTTTCAATTAATTCAAAGATTGCTGGCTACAACTAAATGGTGATTCAATGTTTGGACATAATATGGGTTTCCGAAACCATTATTAAGATAGTCTTGATAATATATGTCTAAAACTATGAATCACAAGACATGTAAGTTGTAGAGATCCATCCATCATGAATCTTAGCAAGCTAGTGGGAGCTATAAGCATCTTATGAGAGAAAGATCAAATCGTTTGATTTCTCAAATAGATGTAAATGAATCTTTTGTTTACTAGGTTTACAAAAGATTAGTGGGAGTTAATCATGTTCCTAAATTTGAATATATATATATATATATATATATATATATACACTCACATACATATATGATATATTAATTTTGGAAATGAAAAGAATACTTCTTCGTTAAAGTTATGACTTTAAACATTCTATAACGATAGATTGTATATGGGAGACATAGTCTATAAACATGGGATGGAAATCTATAATGATAGATTTTAGGATATAATTGGATTATATCAAGCCTTAATGATAGACAAAAGATGCTAGGAAGTTTCTCATATGATGATAAACTTCAATCAGAAGAACAACTCTAGTGAGACTAGGAGGTAACTCTTCTCAAAGGGAACGTACCCTTTTGACTCCTAAAGAAACATAATGCGTAAATATAATCCTTTATGTATACGCAGAAAGGTGATTTATGTATTTCATATTGTATGAAAAACGTTGATATGAGTTGTACCAAGATCGGTACAAGACGATATCAATGCAAGCCCAGGATCAGAACCATGGCAACTGTCAAGTGAATCCTTAAGTATTTGAGAAATAATAAAGGATGGATTCCTCAAGAATCACGAAGAATTAGAGTAACGTAATGGAAGCGTAAATGTATTAGATTATGAATCTAATCCATCATTGGATGTTTCTTCATTATGAATGAAGAGATAATCAGATATCTCTTTATTATGACTAAAGAGATATTTGGATGGAAACATTAAAAGTAATGATTTAGTGTCTTCCATTGTGAATATAAAATATATTGCCATGTAAAAGCTTACAACAATGTTGTTTGGATGAGAAAGTTCATTCATGAACTCTCTATTCGGTTCCAACCAAAAAGTGTCTCTAGTGTACCGACACTACGACACTAATGGGGCGATAGCTCAAGCCAGGGAATCAAAGTCTCATCATGATCCGAACTCAAATGAGAGACTAAACCACATGATTAAGAATCATGTATAATGGTGACGTCGTTATTCTCAAGGTTGCTTCTACAGATAACATATAGATATCCATTGTCTAGGCTTACTACTCATCCATTTTTGAAATGACTATAGAAGAGGTATCATCATTGATTACCAAGCTAATTGGCTCTAGTGCAAGTGGGAGATTGTTGGAAATGTGCCCTAAAATCAATCATATGATGATACTTTACGGACATTCACATGTTAAACTAATATAGTTTAATTTAAAGGGCAAAGATTATTGTTTGAAGCCGTCTCATATAAATGTTATACACTTAAATGATAAGTCCAAGGAATATGTAATAGGGAGAATGCGATCTAAAGAAGTTAGATTCACGAGACCATTCTCTTTCGTATACATATCCTAAATGTTCTTGATCATAGGATTGCCAATTGGGCATTGACAGTCCGTTAAGATCAGTACGTGCTATGTCTTCTCTTAGGGAGAGTGACTGGTCTCGAGTCATTGGTGTGACTGACACCAAGACATGTACGTAGGTGCTCAATAGAGAATGAGTTCATTAAATGTGATCAACAAGGACTTCCCATACTCATGTCACATGAGAACTCATGGTTGGGATAATGCAAAGTAGTCATTTAACCTGAGGCATCTGAAGGAAATTTTTTGTCCTAGCTAAGAACAAGTATGAACATTTGAATACATATGCATACTATTAACTCATTAATATAGGCATGCATCCAAAAACAATTCAATAAAACCCATGACTTTCAAAGCCTAGTATATGGTGAACCAAAATAAACTCTTTAACAATCATTAAAGAGAAAGAAGAATTTAGTGATTCTTTACCCTTGAAGCTCATCCTTGTTTACACAAGGGATTCACCCAAGTGGAGGGCCTTCAAGTCACCTCCAAGCTCCTTGAATCCTTCTTGTGTTTTCCTCCCTTTAGTGCTCCTTTGATGATTTGAGGAAAAAGGATTTGTTCTCCAAAACACCAAAAGCTTGATGTCTCTAAGTCTCTTCACCAAGGTTGTATCTTGTGAAGATGATATGGATGATTAAAAGAAGAAGAGATTGCTAGATGTTTCTTCCTTTAATGGCCGGCCTCTTGGAAGAAAATGGAGAACATGTTTTCACCCAATTTCAACTCTAAAAAACCCTTGAAGCTATAAAGTTGAATTTATACTTCATTTCTTTGGTGAGTGGCAAACTTGCAATTAAGCAAACTTTGCCCATCCAACCCTAATGGCCGGCCTCCTTGGTGTTATTGGGCTATTTGCCCATTTTGTTTTAGTTGTCATACAACTTAAACATAATGGGCCTTTTGGACCAAAACGCTTTTGGGCCCCGAAACCCAAAACCAACATATTAGCCCAATACGAACCTTTCGTATAATTAATTAACTAATTAATTAATCTTGACCATTCTTCAATTAAACCATTTAATTACTTATCCATTTCATTTGATTTCTTCACATACATCCTTACTCGGTGTACGATCCATTAGGTTCTAATTAGCGAGGCAGTGGGCGATGTTACTCTTAACTATCGATTGTGAATTGAAACCACATTTCAATTCTCCCTTTTATTGATTAGTATTTGCTAACCATTAGGGCTTCCACAAACCATGGTTGACGCCTAGCAGCATGTCATGGTTACCCAAGCTAAGTAGAATTGGTTGGAGAACCTATCCAGTTACAACTACAATGCAATACGGTCATTCTCTAATACAATACTCTTAATCACATTGTTTAAGTGATAGTTTGTTTCATGTCTACTATCCAATGTGATACTTTCTTATATGATTCCCTTGAATATGATTTGGAACATCCTTCCTTTAGTCATATTCATTTGCTTTGGCCAAAGACTTTAGAATCATATCTTAGAGTATTCTCCCTCCACCATGGAAGGTTAGAGATCCCTTGTTGTACATTCATATGCCTACATGACTAGATAGCTTGACCCCAACAATGCCGTGGACACTCCGAGGGAATGCCATTGACAGGATCAAGGATCAAGGACCTAACCATTAGACATCTATGATGCCTCAGGTCAAATGACTACTTTGCATATTGCAACCTTAGAGTTCTTACATGACATGTATGTTCGAACTCTGATTTGATCGTAGTTCAGTGTACTCGATTACTCTTTCGAGCACCTATGTGTCTGTCTTAGTGTCCAACACCAAATCACTTGAGACTAGTCATACTCACGCTTGAGTCAACATAACACATACTAACCTTAGCGGATTGTCAATGCCCAATTGGCAATCCTATGGCTAGGAACGTTTTAGGAATGAACATAAGAGAAAGGTCTCGATAATCTAACTCACTTAGATCACTTATCTCTTAGAACAAATACATTCCTTGGATTCACTTATTGCTTAAACACATGATACAATAAACAGTGATTAACAATAAGATTTGCCCTCCATTAAACATATAAAAGTTTAACATAATAAGTATTCCAAAAAGCTATTACATCAAATGAGTGGCTTTGTGGGCATACTTCCAACAGCATCATAGTTGTCTTTTGGTTAGATCCTTGATCTTTGACTATGTCAAAGTCACTCCATCCGAGGGTGTCCACGACATAGTTGGGGTTAAGCTACTTAGCCATGGAAGCAAATGAATGCACAACAAGGGATCTCTAACCTTCAAACTGTTTGAGGGAGAAGACTCTATGATATGATTAAGAATCTTTGGCCAGAGCATGAATGAGATTTAGGAAGTCGTTTCAAATCACATTCAAGGTAATCATATAAGTAAATGAATCACATTGGATAGTAGACATAAATAAATTATCAAACCAAACAATGTGGTCAAGAGTATTGTATTAGAGAAAGACCGTATTGCATTGTAATCCTAAACTGAATAGGTTCTCCACCTCTTTTGATTAGCTTGGGTAACCATGACATACTGCTAGGTGTCACTCATGGTTTGTGGAAGCTCTAAACGTGTATAATCACTAAAGGGAGAATTGAAAGTAAGTTTCAATTCACAATCGATTTGAAAGAGTTCTAATCGCCCACTGCCTCGCTAAAAGGAACCTAATGGATCGTACACCGTGTAAGGTAGAGATTGAAGAAACAATAGAGATGAGTAAGGATAATTAAATGGTTTAATTATTTATGGCTAGGATTAATTAATATGTTAATTAATCAAATGAATAAGTTCGTTATAGACCTCAGGTTAGTTTTGGGTCGCAAGGCGCAATGGGATTTGAATGTCAAGCCCATTAACTCAAGTTGTATGACAACTTGAAACCAAAAAGAGCTTGAAAGCCCAATGAACCCTTAATGGCCGGCCATATAGAGAGGGGTAGTGAACTTGGCTTAATTGCAAGTTTGCCACTTCATTGTGAGATGGTATAAAGGAAACTTTATAGCCATTTCATCCTTAGGGTTTCTTTTAGAGAAAAGATGAGAACACAAGCTCCCTTTTCTCTCTAAGAGCTAAGAGGCCGGCCACCCTAGAGGATTTTAGCTAGCAATCTTACTTCCTCTAGGTCACTCATCTCTTCTTTAAGTCCTACCTTGTTGTGGAGACTTAGAGGTTCTCAACTTTGTGAACTTGGAGAATCCTTTCAACCATCCTCATCCAAGAAATCCATGGAGCTAAGAAGCAAGGAATGAAGGCCCTCTCCTTGGGTGATTAGCCTTTGCTTATGCAAAGAGGAATCAACAAAGGTATAAAATTTCTCAACTCACTCTGTTCTTGAGTTACGTCTTGGTTCAAATAACTACAAGGCTTTGAATTTCATGGGTAATGTTTTGTTTTGAGTGCATACAAGCATGATTCCGCCTTTAATTGTTAATTGCATGCCATAGATGTTGCTCAAATGAACATGTTTTCCCAAAATTTCCTTTAGCCAATCACAGCACGACACGTGTCGACATCAGAAGCCAATCATAACGCGACACGTGTCAACATCAGAAGCCAATCACAACACGACACGTGTCAATGTCAGAATGAAACTAGAAACTCTCTTCAATAAATAGAGATCATTCTCTCACAATATTTCCTAATGTCATTTGTACTAAATCTTTCACTAGTACTCACTAAAGGAGAGCTTGAACCTATGTACTTGTGTAAACCCTTCACAATTAATGAGAACTCCTCTACTCCGTGGGCGTAGCCAATCTGGGTGAACCACGTACATCTTGTGATTGCTTCCCTGTCCCTATCCATTTACTTACTTATCCACACTAGTGACCTGAGCAATCTAGCGAATGTCACAAACTTAACACTTTCTGTTGTACCAAAGTCCTCGCTGATTTTGTGCATCAACATTTGGCGCCGTCTGTGGGAACGACACTTATTCCCACTCTCTTCAGCTTTGCCAAGCTGGTTTCCACCATTCGTACACTCTCTTTTGACCAGGCATCCCTTGCTAATATGGGGAGCGAATGAAGCCACAGCACATAGAATGACACGCTTCTTGCACCTAGAGCAAAGCAACGAAAGAATGAAGGAAAGAGGGTTGCTCTTTAAGCTAAAGTCGATGAGCTAGAAGCTCAGAATAACAAGATAGCAATGAAGAATGAGGTCCTCCAGGAGCAGTATAAGAAGCTCTTTGAGATGCTTCACGAAACTAGGCGTACTCAAACACGCGAGCTCGTTGCTCTTGTAGACATCAACCATTATCTGGGTGCCCCCAACACGGAGGGTCACCTCCATTCGACATGGGTATCCCTGATGAGGAGCGAGTTAATCATCAAAACATTGATCAACATGAGACTTCTCTCAACCCAGATGCTTCGACCCGAAGTAGAAGAAGTAGAGGAATACACCTCCTTGTATAAAGGTTGGAAGGATCGAAAGTCGTTTATCGTGACTGCCGAGACTTCATAAAGCAACATCGAGAGAATCCCCTCCACATATGCTCGAAGATCAATGACCCAAGGGTTTCTGAAAGACTCGGTCCCCTCCCACGACCCAGGCCAGCTGCCAATCTAGGGAAGGAACGATAGGTCTTTGAGGAACATGAAGGTACAGGGGACTCTGAGGTATTCTGACAAACTTGCCTTAGAAGTTAGTACGGTAAGTCCAAGAAAAAACCACACGCCCATGCTTAAACTTTCCTACTTCCAAGAGGCGATGGAGACTTACGAACGAAAATTCCAATGATACATAACCCCACTCATGACCCCCTTATCCTACAGCTCCTTGAGGAAGTAAACAAGTTGAAGGCCGAACGTCAAGGCGAGATACCTGACTGGAGCCAACCCAGGCCTGGCCCTCTCACAAGAAGGATCCTCGACACCCCCTTCAAGCGAAGACAAAACAAAAGCTTGGTTTACAACTCTATACTGGAAGGGAGGACCTAATTGAACACCTTAACCTCTTTGATTCCACCATGGCATATCGGATGCACACCGACGAAGAGCGATGTCTTCTCTTCCCCTCCACCCTCTCTGGCGGAGCTCTAAACTGGTATTGCCATCTTCCACCTGAGACAGTAGACTCATTTGAGGAATTAAGGAAACTGTTTGTCTCCCAACACATCTTCTAGACCGATCACTTGCATTCTGCAGATGACTTATACACTATTCGCCAGAAGTCAGATGAGTCACTACGAGAGTATGTCGGTCGCTTCAGCCATGAGTATTCTCATTGCGCTGAGGCAGATGACAAGACCGCCATCAAGGCCTTCACGGCAGGCCTACGTGATTGTTTCTTCAAGTACATGATTAATGCCAACACTTGGAAAACTTACTCTGAGGTGATGGCACAAGCTTACAACCATGCCTCCGCTGAAGCAAGGACAAGCCAAGGGAACCCCTATATGGTTAACCCCTATTAACAAATGGGAAGTGGAAGTCAAGTTCTACCAAGTGAGGAGATATTGGCCATTCAGACACCCATTGCATCATCTCCGGCCTCATTTAGCTATTCGCTAAGTCACCAAACATATCTGTCTCTTGGTAAGAGGAAGAATTTTTACTCTCAGCAAGCCCATTACAACAAGAGGGATAAAAGTTCGTATCAAGACAACCAGGGGTGAACATACTGTCGACTATTATGACTATGGGGCCAAGCCTCACTCTTTCAAAATGGAGGACTATGTACTGAAAGAAATGCTATTATAAGAAGGCATACACATTACAAATGTTTTGACTCTCAACCGCTTGAGATATTTGGTCACATAAGACATTCGAAAAATATTTAAAGAAGAGGGAATTCAGACAACTTCTTCTGAGTCTTTTGCGTTCCTAGCACTGGAACACTTGGTCTACGCTGACCTACCTTTATACTCAAACTCAGAGCTTCAACATGCGTACTTTGACACAAAGTATGTGATACTAAGTGTTACAACCAACATGGTTCACATATCAAAAGCATGGATCCCTTCATGCATAGCAAAACATTCATAAGCATCACTCATATCAATCAACATAAACATTATACATTCCAACACATTCATACATAAACATCATACATTCCAACACATTCATACATAAACATCATACATTCTAACACATTCATACATAAACATCATACATTCCAACACATCCATACATAAGCCAACTGTGCTTCGAAAGGGTTCAACATACTTTGTGTCTTCGACACTTGCTACAATGTGCCTTGACACCTTGCCCTTATTCTCACTAACTAGGTGATGAAATGTACAACCCATACTCTCCTTCATGCCACCAACCAGGTGATGAAATGTACAACCCGTACTCTAATATCATTTGGCAACTTGCCACACATGCCACCAACCAAGTGAAGAAGGAACTCATCTTTATGCCACCAACCAGATGATGAAATGTACAACCTGTACTTTCCTTCATGCCACCAACCAGGTGATGAAATGTACAACCCGTACTCTAATATCATTTGGTAACTTGCCACACATGCCATCAACCAAGTGAAGAAGGAACTCATCTTCATGCCACCAACCAGGTGATGAAATGTACAACCCGTACTCTAATATCATTTGGCAACTTGCCACTCATGCCACCAACCAGGTGAAGAAGGAACCCATCTTCGTGCCACCAACCAGGTGATGAAGGAACTCACCTTCGTGCCACCAACCAGGTGATGAAATGTACAACCCGTACTCTCCTTCATGCCACCAACCAGATGATGAAATGTACAACCCGTACTCTAATATCATTTGGCAACTTGTCACTCATGCCACCAACCAGGTGAAGAAGGAACTCATCTTCATGCCACAAACCAAGTGATGAAATGTACAACCCGTACTCTCCTTCATGCCACCAACCAAGTGATGAAATGTACAACCAGTACTCTAATATCATTTGGCAATTTGCCACTCATGCCACCAACTAGGTGAAGAAGGAATTCATCTTCATGCCACAAAGCAGGTGATGAAATGTACAACCGTACTCTCCTTCATGCCACCAACCAGGTGATGAAATGTATAACCTGTACTCAAATATCATTTGGCAACTTGCCATTCATGCCACCAATCAGGTGAAGAAGGAACTCATCCTCGTGCCACCAACCAGGTGATGAAATGTAATGAAAGGTGATGAAGGAACTCACATTCGTACCACCAACCAAGTAATGAAAGCAACTCACCATTCATTCCACCTACCAAAAGACGAGTGGTACAACTTGTACATGTGAACTCCTAGCATTCACAAATAATAAAAAACCCTCAAGCTTGACAACTCAACTAGGGGAGCACTTATGCCCAACAAGAGTTATAGTCACCAACAAAGTCTTATTGCAAGCCAACAACAACTTAAGTGCATGGCATACGAAGATCAAGTTATTCAGCCCTCTTGCATCTGCTTCAGACATTTCCCCTCTGTAACAATGCAAACGCTACAACTCATAGAAAGCTTCACACTCTTAATCAAGACAGTGTGAAGCAAAACCAATTTACGGTGCCAACAAGAGCTTCATCAAAGGAGTCCAACCACAATTCTCAAAAGCTTCACACATTCTTGATCAAGACAGTGTGAAGCAAAACCAATTTATAGTGCCAACAAGAGCTTCATCAAAGGAGTTCAACCACAATTCTCAAAAGCTTCACACACTCTTGATCAAGACAGTGTGAAACAAAACCAATTTATAGTGCCAACAAGAGCTTCATCAATGGAGGGCAACCATAATTCTCAAAAGCTTCACACACTCTTCACCAAGACAGTGTGAAGCAAAACCAATTTATGGTGCCAACAAAAGCCTCATCAAAGGAGTCCAACCACAATTCTCAAAAGCTTCACACACTCTTGATCAAGACAGTGTGAAGCAAAACCAATTTATGGTGCCAACAAGAGCTTCATCAATGGAAGGCAACCACAATTCTCAAAAGCTTCACACACTCTTGATCAAGACAGTGTGAAGCAAAACCAATTTATGGTGCCAACAAAAGCTTCATCAAAGGAGTTCAACCACAATTCTCAAAAGCTTCACACACTCTTTATCAAGACAGTGTGAAGCAAAACCAATTTATGGTGCCAACAAAAGCTTCATCAATGGAGGACAACTACAATTCTCAAACCTTCGAGGCAAATTCAAAATTGTTCGAAGCAAATTCAATTTATATTACCTTCGACTACTACAAGGTGTGGCTTGCATCACAATCTCTTGCTCAACAATGTGGAAGCAAAATTTGTATATGTTGTCTCTCCCACACTTTCAAATTTCTAGTTTCCCAAAAAAAAAAGAAAAAAAGAAAAAAAAAAGACATTCAACAAAGCTTCATCAATGGAAGATAACTAAATATTCTCAAAAGCTTCACACTATCTTGATCAAGATAGTGTGAAGCAAAATCAATTCATGGTACCCAACAAAGATTTACCAAAAAAAGCTTCATCAATGGAGGACAACTGCAAATTTTCAAAAGCTTCACACTATCTTGATCAAGATAGTGTGAAGCAAAATCAATTCATGGTACCCAACAAAAGATTCAACTCCAAAGCTTCACCTACAAAAGCTTCATCCACAATAGCTTCACGTACAAAATCTTCACCCATAAAAGCTTCACCCACCACAAAAGCTTCACCTACAAAAATTTCACCCATAATAGCTTCACCACCAAAAGCTTCACCCATAAAAGCTTCACCAACAAAAGCTTCACCCACCACAAAAGCTTCACCCACCACAAAAGTTTCACCCACAAAAGCTTCACCCATAAAAGCTTCCCCAACAAAAGCTTCCCCCACCACAAAAGCTTCACCCACAAAAGATTCCCCCACCTACAAAATCTTCACCCACCACAAAAGATTCACCCACAAAGCTTCACCTACAAAGCTTCAACACAAAAGCTTCACCTATAAAAGCTTCACACTATCTTAATCAAGATAGTGTGAAGCAAAATCAATTCATGGTACCCAACAAAGCTTCAACCTCAAAGCTTGACCTATAAAGCTAAATATATATATATATATATATATATATATATATATATTCGAATATTCAAATATTCAAAAATTCAAAAATTAGAAAATTCAAAAATTCAAAAAAAAAAAAAAATGCCTAGGCCTCCTCTTCAATGGGCCTAACAACTTTCATAACAAATATATATGAATGAGGAGTTTTAGGCTACCACTTAGAAAGGAAAATGGTGAAGTTTTGTTACTTTGGAAACTTGGCTACTAGCAAGACACCTCTTTCGTCAACTCCCTCGACCGAAGATTTGGGGGACTCCTACCATATGCTACTGCACCTTGATACTCGGAAGTCTCACGACCACTCAGTGACTTGGATTTTTTTCAAGTCTCCAACTGAGAAGTTTTCCTCACTCGGGAAATTAAGGGAGCACTACCTCAACCTACATGCTTCACTTACAAAGCTTCAACATACAAGATTCAACAAAAAGAAAAATTCAAAGAACTTAGTGAAGAAAGCCTTGGTGTATTTAACACAATACGTTGAAATGAAGCAAACCTTGTTTATTGATATCTTCGATAATTTACAAATATGTACATATACATGAATCAAAATAAACAAATAAAAGGGAGCCTTCACAAAGGTTGCTCTGGAGAAGTCTCAGCAGTCGGCAGAGCCTCAGAAAGAAGAGGCACCAGAAGATGATTATTCGGAGCGTCAATACTAGGCAGAACCCCAGAAGAAGGAGGCACCGAAGCTTCATCAACGGAGGAGGCACTGAAGCTTCATCAGTGAAGCTTTTGTATATGTTGTCTCTCCCACATTTTCAAATTTCTAGTTTCCCAAACAAAAAAAAAAAAAAGGAAATTCAACAAAGCTTCATCAAAGGAGGACAACTACAAATTCTCAAAAGCTTCACACTATCTTGATCAAGATAGTGTGAAGCAAAATCAATTTATGGTACCCAACAAAAGCTTCAACTCCAAAGCTTCACCTACAAAGCTTCAACTCCAAATCTTCACCTACAAAAGCTTCACCCACAATAGCTTCACCTACAAAAGCTTCACCCACAATAGATTCACCTACAAAAGCTTCACCCATAAAAGCTTTACCCATAAAAGCTTCACCAACCACAAATGCTTCAACCACAAAAGCTTCACCAACTACAAAAGCTTCACCTACAAAAGCTTCACCAACAAAAGCTTCACCCACCATAGCTTCCCCCACCACAAAAGCTTCACCCACAAAAGCTTCACTCACCACAAATGCTTCACCCACAAATGCTTCACCCACAAAAACTTCACCCACCACAAAAGCTTCACCCACCACAAAAGCTTCACCCATAAAAGCTTCACCAACAAAAGATTCACCGGCAAAAGCTTCCCCCCCCCCCCCACAAAAGCTCCACCCACAAAAGCTTCCCCACCACAAAAGCTTCACCAACAAAAGCTTCACCCACCACAAAAGCTTCAACACAAAAGTTTCACCTACAAAAGCTTCACACTATCTTGATCAAGATAGTGTGAAGCAAAATCAATTCATGGTACCCAACAAAGCTTCAACCTCAAAGCTTGACCTATAAAGCTAAATATATATATATATATTCGAATATTCAAATATTCAAAAATTCAAAAATTAGAAAATTCAAAAATTCAAAAAAAAAAAATGCCTAGGCCTCCTCTTCAATGGGCCTAACAACTTTCATAACAAATATATATGAATGAGGAGTTTTAGGCTACCACTTAGAAAGGAAAATGGTGAAGTTTTGTTACTTTGGAAACTTGGCTACTAGCAAGGCACCTCTTTCGTCAACTCCCTCGACCGAAGATTTGGGGGACTCCTACAATATGTTACTGCACCTTGATACTCGGAAGTCTCACGACCACTCAGTGACTTGGATTTTTTTCAAGTATCCAACCGAGAAGTTTTCCTCACTCGGGAAATTAAAATAGCACTACCTCAACCTACATGCTTCACTCACAAAGCTTCAACATACAAGATTCAACAAAAGGAAAAATTCAAAGAACTTAGTGAAGAAGGCCTTGGTGTGTTTAACACAATACGTTGAAATGAAGCAAAGCTTGTTTATTGATATCTCCGATAAGTTACAAATATGTACGTATACATGAATCAAAATAAACAAACAAGAGGGAGCCTTCACAAAGGTTGCTCAGGAGAAGTCTCAGCAGTCGGCAGAGCCCCAGAAAAAGGAGTCACCAAAGGGTGATTATTCGGAGCCTTAGTACTAGGCAGAACCCTAGAAGGAGGAGGCACCGAAGGTTGATCAGTTGGAGCTTCATTACGCGGTACAGCCCCAGAAGACGAAGGTAATAAATGCCTTTGGAACAAACCCACAAACCTCTGATGATCAAGTAAAATCTGACCATCAGATTCCTGCAGCTGGTTGACCTTCCTCTTCAAGCTTGTAGCATAGTCATGTGCGAGCCTATGCAACTGTTTATTCTCATGCTTGAGCCCTCTAATCTCCTGTTTGAGACTTATCACTTCAGCTGCCAATGATTCAACTTGGCGGGTTCAAGCAAATAAGCGTTAGGCCATATTAGACACAGAACCTGCATACTGAACACTGAGAGCCAGAGAATCCTTAACAGCCAACTCATCAAACCGTTTGGAAAGTAATCTGTTATCTTTGGGAGTGAGAAGGTTCCTGGCCACCCCCGCAGCGGTCATATCATTATTCATCACAGAGTCCCCGACGGTAAGAGGACCAGTAAGGGATAAGAAGGATGGGCGCCATATGTTGTCTTGAGAAGGCATGGCTACCTCTTCACCAAAGTTCAAGTCAAAACAACGGTCGGATAGGCCAGACATTCTTAGAAATGATGAAGGAGAAATAAGGTGCAATAAATCTCTGAAGTAAAGGGAAAATTCCTACAAGCAATAACTCTTTGAATGTACTTCTTGCACACAATTAGTGCCCTTATAAAAGAAAGGGCAACAGGGCCGTTGGTTCAAAAATCGAAAAAGCACCACTCTCCGGATTCCGAAGAGGCACCACTTTCCACACGCAACATCAGCTTCTCGGGTACCACATATAACTTTGCCAAAGATCTCTGACAAAGTTTAGACACATAAATTTTGAAGGTCCAACTACCCTACTATTATCGACAAGGGTAAAGGAACAACACCATTGCTTGATAACTAGAAAGTCCCAATATGTGTTATCCTCTGTGCTCCATGGCAAGGCAGACTGATAAAAATGCCCAACCTTTCCTCACATTCGAGAAAATACTCCCAACAAGATTGCTTGCTCAAAAATTGAAAAGGCACCGCCCTCCGAATCTCGAGAGCCAGACTCCCAACAGGATTACTTTCTCAAAAATCGAAAAGACACTACTCTTCGAATCTCAAGAGTCAGACTCCCAATAGGATTGCTTTCTCAAAAATCGAAGAGGCACCGCTTTTCGAATCTTGAGAGTCAGACTCCTAACAGGATTACGTGCTCAAAAATCGAAGAGGCATCGCCCTCCGAATCTCGAGAGCTAAACTCCCAACAGGATTACTTTCTCAAAAATCGAAGAGACACAGCTCTCCGAATCTCAAATGCCAGACTCCCAACAGGATTGCTTTCTCAAAAATTGAAGAGCCACCGTTCTCTGAATCTTGAGAGCCAGAACCTCGACAGGATTGCTTGTTCGAAAACTGAAGAGGCACCGCTCTCCGAACTTTGAGAGCCAGATTTCCTTGGATAAAGCTTTTCTGCAATCTTCACACGCAACATTAGCTTTCCAGATACCACATACCACTTTTTCAAAGTGCTCTGACAAAGTTAAAACACATGAAGCTTGCAGCTCCCATTAGATTGCTATGACCAAGAAGGGTAAAGGAATATCACGACTACTTGTTGTTTGGGAGACTCCTATATATGTCGACCTTTATCCTCCACAGCCAAGCAGACCTGCAAATAAAAAAAAATGCTCAACTTTTCTTCACATTCGAAAGGGCACTCTCAGCAGAGTTTCTCGAAATAATCAGCTTCTTTTCCTCCCGATAATACCTCTGCAAACAAGCCACACCAGAGCAAAAGTATCTCATATCATCAGGGTTAAAAACAAGAGTATCCCATATCATGCTTTTTCCCTGTCTTTTCTTTTGGCCTTGTTCTTACCTGCAAGACAAGGAGAAAGAGAGCAATCAATCAGCACTTGCAATCAAGCTTCCAGTCAGGAACTGACTGCCTGGAACCCCTTGCATGATTACTTACCTGGCATTGCTCTCGAGTACTCATCTTCAACGTCTTATGCTTCTAGAGAAAATACCACATCTGTTTGAGGAACAGATAGGGCTAGTGAGAAAGATAAAAGGAAACATGTGAAGACAAGCGTAACAGAACACGTGCCGATACATCCACTACTTCGTGAAGGCAAGTGAAAAAGATACAAGGAAACATGTGAAGACAAGCGTAACAGATAGGGCTTTTTGGGCCTTTGTGAATTAAGTTGTCATACAACTTAAGTCAATGGGCTTGACGTTCGAAGCCCATTGGGCCTTAAGGTCCAAAACTCCCGAGGTCTTTAACGAACTTATTCGTTTGATTAATTAACATATTAATTAATCCTTGCCATAAATAATTAAACTTTTTAATTATTCTTACTCATCTCCATTGTTTCTTCAATCTTCACCTTACACGGTGTACGATCCATTAGGTTCCTTTTAGCGAGGCAGTGGGCGATTAAAACTCTTTCAAATCGATTGTGAATTGAAACTTACTTTCAATTCTCCCTTTAGTGATTATACACGTTTAGGGCTTCCACAAACCATGAGTGACACCTAGCAGCATATCATGGTTACCCAAGCTAATCAGAAGAGGTGGAAAACCAATTCAGTTTAGGATTACAAATGCAATACGGTCTTTCTCTAATACAATACTCTTGACCACATTGTTTGGTTTGATAGTTTATTCATGTCTACTATCCAATGTGATTCGTGTGCTTATATGATTACCTTGAATGTGATTTGGAACGCCTTCCTAAATCTCATTCATACTTTGGCAAAAGATTCTTAATCATATCATAGAGTATTCTCCCTCAAACGGTTTGAAGGTTAGAGATCCCTTGTTGCGCATTCACTTGCCTCCATGGCTAAGTAGCTTAACCCCAACGATGCCGTGGACACCCACGGATGGGGTGACTTTGACATAATCAAAGATCAAGGACTTAACCACAAGACAACTGTGATGCCTCAGGTCAAATGACTACTTTGCATTATCCCAACCATGAGTTCTCATGTGACATGAATATGAGAACTCTTCGTTGATCATTTTCAGTGAACTCATTCTCTATTGAGCACCTACGTACTTGTCTTGATGTCACACACACAAATGACTCGAGACTAGTCACTCTCCCTGAGAGAAGACACAACACGTACTGATCTTAACGGACTGTCAATGCCCAATTGGCAATCCTATGATCAGGAACGTTTAGGATGTGTCTACGAAAGAATGGTCTCATGAATCTAACTTTTTTAGATCGTATTCTCCCAATCACATATTCCTTGGACTTATCGTTTAAGCATATAACATTTATATGAGAGGGCTTAAAACAATAATTTATGCCCTTGATATTAAACTAGATTAGTTTAACATGTGAAATGTCCGTAAAGTTTCATCATATGATTAGTTTTAGGGCACATTTCCAACAATCTCCCACTTGCACTAGAGCCAATCAGCTTGTTCATCAGTGATGATACCTCTTCTGTAGTCATTTCATAAATGGCTGAGTAGTAGGCCTAGACAATGGATATCTATATGTTATCCATAGAAGCAACCTTGAGAATAACGACGTCACCATTATACATGATTCTCAATCATGTGGTTCAGTCTCTCATTTGAGTTCGGACCTTGATGAGACCTTGATTCCCTGGCTTGAGCTATTGCCCCATTAGTGTCATACACTTTCTGGTTGGAACTGAATAGAGAGTTCATAAATGAACTTTCCCATACAAACAACATTGTTGTAAACTTCTCTATGGCAATATATTTTGCATTCATAATGGAACACACTAAAGTCATTACTTTAATGTTTCCATCCAAATATCTCTTTAGTCATAATAAAGAGATATCTGTTTATCGCTTCATTCATAATGAAGAAACATCCAATGATGGATTAGATTCATAATCTAATACATTTACGCCTCCATTACGTTACTCTAATTCTTCCTCAATCTTTGAGGAATTTATCCTTTAGTATTTCTTAAATACTTAAGGACTCACTTGACAGTTGCCATGGTTCTGATCCTGGGCTTGCACTGATATCGTCTTGCACCTTTCTAGGTACAACTCATATCAATGTTCTTCATACAATATGAAATACATAAATCACCTTTCTGCGTATGCATAAAGGATTCTATTTACGCATTATTTCTTTGGGAGTCAAAGAGTACATTCTCTTTGAGAAGGGCAACTCCTTAGTCTTACTAGAGTTGTCCATTTGATTGAAGTTCATCATCATATGAGAAACTTCCTATCATCTTTTGTCTATATTTAGGGCTTGATATAATCCAATTATATCCTAAAATCTATCAATATAGATTTCCATCCCATGTATATATACTATGTCTCCCATATACATTCTATCTTCATATAATGTTTTAAAGTCATAACTTTAACGAAGAAGTATTCTTTTCACTTCCAAAATTAATATATCATATACATATTTAAATTTTAGGAACATGATTAACTTCCATATACATTCTATCTTCATATAATGTATTAAAGTCATAACTTTAATGGAGAAGTATTCTTTTCATTTCCAAAATTAATATATCATATATATATTTTAAATTTTAGGAACATTATTAACTCCCACTAATCTTTTGTAAACCTAGTAAACAAAAGATTCATTTACATCTTTATGAGAAATCAAACGATTTGATCCTTTTCTCATAAGATGCTTATAGCTCCCACTAGCTTGCTAAGATCCATGATGGATGGATCTCTACAACTTACATGTCTTGTGATTTATAGTTTTAGACATATATTATCAAGACTGTCTTAATAATGGTTTCGGAAACCCATATAATGTCCAAACATTGAATCACAATTTAGTTGTAGCTAGCAATCTTCGAATTAATTGAAACCTAGACTATCTCAAAGATGGTTTCTTCAAAGTCAACCATTCTCTTTGATTGTAGTCACCTTAAGCTACCAATTAGCTTATGAAGGTTTCATTATTTCGGGTCAAATGGTACTTTACCATTTCCTTGAGTATATATCATATATACACTCAATGTAGTCATAAGGATTTTCATTCTTATTTCTTTCGAATTAAGAGGTGTAACTCTATGACATAGTCATAAAGTTCAAACCATTCAACTGAGACGGTTTATAAATCCTTCTCGACTACCTTGAAGCCTTTGGTATAGGAACTAGGTTGTTATATTTGTTGATTACTTTCTTGTCTCTCAAAGAACCCATCCTTTGAGTTCTATCTCTCATTCATTAGCTCTTAGGCAAATCACATTGTAGGATTACAATGAACTACCCAACAAAACAACATTTGTTAGTTGGTTTATAGAAGCGATATCCAAAAGTTAATTTAAGGATATCCCACAAGATTGTTATCAAAACAAATATTGCTAATTAGCACACAACCCCAAATCTTAACATGCTTAAGATTTGTCTTTCTTTCGAACTACATCTTATGAAGTCATGAAAAATTTAGAAAGATCTTCTAATTGACAATCATATTGTTTTAGAAGTATATATCCTATATATGGGTAATAGATAACATCTAACGAACTAAATCTTCCATCTAAATTTTGGGAATTTGGAGAACCATATTCTTCCATCCAAATCCATAGATTTAAGATGCAAGGAATGAAGGCCCTCTCTTTGGGTGATTAGCCTTTGCTTATGCAAAGAGGAATCTACAAAGGTATAAATTTCAACTCACTTTGTTTTGAGTTGATTCATGGTTCACCAATCTACTAGGCTTTGAATTTCATGGGTAATGTTTTGTTTTTGAATGCATGCAAGCATGATTCCGCCTTTTAATTGTTAAATGCATGCTATAGATGTTATTCAAATGAACATGTTTTCACAAAATAATCCTTCAAGTGGTATCAGAGCCAGGGTCTAGTAGTTGGTGAATCCTTTTGGGTTTTGTAGTTCATAGTTTTGATTTAAAAGTTGTAATATGTTACAAGCTTTATTCTTGTTTCTTTGAATGTAAATTTTGTTAGAAAATTTGCCATCTCAAATGTTGTAGATGTAGTTCATATGAGCATGAATATTGGAGTTAAAATTTGGTGCCATGATTTTGGGAAAATTCGGCCAAATACATAGGGTGATTTTTTGGGTTCTTGTTTGACTTGTTAAAAGTGTTTTAAAGTGACTTTTGGAACCCCTATGTACCCTAGTTTGGTTATATGTTATTTCCCTAAAGTTTGAATGGTTTTGGAATGTTTTGGGTGAAAAATGTTCATGGAAATTTTTTGAGTTTTTCATGAATGTTCTTCATTGTTCTTGACATTTTAGCCAAGAACAAAAAGTTTTGTGTTTTGATTCAAAGTTTTGATTTATTTCATAAAGTTTATGTTTTATGATTTTCAAATGTTTAAATGTTTTAGATATTTGTTTAAATGGTGTAAGAGATATTGGTGGGTGTGTAAGGATTAATTTCCTTTCACACACACCACTTGCACCACTTGATTGCTTTATGTCAAAACTCACAAATCCACACACACATCAATCCATTTCTTCTTCCAAAACCGGCCACCCCCTAGTGGGGGTACTTTTGGGGCCTTTTATGCAATTACATAAAGTTTTGATACTTTTGTGTATTTGCACTTTGGCCCAAAAGTTTACGTTTTTACGTTTAGGTCCAAAAACGCTAAAGGACAAATTGTTTTGCTCCTTTAATGAAGTTTTTACATTGTTTAAATTTTGGGTTCTAGTGTAATTACATGAAGTAGTGGACTTTTGTGTTCTTACAAAGTGACCCCAAAAGTTTATGTTTTTGCAATATTGCCCAAAGGTTGTGGTAATTGCATTTTGGCCCAAATTAGGTAGAGAACAAAATTGTTTTGTCTCTTTAAATGAGAATTGGATTTTCATTTCATTTAGCTCCATTTAAATCAATTTTAATGAAAATGTTGCATTCTTTTTAATTAGTTAAAGTGTTAATTAATTAAAGGGTGATTATGAACCTAAGCCTAATATAATTGAGCTATGTGAAAGGCCGTTTCAAATTTGTTTGAACCATGGGAATGTGTAGATTAGATTTTGGTTGTAATTTGATTTGATCAAATGTTGTAAAAGGGCATAAGCCCTTCTTTACTTTAAGGTAATTTGTTTTATGCAAATGTTGTAATGAGCATAAGCTCACCTTTACTTTGAAGTACTTCTTTCTTGCTTTATTTGATATGCATGAAAATGAAGTAGTTGGGTCCAACGCCCCTAAGACAACACGCCTTAATGTGATTAAACGCGTAAGTAAAATCAATCTCCATCCCTAGACCGAGATTCAACACAAGGCTCGTGTTGAATCTAAACAAAGGTTCATAGTCATCCTAAAGCCCTAAGGCAACTATATAGTCCATCAAATGAATGCAAAGTTTATGTTAGTAGTATCATATACTCTTGCTTTAAAAACCGTTTTATAAGCATAGTGAGAGTATTATATACAACTAAAACAATCATATGGACCAATAGTTGTAATAGGACCAAAATTGTTTTAATAAAGATTAAAATGAATATTTATATGTGATGAGACCTAAAACCCTCAACCAAACCATTATTAAGTTGATAAGCGTGAGAGTGCTTTGAACACTCTTTCGTGGCCTTCCACCGTGGTGGGCTTCAATCGTTTGTGACTTATACACCGTATTCGTCCAGTTCTGGGATTGCAAAGTATGTGCTTACATTCAGGAGAAGCCTATACACATATGATGAAATGAAAGGTAGGCAACGAGTGTGGTCAATATGATATTCTTCTGAGGCCATTCTTGAACCCCTACTTGAACTAGCATGGTGGGAATGACTTAACTAAGTGCAATGTGCCAATATGATATTCTTCTGAGGCATCATTCTCTAGAGGCCAAACTAGATGGGTACTTGCAAGAGATGCAAATGAGTAAGCGTACTCTCTCATTATTATTAACGCTAGCCAATATGATTTTCTTCTGAGGTGGGCTTGGTAGTAGTGAGTCTCCCATACCCTACTAAGAGTTTCCTCCAAAACTCTCGAATTCCAATGAGGGATATGGAATTTGCCAAAAATAGTGGGTGGTGCTATTTGATTTAAAGACCCGAATCAAATGGCTTAAAATCAATCAATTTATATTCGTTATGTATTTGT
The DNA here is from genome assembly GCF_042453785.1 of Malus domestica. Taxonomy (NCBI): domain Eukaryota; kingdom Viridiplantae; phylum Streptophyta; class Magnoliopsida; order Rosales; family Rosaceae; genus Malus; species Malus domestica. The sequence goes on from NC_091673.1 coordinate 40,675,841, forward strand.
TTACCAATATATTTGCAAACGCTATCCAACACTTGACAAAGAAAAACCGAATGCTTTAGTTTCCGGACTTGGTACAACAATCCCAAAGATTGTCTTAAATGGATTGTAGAAGTACCTAAGTAGTCTCATCCTCACAATCTTCCAATTGATAATGTATCATTGGAAGAACATGTTAGATAAAGTCTATCATAAAGAGGACAACACTTTTAATGTCATAATTCTTAAATTACAATTTGTTGTATGAAGAAATAAGAGTTGCTTTGAACAACCCTTAATCAATACAAACATTAGTGCTTGTTTCTTTGTTACATGAACAATGAACTTTAGAAGAAAGCACAAGGGCATGGACACTTTATGTGCCATAATTCTTCACTTACAAATTGTTGTATGAAGAAATGAGAGTTGCCTTGAACAACTCTTGAAAGTTTGTAATTATGTTTAGAACATAATGGTTGGTTGACAAAAATAGTCCATTAACATGGACATATGATGATTTTGAATCATTGAGTGTTGAAGTGTTAAAACCACTTAACGAGACGGAAACTAGGCAATGACTTCACCTTTGTTTTCTTATCCTAATGGTTCACTAAGTTTATTGTAAACTATGTAGTGAACAATAACCACATGCTCTCCAAAATGTTTTATGTGTATAACACAATTGAAATAAGTTTCAAGAGAGATAGTGGGAGTTTAGGGACCATGACTATTGTAGTCAAAGGTGAAAGTCAAATGAAGAAGATAAAAATTAACTCCAAGGGAAAAACTTTCTTTATAAAAGGATGGACATTGGAAGGGGTATTTGCAAGAAATGTCTTGGAAGTGTCAAGAACACACCTTTCGAAGGTGTTGTAAATTGTTCTTGAATAGTTCAAAACAGTTGGTTCTTCTACTTGAATGCTTGATTCTGTATTAGTAACTATGTTTTACAATCGTTGTAAAATTGCGACTAATAAGAAGATCTTCTAATTGCATCTTAAATCTAAGGATTTGGATGGAAGATTGAGTTCGTTAGATGTTATCTATTACCCATATATAGGATATATACTTCTAAAACAATATGATTGTAAATTAGAAGATCTTTCCAAAATTTTCATGACTCCATAAGATGTAGTTCGAAAGAAAGACAAATCTTAAGCATGTTAAGATTTGGGGTTGTGTGCTAATTAGAAATATTTGTTTGATAACAATCTTGTGGGATATCCTTAAATTAACTTTTGGATATCGCTTCTATAAACCAACTAACAAATGTTGTTTTGTTGGGTAGTTCATTGTAATCCTACAATGTGATTTGCCTAAGAGCTAATGAACGAGAGATAGAACTCAAAGGATGGGTTCTTTGAGAGACAAGAAAGTAATCAACAAATATAACAACCTAGTTCCTATACCAAAGGCTCCAAGGTAGTCGAGAAGGATTTATAAACCGTCTCAGTTGAATGGTTTGAACTTTATAACTATGTCATAGAGTTACACCTCTTAATTCGAAAGAAATAAGAATGAAAATCCTTATGACTACATTGAGTGTATATATGATATATACTCAAGGAAATGGTAAAGTACCATTTGACCCGAAATAATGAAACCTTCATAAGCTAATTGGTAGCTTAAGGTGACTACAATCAAAGAGAATGGTTGACTTTGAAGAAACCATCTTTGAGATAGTCTAGGTTTCAATTAATTCGAAGATTGCTAGCTACAACTAAATTGTGATTCAATGTTTGGATATTATATGGGTTTCCGAAACCATTATTAAGACAGTCTTGATAATATATGTCTAAAACTATAAATCACAAGACATGTAAGTTGTAGAGATCCATCCATCATGGATCTTAGCAAGCTAGTGGGAGCTATAAGCATCTTATGAGAAAAGGATCAAATCGTTTGATTTCTCATAAAGATGTAAATGAATCTTTTGTTTACTAGGTTTACAAAAGATTAGTGGGAGTTAATAATGTTCCTAAAATTTAAAATATATATATGATATATTAATTTTGGAAATGAAAAGAATACTTCTCCATTAAAGTTATGACTTTAATACATTATATGAAGATAGAATGTATATGGAAGTTAATCATGTTCCTAAAATTTAAATATGTATATGATATATTAATTTTGGAAGTGAAAAGAATACTTCTTCGTTAAAGTTATGACTTTAAAACATTATATGAAGATAGAATGTATATGGGAGACATAGTATATATACATGGGATGGAAATCTATATTGATAGATTTTAGGATATAATTGGATTATATCAAGCCCTAAATATAGACAAAAGATGATAGGAAGTTTCTCATATGATGATGAACTTCAATCAAATGGACAACTCTAGTAAGACTAAGGAGTTGCTCTTCTCAAAGAGAACGTACTCGTTGACTCCCAAAAAAATAATGCGTAAATAGAATCCTTTATGCATACGCAGAAAGGTGATTTATGTATTTCATATTGTATGAAAAGCATTGATATGAGTTGTACCTAGAAAGGTGCAAGACGATATCAGTGCAAGCCCATGATCAGAACCATGGCAACTGTCAAGTGAGTCCTTAAGTATTTAAGAAATACTAAAGGATAAATTCCTCAAAGATCGAGGAAGAATTAGAGTAACGTAATGGAAGCGTAAATGTATTAGATTATGAATCTAATCCATCATTGGATGTTTCTTCATTATGAATGAAGAGATAAACAGATATCTCTTTATTATGACTAAAGAGATATTTGGATGGAAACATTAAAGTAATGACTTTAGTGTGTTCCATTATGAATGCAAAATATATTGCTATATAGAAGTTTACAACAATGTTGTTTGGATGGGAAAGTTCATTTATGAACTCTCTATTCGGTTCCAACCAGAAAGTGTATGACACTAATGGGGCGATAGCTCAAGCCAGGGAATCAAGGTCTCATCAAGGTCCGAACTCAAATGAGAGATTGAACCACATGATTGAGAATCATGTATAATGGTGACGTCGTTATTCTCAAGGTTGCTTCTATGGATAACATATAGATATCCATTGTCTAGGCCTACTACTCAGCCATTTATGAAATGACTACAGAAGAGATATCATCACTGATGAACAAGCTGATTGGCTCTAGTGCAAGTGGGAGATTGTTGGAAATGTGCCCTAAAACAAATCATATGATGATACTTTACGGACATTTCACATGTTAAACTAATCTAGTTTAATATCAAGGGTATAAATTATTGTTTTAAGCCGTCTCATATAAATGTTATATGCTTAAACGATAAGTCCAAGGAATATGTGATTGGGAGAATACGATCTAAAGAAGTTAGATTCATGAGACCATTCTTTCGTAGACACATCCTAAACGTTCCTGATCATAGGATTGCCAATTGGGCATTGACAGTCCGTTAAGATCAGTACGTGTTGTGTCTTCTTTCAGGGAGAGTGACTAGTCTCGAGTCATTGGTGTGGGTGACATCAAGACAAGTACGTAGGTGCTCAATAGAGAATGAGTTCACTGAAAACGATCAACGAAGAGTTCTCATATTCATGTCACATGAGAACTCATGGTTGGGATAATGCAAAGTAGTCCCTTGACCTGAGGCATCACAGCTGTCTTGTGGTTAAGTCCTTGATCTTTGATTATGTCAAAGTCACCCCATCCACGGGTGTCCACGGCATCGTTGGGGTTAAGCTACTTAGCCATGGAGGCAAGTGAATGCGCAACAAGGGATCTCTAACCTTCAAACCGTTTGAGGGAGAATACTCTATGATATGATTAAGAATCTTTGGCCAAAGTATGAATGAGATTTAGGAAGGCGTTCCAAATCACATTCAAGGTAATCATATAAGCACACGAATCACATTGGATAGTAGACATGAATAAACTATCAAACCAAACAATGTGGTCAAGAGTATTGTATTAGAGAAAGACCGTATTGCATTTGTAATCCTAAACTGAATAGGTTCTCCACCTCTTCTGATTAGCTTGGGTAACCATGATATGCTGCTAGGTGTCACTCATGGTTTGTGGAAGCCCTAAACGTGTATAATCACCAAAGGGAGAATTGAAAGTAAGTTTCAATTCACAATCGATTTGAAAGAGTTTTAATCGCCCACTGCCTCTCTAAAAGGAACCTAATAGATCGTACACCGTGTAAGGTGGAGATTGAAGAAACAATGGAGATGAGTAAGAATAATTAAAAAGTTTATTTATTTATGGCAAGGATTAATTAATATGTTAATTAATCAAACGAATAAGTTCATTAAAGACCTCGGGATAGTTTTGGACCTTAAGGCCCAATGGGCTTCGAACGTCAAGCCCATTGACTTAAGTTGTATGACAATTTAATGAATAAAGATTCACAAAGGCCCAAAAGCCCAAATCCCTAAAGTGGCCGGCCATGTGTGTTGAATTAGGGTTTTTGGTTCTTTAGGTCATTTAAAGAAGTGACTATATAAAGAACTTTATAGCCTAAAATTCAAAAAAGGATTCTTTTGGAGAAAATTGGTGAGAACTTGTCTCTCCTTTTCTCTCTAGGAGGCCGGCCCCCTTGGAGGGTGGATCTAGCAATCCCACTACTCCAAGGTCACTCATTCCTTCTCCAATCTCTCCTTGGTGTGGAGACTTAGAGGTTCTCAATTTTGGGAACTTGGAGAAACCTTTTCATCCATCCAAATCCATAGATTTTAGATGCAAGGAATAAAGGCCCTCTCCTTGGGTGATTAGCCTTTGCTTATGCAAAGAGGAATCTACAAAGGTATAAATCTCAACTCACTTTGTTTTGAGTTGATTCTTGGTTCACCAATCTACTAGGCTTTGAATTTCATGGGTAATGTTTTGTTTTTGAATGCATGCAAGCATGATTCCGCCTTTTAATTGTTAAATGCATGCTATAGATGTTATTCAAATGAACATGTTTTCACAAAATAATCCTTCAAGTGGTATCAGAGCCTAGGTCTAGTAGTTGGTGAATCCTTTTGGGTTTTGTAGTTCATAGTTTTGATTTAAAAGTTGTAATATGTTACAAGCTTTATTCTTGTTTCTTTGAATGTAAATTTTGTTAGAAAATTTGCCATCTCAAATGTTGTAGATGTAGTTCATATGAGCATGAATATTGGAGCTAAAATTTGGTGCCATGATTTTGGGAAAATTCGGCCAAATACATAGGGTGATTTTTTGGGTTCTTGTTTGACTTGTTAAAAGTGTTTTAAAGTGACTTTTGGAACCCCTATGTACCCTAGTTTGGTTATATGTTATTTCCTTAAAGTTTGAATGGTTTTGGAATGTTTTTGGGTGAAAAATGTTCATGGAAATTTTTTGAGTTTTTCATGAATGTTCTTCATTGTTCTTGACATTTTAGCCAAGAACAAAAAGTTTTGTGTTTTGATTCAAAGTTTTGATTTATTTTATAAAGTTTATGTTTTATGATTTTCAAATGTTTAAATGTTTTAGATATTTGTTTAAATGGTGTAAGAGATATTGGTGGGTGTGTAAGGTTTAATTTCCTTTCACACACACCACTTGCACCACTTGATTGCTTTATGTCAAAACTCACAAATCAACACACACATCACTCCATTTCTTCTTCCAAAACCGGCCACCCCCTAGTGGGGGTACTTTTGGGGCCTTTTATGCAATTATATAAAGTTTTGATACTTTTGTGTATTTGCACTTTGGCCCAAAAGTTTACGTTTTTACGTTTAGGTCCAAAAAACTCTAAAGGACAAATTATTTTGCTCCTTTAATGAAGTTTTTACATTGTTTAAATTTTGGGTTCTAGTGTAATTACATGAAGTAGTGGACTTTTGTGTTCCTACAAAGTGACCCCAAAAGTTTATGTTTTTGCAATATTGCCCAAAGGTTGTGGTAATTGCATTTTGGCCCAAATTAGGTTGAGAACAAAATTGTTTTGTCTCTTTAAATGAGAATTGGATTTTCATTTCATTTAGCTCCATTTAAATCAATTTTAATGAAAATGTTGCATTCTTTTTAATTAGTTAAAGTGTTAATTAATTAAAGGGTGATTATGAACCTAAGCCTAATATAATTGAGCTATGTGATAGGCCGTTTCAAATTTGTTTGAACCATGGGAATGTGTAGATTAGATTTTGGTTGTAATTTGATTTGATCAAATGTTGTAAAAGGGCATAAGCCCTTCTTTACTTTAAGGTAATTTGTTTTATGCAAATGTTGTAATGAGCATAAGCTCACCTTTACTTTGAAGTACTTCTTTCTTGCTTTATTTGATATGCATGAAAATGAAGTAGTTGGGTCCAACGCCCCTAAGACAACACGCCTTAATGTGATTAAACGCGTAACTAAAATCAATCACCATCCCTAGACCGAGATTCAACACTAGGCTCGTGTTGAATCTAAACAAAGGTTCATAGTCATCCTAAGGCCCTAAGGCAACTATATAGTCCATCAATGAATGCAAACCTTATGTTAGTAGTATCATATGCTCTTGCTTTAAAAACCGTTTTATAAGCATAGTGGGAGTATTATATACAACTAAAACAATCATATGGACCAATAGTTGTAATAGGACCAAAATTGTTTTAATAAAGATTAAAATGAATATTTATGTGTGATGAGACCTAAAAACCCTCAACCAAACCATTATTAAGTTGATAAGCGTGAGAGTGCTTTGAACACTCTTTTGTGGCCTTCCACCATGGTAGGCTCCGATCGTTTGTGACTCGTACACCGGCTTCACCCTATAATGGGGAGTACAAAGTGCGTGCTTACACTCAGGAGGAGTTCTATACACATACATGATGAAGTGAGGTAGGCAACGAGTTTAGCCAACATGATATAATTCTGAGGCTATGCTTGAACCCCTACACGAACTAGGCATGGTGGGAATGACTTAACTAAGTGCAATGACGCCAACATGATATAATTCTGAGGCAATCATTCTCTAGAGGCCAAATAAGATGGGTACTTGCAAGAGATGCAAATGAGTAAGCGTACTCTCTCATTATTATTAACGCTAGCCAACATGATATAATTCTGAGGTGGGCTTGGTAGTAGTGAGTCTCCCATACCCTACTAAGAGTTTCCTCCAAACTCTCGAATTCCAATGAGGGATATGGAATTTGCCAAAAATAGTGGGTGGTGCTATTTGATTTAAAGACCCGAATCAAATGGCTTAAAATCAATCAATTTATATTCGTTATGTATTTGTTTACCAATATATTTGCAAACGCTATCCAACACTTGACAAATAAAAGCCGAAAGCTTTAGTTTCCGGACTTGGTACTACAAAACCATAGATTGTCTTTAATGGCTTGTAAATGTACCTAAGTAGTCTCATCCTCACAATCTTCCTATTGATAATGTATCAGTAGAAGAATATGTTAGAAAATGTCTATCATAAAGAGGACAACACTTTTAATGTCATAATTCTTCAATTACAAATTGTTGTATGAAGAAATAAGAGTTGCTTTGAACAACCCTTAATCAATGCAAACATTAGTGCTTGTTTCTTTGTTACATGAACAAGGAACTTTAGTAGAAAGCACAAGGGCATGGACACTTTATGTGCCATAATTCTTCACTTACAAATTGTTGTATGAAGAAATGAGAGTTGCCTTGAACAACTCTTGAAAGTTTGTAATTATGTTTAGAACATAATGGTTGGTTGACAAAAATAGTCCATTAACATGGACATATGATGATTTTGAATCATTGAGTGTTGAAGTGTTAAAACCACTTAACGAGACGGAAACTAGGCAAGGACTTCACCTTTGTTTCCTTATCCTAATGGTTCACTAAGTTTATTGTAAACTATGTAGTGAACAATAACCACATGCTCTCCAAAATGTTTGAAGTGTATAACACAATTGAAATAAGTTTCAAGAGAGATAGTGGGAGTTTAGGGACCATGACTATTGTAGTCAAAGGTGAAAGTCAAATGAAGAAGATAAAAATTAACTCCAAGGGAACAAACTTTCTGTATAAAAGGATGGACATTGGAAGGGGTATTTGCAAGAAATGTCTTGCAAGTGTCAAGAACACACCTTTCGAAGGTGTTGTAAATTGTTCTTGAATAGTTCAAAACAGTTGGTTCTTCTACTTGAATGCTTGATTCCGTATTAGTAACTATGTTTTACAATTGTTGTAAAATTGTGACTAATAAGAAGTAGAAGATATATGAGAGAAGAAAAGGTGCTTCACATTCAGAACGTGAATAAAATATAGATCTCTGCGAAAGCAGATAGTACTTACTTCCTCATATGAACTACCAAATAAATTGGAAAAACCAAAGATAGTCTTTACATTCCAATTTTAAGGAACTTAATTCCGTCACTATAGTAGAGATGGATGAATGCTTTGTTTGACAAAACATTGTTCTTTATTAATCAATGATTGGATTATAGTAATCTAATTGATTGTCTCTATAGTAGAGATGATATGGTAGTGTTAATTGTTTAGAATATAATGATGCTTAAAACCCAAAAGGTTGCAAGGTAGTGACTAATCCCAACTGAGTTGTGATACCTCTAAAACATAAGTTATGAGTTGGTGAAAAATGGATGCTTTGGATTGTTAGATCCGGATCCAATACCTTCTCATTAAAATTGTATAGAGGCGAAATGTTCGAATCTTTATTCTTTTGGAAAGAAGAAAGAATCACAAAGTTGTTGAGGTTAATTCACTTAGATGTTGGTGGCACTTGACCACAACATAATACTACTCATGTTGTATGACATTCACCGAAGATCGCTCTCGGTTGGACTATAGTTTATTTTGAATAAACACAAGTCCGAATACTTTGCAAAAGGTTTCAAAGAATTCAAGAAATGTAAGTTGATGAGTAAGACATCTAAAGTATTTACCTCCTTAGATTTGATCCAAGGAAAAGTAACACTTTAGATGAGTTTCCTTGAAAGATATCAAGGAAAGAAGCATCATAAGATAATGAATTTCTCCATTAGGAGAAGAACGAACTTGAATAAGATTTAGTTCGTTAGATGTTATCTATTACCCATATATAAAATATATACTTCTAAAACAATATGATTGTAAATTAGAAGATCTTTCCAAAATTTTCATGACTCCATAAGATGTAGTTCAAAAGAAAGACAAATCTTAAGCATGTTAAGATTTGGGGTTGTGTGCTAATTAGCAATATTTGTTTGATAACAATCTTGTGGGATATCCTTAAATTAACTTTTGGATATCGCTTCTATAAACCAACTAAGAAATGTTGTTTTGTTGGGTAGTTCATTGTAATCCTACAATGTGATTTGCCTAAGAGCTAATGAACGAGAGATAGAACTCAAAGGATGGGTTCTTTGAGAGACAAGAAAGTAATCAACAAATATAACAACCTAGTTCCTATACCAAAGGCTCCAAGGTAGTCGAGAAGGATTTATAAACCATCTCAGTTGAATGGTTTGAACTTTATAACTATGTCATAGAGTTACACCTCTTAATTCGAAAGAAATAAGAATGAAAATCCTTATGACTACATTGAGTGTATATATGATATATACTCAAGGAAATGGTAAAGTACCATTTGACCCGAAATAATGAAACCTTCATAAGCTAATTGGTAGCTTAAGGTGACTACAATCAAAGAGAATGGTTGACTTTGAAGAAACCATCTTTGAGATAGTCTAGGTTTCAATTAATTCAAAGATTGCTAGCTACAACTAAATTGTGATTCAATGTTTGGACATTATATGGGTTTCCGAAACCATTATTAAGATAGTCTTGATAATATATGTCTAAAACTATAAATCACAAGACATGTAAGTTGTAAAGATCCATCCATCATGGATCTTAGCAAGCTAGTGGGAGCTATAAGCATCTTATGAGAAAAGGATCAAATCGTTTGATTTCTCATAAAGATGTAAATGAATCTTTTGTTTACTAGGTTTACAAAAGATTAGTGGGAGTTAATAATGTTCCTAAAATTTAAAATATATATATGATATATTAATTTTGGAAATGAAAAGAATACTTCTCCATTAAAGTTATGACTTTAATACATTATATGAAGATAGAATGTATAAGGAAGTTAATCATGTTCCTAAAATTTAAATATATATGATATATTAATTTTGGAAATGAAAAGAATACTTCTTCGTTAAAGTTATGACTTTAAAACATTATATGAAGATAGAATGTATATGGGAGACATAGTATATATACATGGGATGGAAATCTATATTGATAGATTTTAGGATATAATTGGATTATATCAAGCCCTAAATATAGACAAAAGATGATAGGAAGTTTCTCATATGATGATGAACTTCAATCAAATGGACAACTCTAGTAAGACTAAGGAGTTGCTCTTCTCAAAGAGAACGTACTCTTTGACTGCCAAAGAAATAATGCGTAAATAGAATCCTTTATGCATACGCAGAAAGGTGATTTATGTATTTCATATTGTATGAAAAGCATTGATATGAGTTGTACCTAGAAAGGTGCAAGACGATATCAGTGCAAGCCCAGGATCAGAACCATGGCAACTGTCAAGTGAGTCCTTAAGTATTTAAGAAATACTAAAGGATAAATTCCTCAAAGATCGAGGAAGAATTAGAGTAACGTAATGGAAGCGTAAATGTATTAGATTATGAATCTAATCCATCATTGGATGTTTCTTCATTATGAATGAAGAGATAAACATATATCTCTTTATTATGAGTAAAGAGATATTTGGATGGAAACATTAAAGTAATGACTTTAGTGTGTTCCATTATGAATGCAAAATATATTGCCATATAGAAGTTTACAACAATGTTGTTTGGATGGGAAAGTTCATTTATGAACTCTCTATTCGGTTCCAACCAGAAAGTGTATGACACTAATGGGGCGATAGCTCAAGCCAGGGAATCAAGGTCTCATCAAGGTCCGAACTCAAATGAGAGATTGAACCACATGATTGAGAATCATGTATAATGGTGACGTCGTTATTCTCAAGGTTGCTTCTATGGATAACATATAGATATCCATTGTCTAGGCCTACTACTCAGCCATTTATGAAATGACTACAGAAGAGGTATCATCACTGATGAACAAGCTGATTGGCTCTAGTGCAAGTGGGAGATTGTTGGAAATGTGCCCTAAAACTAATCATATGATGATACTTTACGGACATTTCACATGTTAAACTAATCTAGTTTAATATCAAGGGCATAGATTATTGTTTTAAGCCGTCTCATATAAATGTTATATGCTTAAACGATAAGTCCAAGGAATATGTGATTGGGAGAATACGATCCAAAGAAGTTAGATTCATGAGACCATTCTTTCGTAGACACATCCTAAACGTTCCTGATCATAGGATTGCCAATTGGGCATTGACAGTCCGTTAAGATCAGTACGTGTTGTGTCTTCTCTCAAGGAGAGTGACTAGTCTCGAGTCATTGGTGTGTGTGTGACATCAAGACAAGTACGTAGGTGCTCAATAGAGAATGAGTTCACTGAAAACGATCAACGAAGAGTTCTTATATTCATGTCACATGAGAACTCATAGTTGGGATAATGCAAAGTAGTCCTTTGACCTGAGGCATCACAACTGTCTTGTGGTTAAGTCCTTGATCTTTAATTATGTCAAAGTCACCCCATCTGCGGGTGTCCACGGCATCGTTGGGGTTAAGCTACTTAGCCATGGAGGCAAGTGAATGCGCAACAAGGGATCTCTAACCTTCAAACCGTTTGAGGGAGAATACTCTATGATATGATTAAGAATCTTTGGCCAAAGTATGAATGAGATTTAGGAAGGTGTTCCAAATCACATTCAAGGTAATCATATAAGCACACGAATCACATTGGATAGTAGACATGAATAAACTATCAAACCAAACAATGTGGTCAAGAGTATTGTATTAGAGAAAGACCGTATTGCATTTGTAATCCTAAACTGAATAAGTTGTCCACCTCTTCTGATTAGCTTGGGTAACCATGATATGCTGCTAGGTGTCACTCATGGTTTGTGGAAGCGCTAAACGTGTATAATCACTGAAGGGAGAATTGAAAGTAAGTTTCAATTCACAATCGATTTGAAAGAGTTTTAATCGCCCACTGCCTCGCTAAAAGGAACCTAATGGATCGTACAACGTGTAAGGTGGAGATTGAAGAAACAATGGAGATGAGTAAGAATAATTAAAAAGTTTAATTATTTATGGCAAGGGTTAATTAATATGTTAATTAATCAAACGAATAAGTTCGTTAAAGACCTCGGGATAGTTTTGGACCTTAAGGCCCAATGGGCTTCGAACGTCAAGCCCATTGACTTAAGTTGTATGACAATTTAATGAATAAAGATTCACAAAGGCCCAAAAGCCCAAATCCCTAAAGTGGCTGGCCATGTGTGTTGAATTAGGGTTTTTGGTTCTTTAGGTCATTTAAAGAAGTGACTATATAAAGAACTTTATAGCCTAAAATTCAAAAAAGGGTTCTTTTGGAGAAAATTGGTGAGAACTTGTCTCTCCTTTTCTCTCTAGGAGGCCGGCCCCCTTGGAGGGTGGATCTAGCAATCCCACTACTCCAAGGTCACTCATTCCTTCTTCAATCTCTCCTTGATGTGGAGAATTAGAGGTTCTCAATTTTGGGAACTTGGAGAAACCTTTTCATCCATCCAAATCCATAGATTTTAGATGCAAGGAATGAAGGCCTTCTCTTTGGGTGATTAGCCTTTGCTTATGCAAAGAGGAATCTACAAAGGTATAAATCTCAACTCACTTTGTTTTGAGTTGATTCTTGGTTCACCAATCTACTAGGCTTTGAATTTCATGGGTAATGTTTTGTTTTTGAATGCATGCAAGCATGATTCTGCCTTTTAATTGTTAAATGCATGCTATAGATGTTATTCAAATGAACATGTTTTCACAAAATAATCCTTCAGAGATGCGTAGAAGAAATGATCGTGTTCGGGTCAAGCCAACTTAATCGTAAATTTGGAGCAATTTAATAACTATTACATTTTAGTTTTTAGTTTTTTTTCTTTCTGAAAAACGGAAAAAAAAAAACTCATTTAGTAACAACTTTTAGTTTTAGAAAAAGAAAATAAAAACTATTTTTCGAGTTTTCTAATTAATAATGTTCTTTTAATTTTTAATTTTCTAATTTTTGAACAAGCTTGAACTTACAAGAAGGATTCTCTAGAGTCTTTATAGACATATAATAGTAGTACATAATTTGTAATGTAACTAGAAAATTGTGAAAACACCAAATACAATTATGATTACACTGATGTCTACATTCAGTGACCACATCAATTGTCATGTTGGCTCTGCGAAACATATGTGTGAACGCTATTTATAAAACTAAGTTCTTGAGGTGAATAGTTTTTCAATAGTAAACTTAATTTTCCAAGAAAATTGTGTCTTGCCATTACTAATGTTAATGAGGAACTATAAATTTCCGTTCATTTAAACACGATTGATACCCAGTTTCTGCTTTGCAAAAGTGAAGAATAACTCAAGAAAACTAGTGTCATTAGTGTTGAGATTATGTCACAAAGAAAGTTGAATCAAGCCAAAATTGAAGTTTGGAAAGAAAGCATCCAACTTAAGTACAAGTCATGAAGTTAGGACACAGCTTGGCTTTGACTATCCCTCCTATGTCCTATCCAAAGGTTTGGAATACAAACAATGCATCGAGAGCGTGGAACTTGATTTGGATTTATGGAGCTCCAATATCTAACGCTCTCTCCCTCTCTCAAAACCATGTGAATTTCATTGCCAATTTATACATGTGCTTCAATCCCTCTACTGCAGAAGGAGGATCTTCTCCTGATCCTCTCCGAATCCTATTTGTGAGGATTTTGGAATCCTTTAATCGTGTCTGTTTATCATATATTGTATGATCAATTTTTATAAAGTATTGTTTGCATTTAATTTTAAATAAATAATTTACGACGATATAATATATAATGAACAAATACAATTAAAAGATTTCCGAAATCCTCACAAAGAGTATTGAGACAGAATGACTGCCCTCCTGATCTCCCTCTTAGACTCCCCCACTTCGCAATTCTCAACTCTCGCGTCGCGTGTTACTTCCGAACACAAAATAGAGAGCCCCCTCTCTCTCTCTCTATTAAAACACCAAAATCCCACAAGAACAACACGCGGAGAGGGTCGGACAGACTCAGGCTCGGACAGCACCTATAAAATACAAAGTACCAGAAAGACTCTCAAGAGTGAGGAGTAGAGCGAAACACAGAACAAATCTGCTATCTTTATCATCATCTATCCCATTCTTCTTTTTGTATCTTATATTATTTAGAGGGAGAGAGAAAGAGAGACATCTCCTGTCATTCTGCATTGCCGACTTTGTAGTGGACGAGGTAATCTCACCAGTTATTTCCCAAATATCCAGAATTCAGGTTTCGAAGATTTTCTCATTGAAGCTTTGAATCCACTCTCTTTTGCCCTTTTGATCGATACCCACAAAATAAAAATTGAAATTGTAAAGTGGGTCGATTCTCTTTTTTCTTTTTCTTGAAATTTTGAAGTTTTGCCCTTAATTAGTTGTTTGAGGGTTAGGGTTAGGGTTTTTGATAGTGGGTGTTTCCTGTCTTGGTGGAATTTTCTAGGGTTTTTGTTAGATCGCAACTGGGTACTGCTCCAATTCTGCAGTTTTGGACTAATTAGGGTTTGTCCAGTGCAAGGAACTGGGTAGTATTGGGATCATCGCGGCCCCGCATCAAATGACCATAAGTTCCCATCTTTCGGGGAATGGAATTGTGCATTGGGCAGTGCCGGGGTGAGTACATGAACTCTGAGATTGCATAGAATTATGGAAAGCACTGTTTTTCTGAGCATGGAAGAAGATTGCACATATTGAATTCGGTGCAGGAGTGATCAGAGACTTGCCAAATCGGTGTTTTGGCGCAAAAGGGTATCTGTGTTTTCACTGCTTTTACATGCTTGATCTTCAGCTGCGAATGAATTTGGTTTTAGGATTTGGTAATGAGGACGAGCTGATGATACTGTATTGGCCCATAAGGCGACATAGAGGATTAGATTGTAGTGGACTGTTTTCGTTTCTCAAGAAACTGTTCGGGTTAACTTAGTTTGAACAAAATTCTTAGAAAAGCTTCTCCAGTAGTTAGTCCATTTGGTTTTTTTGTTGGATTTTCGTTCAGATTTGTGTTCAGTTGTTTACATTGAGGTGGTGCTTGTGTTGAGCCTTGATTTTTCAAGTAAGTTTGGTGTGATATCTGATTTACCTGCCTGCACATCTGTGTAGAAAGGATTAAAGGATTGGTTGAAGTGACTGAGAAGCTAATAGCAGATTTTTTGTGCTGGGAATGAATGCGGGGACATGGTGCATGGACAGGAGCATAGTTGCTGGATCGTTCCCTTTCTGGAACAGTGTTACTGGAAACTAATTCAGGAGTTTTCTTCTTTGGAAGATACTGGTTTTTGGTACTGTCAGGCTTTATGCAATGTCGCGCTGCTTTCCATTTCCTCCACCCGGATATGAAAAAAAGGCTAGGGCAGATGATGTGGACTTGCTGAAAAAGGTTAAAATTCTCTCCTTTTATTTTTTTATTAATATCTTTTAATTCGTATAGCATTCATTATGGACATGATTTATCGAAAAGATAAAAAAGGTTAAATGAAATAATCATTCGTTAGGCACATACAAGTGAATATGATTACTTCCTGCAGTTAAACTAGTATGGCTTACTTATCGATATGCAAAGTTTCTGTCTGTCATGCCTGAAAATTGTCGATTAAAATAATGCTGTGGTTTAGGAACACATAAAATTTGTAAATATGGAGTAAGTAAAGATATAGGTGCCAGTTAGAGTCCAGTAATTGCTGGGAAAAACTGGTCATTTTGTCCTAATTTGTAATAAATTACATTTGTGTTGAAGTGAAAATTTATTGGATTAACAACTACTTGTTCAGTTTGTTGGAGTGTGAAAATGAGGAGCTAATTGAGAAACATAAAATGTTTTCCACTAATTACCGACTATTAGGTTGATGTGTTTACTCCCATTCATGTTCGAGTCCTGCTCTTACCAAGGATTTATGGTACCCACCTTTGGATTTGATATCGGGGACAGAGAATAGATGGTGGCGGTTTTCATGGTTTATTCTCAACCTTCAATATCAAATCGAAGGGTTAGTGTCCATCCATTCCTTGGTCACCTGGTGACCAGGAGAACATTTTCTATTCATGTTCAATGGGGTCATGTTGAATCAGCAATAGTTTACATTTTCTATTCATGTTTGATGCATAAACTGAAGTTATCCTGAACAATGCCGATGGGTCTCGCTTAGTTTTACGATTCCAATACAAATCACCATCTAGTCAAACAGACCCTCAAGTCATATTCGTCCAGTCCCCGATTTCATCTTATAGGCCTGAATTATTTCTCAAAGTGGAGCCAATACTTGTGACATTATTCAAAGGAGGCCTAGTCTTGCCCAGCATTGATGCATCATGTGCAAAAAGAACCTGAAAGTATAGATCATCTATTCCTGGTCATATGATTATATTAAAACTTGGCACACAAACTGTTTTCGAGAGCTAGTGTGAATTTGGTGATATCACAATTATGCATTTGTTTTTGAGAAGTAATAGGGTTCTGAAAATATTAGGGGAAGGAATCTGAATGAAGCTGAAATGGAGGAATTTCTCTCTTTGTTGCCTTTTATTGAGTATTAGTAGGGGCAAGAAGGCCAGAGTTATATTGAGATGTTTGGTTCTTGCTTTGATTTGTGTGATCTGGACGGAAAGAAATAAGGGCTTTTGAAAGCTATGGTGGAGTGGGGGCTGAGGAGCTATGGAATAAGGTCCAGTTTTGGTCTGCTCTGGGAGTCTGTCTGATGAATTTAGACTTATTCCTTTCTCTACTAATTTGATGGGAAGTCCATGGTGTAGGCCTGTTAATTTTTCAGATCTTAGGAGGGGTTTGTCTCCCTCATGCGTTTCTGTTTTCCTTTAGTGGCCTCTTGACCACTTTTTCATTTGTTGTTTTATTGTCTTTGTTGCAACAAAGTTTTTTTTTTTTATAGGCAAAAAAGAAAAATTTAGGGTGAGGAAATGGAGAGGTTCTTGGATAGAATTTGTTTTGGGCCTCAGTAGGCTCAAATTTCCTGGATTTTTTGGAAGAATGTTTTTTGTCCTTATTCATGTGGGGTGTTCACAAATATTTTAATTTCTCTCTCCCTCTCTCTCTCTCTCTCTCTCTAGCTTAGATTTTTCACTATAATGTTACCATTGGACGTTTTCTGTATTCTGTTATGTGGCTGGTCGGTAGGGGTTTTTATGCATTCTGCTGGACAGCTTGACACTATATTTTCTACTTAGATCCTGAGCAGCAGCAACAACAACAACAACAAAGCCTTTTCCCACTAAGTGGGGTCGGCTATATGAATCCTAGAACGCCATTGCGCTCGGTTTTGTGTCATGTCCTCCGTTAGATCCAAGTACTCTAAGTCTTTTCTTAGGGTCTCTTCTAAAGTTTTCCTAGATCTTCCTCTACCCCTTCAGCCCTGAACCTCTATCCCGTAGTCACATCTTCGAACCGGAGCGTCAGTAAGCCTTCTTTGCACATGTCCAAACCCATTTTGTGTACATGTTGATGCTTCACTGCCCAACATTCTGTGTCATACAGCATCGCCGGCCTTATTGCCGTCCTATAAAATTTTCCCTTGAGCTTTAGTGGCCTACGACGGTCACACAACACGCCGGATGCACTCTTCCACTTCATCCATCCAGCTTGTATTCTATGGTTGAGATCTCCATCTAATTCTCCATTCTTTTGCAAGATAGATCCTAGGTAGCGAAAACGGTCGCTCTTTGGTATTTCCTAATCTCCGATCCTCACCCCTAACTCATTTTGGCCTCCATTTGCATTGAACTTGCACTCCATATATTCTGTCTTTGATCGGCTTAGGCGAAGACCTTTAGATTCCAACACTTCTCTCCAAAGGTTAAGCTTCGCATTTACCCCTCCTGAGTTTCATCTATCAACACTATATCGTTTGCGAAAAGCATACACCAAGGAATATCATCTTGAATATGTCCTGTTAACTCATTCATTACCAACGCAAAAAGGTAAGGACTTAAGGATTGTTGATGCACAAAATCAGTGAGGACTTTGGTACAACAGAAAGTATTAAGTTTGTGATATTCGCTAGATTGTTCTGGTCATTAGTGTGGATAAGTATGTAAATGGATAGAGACAGGAAAGCAAACACAAGATGCACGTGGTTCACCCAGATTGGCTACGTCCACGGAGTAGAGGAGTTCTCATTAATTGTGAAGGGTTTACACAAATACATAGGTTCAAGCTCTCCTTTAGTGAGTACAAGTGAATGATTTAGTACAAATGACATAGGTTCAAGCTCTCGTCTTCACTTGCCTTATCTGTCTCATAGGTAGATGTGGCATTTTCTCTGGAAGTACTCTTCTTCCATCCAGGGGTGATATCTTTAACTGGTGGAGATGCACAAGGTAATGTATCAATTTCACTTGAAGCTTACTTGTAGTTTCAGGCTTGGTCAAGCGCGATACAAACCATGTAGTAGGAGTCCCCCAAGTCGCCAAGCTAGGGGATTTGCTCTGAAAGAGGCAACAGACAAGGTAAGCAATCAGAGCTCCAAGCAATCAGTCCCAGATCAGAAGTTTGATTTCGAGTTCCGGCTGATTGTTCTCATTCTCCTTATCTTGCAGGCAGCATGAAGCATAAAGAGAAGAAAAGGAGAATAGATGATATGAGATACTTTTGCTTTTGAAGAAGTAACTTTCCACAGGCTTATTCTTGAACTGGGCTGGAGGATTTTCTGGTTTCCTCCAGAGTATAAGGCCGACTGAAGAATTTGAGGGTCAAAACAAGTCCATCAAATCTAGAGAACGTTCGACCCTGCTGATATGGGATACTTTTGTTGTTGACAAAGTAGTGGATGTATCGGCACGTGTTCTGTTAAGCTTGTCTCCACATGCTTCCTTGTATCCTTCTCACTTTCCCTATCTGTTCCTCAGGCAGATGTGGTATCTTCTCTGGAAGCATAAGATGTTGAATATGAGTACTCGAGAGCAATGCCAGGTAAGTAATCAGGTAAGGGGTTCCAGGCAGTCAGTTCCTGACTAGAAGCTTGATTCCAAGTGCTGACTGATTGTTCTCTTTCTCCTTGTCTTTCCATTTCTCTTAAAAGTAGAACCAAGGAGAGAAAACAAGAACATGAAAAAACTGTCCCAAGAATGTGCTCCACAAAGAACTCTAGGATATGTCACATATGTGTTTTGATGTCGGCGTTTGTTTTCTATTTGAGTTTGTATTTTTCTAAGATTGAATACCACTTTTTGGCATAAAACAATAATTCTCCCAATTGTTTGGTTAGCACAATCTTCTGGTGCAGAAATTTGTATGTCCTCTTAGGGGGTGTTTGTTTGCCCTCACTAACTGTCACTAGACTAGACTGGACTAACTATTAGTCCAGTCCAGTGTTTGTTATCATCCGGGACTAGTGTTAATGAAACTAGCCCAGACTCGCCTACACTAGAGGCTTCACTAAAGGTTCTTAGCGAGAGGCCCTGGAAACCATGGGACTAGCTAAGACCTCTCCCTGCTCTCTGTTTCACTCTCTTTCCTCTCTCCTCATCCTGAACTCAAACCCAAAATCAGGCAGATTTGTCACTCACTGCACCGCGCATCTCGTGTTTATCATCGATCTTGCAGTCGAGAGGCAACAATTCTCCTCTGCTTAGATCCTTGGCTTGCTCGACTGCACCTTCATCCACCACGACACCGTCGCCACATTCCATGACGCCCCACCAAAACACAGATACGAATCTGCCAAAACCCAAAAAACAAAAATCAATTACAAAACCCATATTATATTCTTCAAAAATGCTTGAGTTGTGAAAAGGGTGGAGTTTGATGATAATAGTGAAAAGGAATGGAGATTGATGGTCTGCAATTTCAACATCCAAAAGATGGCTTTTTCTGATAATAGTGAAAATGAATGGAGTTTGACGATGAAGGGGAAAGTAGAGTGAGAGGGAGTTGGAGGGGCAGGAGAAAAGATGGAGAGCTTTCGGGACTGGGAGAGTTTTCTAGAAAAGGGGAAAAAAAATAAAAAAAATGTAAAAGATAAGATTTAATTATTATTTTAGTTATTTAGTCGGATAGTGCACCAAATGCTTCACTAATTTAGTCCAGCTTAGTCTAGTCTAAGCCAATCCAACTTAGTCCCTGCAACTAGTCCAATCCGAGACAGTCCGGTGCAATAAACACACCCTTAAAGCCTTGGCAGAGATGGGGAGAATGATTGTTGACAGAATTTTAGAGTACAAATTGGCAACTGTACAATTTGAAATTAGCAGACACAGAGTTAAAACATGTAGGATGCTAATTGGGTCTGGCTATAATTACTTTGAATTGTTGCCTTTTTCTTGTTGCTCTTCCTGAGTTGCGTTCTTTGAGATTATCGTGCCAACTTAAGCCTTTTGCAACTTTGATATTTAGATTGAGGGTCACTGTTTAACATTATGCTAGCCTGCCATTGCTGGTGGCCATTACTGTTGGGTTCCGTGATTTTCTTTTAAACCAAAACTTGGAATGATCTGTAATTTTTTTTAGGGGTGTGATATCCACACACCCCGTTTTACTGCTTCCACACCTTTTTAGTTTTCAGCTGTCGGATCAGATGAATTGAAGAAGATCAATGGACAGAAATTAACAAGGGGTGTGTGAGAAGTAAAAATGGGTGTGTGGATAGCACACCCCTTTTTTTTATTCTTCTGTACTTTGTGAATTGCGGCCTTTATCATGTTGTACAGTCTTCCTTTCTTTTCTGTTTTCTCATTCCCTATTTACTTGTCTTGATTTCTTCATCCTCCTTTCTTTGTCCCCCCCTGGAGTTTGCCTTCTTTAGTAACCATATATATTGTTCATCCTATCTTGTATAATTTGTATCCCTGGTAAATTGCTCTAAATTCTAGTTGCTGCTTGTTGTTATCATATGAAGTATATGTTAACTTGCTGTATAACGTTTAACTGGTTGATGATTGCCTCTGTTTTCTTTTATTTCATATTCAGAGGATAAGGTGTTAGAAACCTTGTCACTGGAGTTTCCTTTAGATCCGATTACCACCTTTTTTTTTTTTTCCTTTGAAGTTCCTTTCTTTGGAATGGCTCACACCACATCCCCGTTCCTACTCACCCGAGTTCAATTGGGACGTTGGAACGGGGACGTGTTATGATGGTCCACTAAACTGGGAAAACCTAAGAAACTGGGTTTCTTCTTCATTATATTGATCCATAACTGCTTCATATGAAGAGTAAAGAAAGTTAAATATCTAGCACAAGTTAATCCTAAATTAATGTTCAATAGACATTGCAATTGGTGCCTGTGTTTTATGTGTGCATTTGACAGCGGTGACTTTTAGGTGTTATGTGATTTTGTAGGAGTTTTTGTTTTAAGATTTTTTTTTCCGGAAGCGGATTCTGATGAATCACAATAAAATGTTTTCCTTAAAGCAAAGTCCTTATTGGTTGGTTTGTCTATAAGTGGAAAAAGGTAGAAAACAGAAGATGAAGAGCGGCTCTGTGATTGGAGAGTGAAAAAAAAAAGAGTATAGGTATATACTCAAAGTAAATGAGAAAAGACGAAAATGAGAAAGGTGTACGGAAACAGAACAGTTTTTTGGATCGTCGGATGAGCTAGACATTTTCCTTTTATCAATGCTTTTCTCTTGCCTTTACTGGTTTCTTTGAAATTTTGGTTTTTAATTACTCTTTTTTTGTGCTAAATAGTTTTTCCACATAAAGTACAGCAAATTGACCAATAATCTTCCTTATGCTTTTATACCCTTCTTTTGGTGATTCTATAGTTCTGACAGCCAATGTCTGATCATTATCATTTTCTGCTCCTGGTTCACCATTGAAGGGAACTGTTATAAGAATATAAACCTTGTTTTAGAACTTGAAATAAAAAGATATTGCATTACTCACCAAGTGGCCTAACAAGCATTTTGTTTGTCATGATATTTGTTTGGCTCGTGGCCTTCAAAACTGACAGTGTTAGGGAGTTTAAGAACGAGAATTGAAGTCAGGTGGTTTTTGACCATTTTTAAGCTAGAAATTTTTGCATGCGACTTTGAAGGAGATATCCCAAGGTTTGGTGTATTTTTGCTTGAGAATTTTGTTTGTCCTTTTTTTAGGCGTACTTATTGAAGAGGAGGCTTTTGAAAGTCCGAAGGCAGCTGCTAGCTTTTGAAGTTTCTGATCAGGAGTTTCAGGCAAAGAGACAAATCACTATTAATGTTGTTGATGACAAATGGAGTTTTACATTAAATTAGCATGGCATTACTCCCACATTGTAGTGTGGAGGTGTTGAATGCATATTAAATGAACTTTAATCTCTCAAGTTGATTAGCTCTGGCTCCTCTCAGTGTTTGATAATTTGATACTAGTTTAATAGCTATGTTGACCGGTTGAATGCGTTGGGAAGATTTCGCTTTCCATATTTTTAGAATATACGGAGCTCTTTCCCTTCTGGTATTCGCTCTTTAGGGTTCAGTTTGCATACTTCCTTGGGCTTGCTTGTAACTCCTTTTTCTTTCTATTGTGTGTTATTTAAATACAGTTTTACTTATAGTGATAAATTACCACTGCAAAATGCTTGCATTAAATTTAGGGTTAGAAAAGGCACGGATCTTTATTTTTTGTTTGTTGATGAAAGGCAAAGTTCTTTATAATAATAAATCAATGCCGAAAGGCAGTTGATAGTGTAACTAGAAGTCTTTGGATTGCTGGTTCTTTTTATATGGTAGGATAGGATATGATTGATGACTGGGAGACTGGGGAGTATGGATAATTGTAAACTATATTCTGTTGTTGACACTGCGTAGGAAGCTGGCTATGAACCAAAGAAGTTTCCGTGCCATTGCACCTCCTTTATCTTGGTGATAATGGTTTTTTTGATGATCAGTCTTTTATTATTGGTTTGTAATTGTATTTAAAATGTTCTAATTTCTTTCTTGGTTGTTTTTCCTGTTTTGCTCGTCTTGAACTTTGGTTTTGGGGTGGATTGCCTTTGGTTTGTATTTAAAATGTTCTAATTTTCTTTCTTGGTTGTTTTTCCTGTTTGGTGGTCTTGAACTTTGGTTTTGGGGTGGATTGCCTTTGTATGTCTTATTTCTGCACCATCTTGCTTTTTTCTTCTCCTTCTATTTAAATGTTGAAATTTTGTTTGTGATGAAACAATCTTATTGTGGTTCTCACGTTGCAATGATTTAGTGGGTCGTGGTTCTTGGCATGGTACAATTTTGTGCTTCCAATGCACTAGAGTGACACTGCTTTGTACCATTCAAAAACTATGTATTTGACTATTTGAAAACTGCGAACATTTGTTATCCTTTCTTCATTTCTGGTTTTTGGGATCTTTTGAAAAGGAATGTAAGGATCTTTACGGGTATGGGGTACCTTTGGAAGGTGGACATGTCAGTTGACGTCAGGTTTAGTTATGGTTCATTTTTGTAGCATTTCTTGTAAGCAAGTCCTTATTATCTATTAAATCTTTTATAAACTAACTTGGAACACAGTTCTCCCTAGTAATACTAATAGTCGTATGTTTTATGATTCTTGATCATATATCTTCTTACCTTTTATCTTTTATAACTGTTCAATAATTACAGGAGAAGCACAGAGAAAAGAAGCATAAGAAGGAAAAGAAGGACAAAGAGAAGAGACAGAGTAAAGAAAAAAGTGATGGAAAGCATCGGGAAAAGAAAGACAAGAAGGAAAAAAAGAGAGACAAATGGAAGGATAAGGAGAAAGACAAGGACCTGGTTAAAGACAAAATTAGTACCTCAGATGAGAAGAGAGTTCCAGGAAAAAACAAGGGTCATGGTGAAGAGAGATACATTCAGAAAGAGTACAAGGGCAACTGTATTGACAAGAGAATTACGGGAAAAATTGGAGGTTATCAGGCAGAGAAACTCGGTCAGTACCGTTATCTGGCTGAGCAAAACCAGAATTCTGTATCGGTGGAGTTGGGTACAAGGAGTAAACATGAGGCCAGGGCAATTGGTAACCATCTGGTTGAGAAGATTACTGAATTAGACGGAAACAAGGATGAGGGGATGGTTGGATTGCTGACCAAGGGTACTGACATTTTGGCCAAAGTTAAGGAAAAGAACAAGGATAGGAGAGTTGATGACAGAAGGACAGATGGGCAAGGAGTCAGGGGGGCAGCACAGGTTAGTGGGAACACGATGGTTCAGAACCTTCTTGGTGTGGTTGAACCTAAAGTTGGACTTTCCAGACCATTGGCGAGCAACGTGGATAGAAAGATTGTTGGAAAAGAAAAGACCAAAGAGAAGGAAGGTGGTGACAAATGCAAGGACAAACATAGAGAGAAGAAAAAACAAGGGATAGACAAGGACAAAGATAAAGAGAAGAAAAATGAAGCGAAAGCAAAGGAGAAAATTGAATCTAAGAAAGGAGAGTCATATAAAGAGAAGAAAAAGGAAGAGAAAGCAAAGGAGAAAAATGAAACTAAGAATGCAGAGCCAGATAAATTAAGAAAGAGCAATAAAGAGGATCACATAGATTCCCATAGTGTTATAACCTCCCAGCTTCCAGAGGACAGCAACAAAACTGCTGGTGCTGATGGAAATCTTAAGAAACGAAAGGACATACAGATGAATGGAGTTGTGCATGGTGAGCTCTTTTTTATGACGTTAAGTATCATAGTTGCAGCCCAATCATGCTATGTAGTTGTCAAACACAAGTTGGCCTCTTTTTGCCTGCAACTGAGGGAGGTTGTAGGTCCACTTTGCTATCCTTTCTTTCCTTTGATTCAGAATAATAATGTTTTTCAGTTTGGTATCAGTCGATTGGCAGTGTTATTGAATCAATTTTGTCTAGCAGGTTCAAACTTTGGTAATTTTTATTCTTAGTTGACTATTGATGCTTCCCTTTCTCATCTTACAGCCGATGATATTAGGCCCAGTAAACTGTCGAGACCACCTTCTTCCTCTCATCAATTGCCAGTAAATGGAAGAACACTGGAACCTTGCCAAAATTCCATCCCATATGTGTCAGATAGGCTGGGTGCAGCAAATAACATTAAGGTGGACGTTAAGGACTTCAAGATAAATGGTAGTGGTGAAGCTCCGTCATTGGCCATCTCCACTACAAAGCCGACATCTACAGCTACACAGGCTGTGCCTATTGCTGAAGCATGCATGAAACCACCCCATCCGGATTCCAGATATCTAAGCCATGTGTATTTGGTTCCGAAATTGGATGAAATGCCTGATCATGACGACCAAGATTGGTTGTTTGGGTGCAGTGATGCCCAATTAAAGAAACCCAAGGTGGAATCTTCAAGGGTTGAGGAGACACCTAAGGTATGGTCAGAGGTCCTGCGGGTAGAGTCAGCTGATGTGCATGCTCTGCCGTATGTCATTCCATATTGAACAACTCAAATGGGCATGTTTCAACTCATAACTCTGGTGCGGGCAAACCCTTGATAGGACCACACGAGGGTGAAGCTAGAAAGGCGTCTGGGCACCTTGGATTGTTTTGAGTTTTTTAGCTGCATTCATATGTGATAGCACTGTTGCAGTGATCATGACTCAACACGTCTCAAACACAAATGTCACTCAAACGCCACCGGACACACTCAACACGTCAGGACATGCTCCGGGACCGGGCCAGCTATTTGGGTTCCAGGGGTGGTTCCCCAACAGTTAATTCATTGAACACGGAGAGTTTCATAACGCGACCAAGTGAAGGGGGTTTGCGTAGAAAGGGAGATAGATATATATATATAAGGCTTGTGCATTTTTTGTTGTGATTTGGTTGGGAGCTGATAAGCCCACTCTAACTGTGCGTTTAAGAGAAAACTAGATGTGGTATATTTGCAACTCCGCCACAATTTTGATTTGTAACATAGAACAGCTCCTATTTACATGAAATATCAGATAGAAGAAGAGTTTACAAGTAGAATTAGTTTCAAAGTTGGTGCACTTGAAATGTAGTAGACTACAGGGCGATAATTTCTACTCATGGTTCATTGTGGCCGATTCACATAATTTTGTACCTATGATTGAAACCGATCATATAATCAATCACTTTGTAAAAAAAAAAAATTAATAATATGAGATTGTTTAGTCTTCTAACTATATGACAATTGATTGGGACTACAATGACTCATAATATGATCTTTACAAAGTGATTTATAATATGAACAATTTTGATCATAAGAACGAAATTCTCTGAACTGGGCACGAAGAATTTGAGGAGGAATTCAACGAAGAATTTAAATACTACAATAATATGATCTTTACAAAGTAATTTATAATATGAACAGTTTTGATTATATACACGAAATTATGGGAATTGAGCACGAACAATTTGAGTAGGAATTCCAAGAAGAATTTAAAGAATACAAAATTATTGAAGGGCAGCACAAACGTTTCTTATGAATCAAATTATAAAGTTCTGAAATTTCCCAAATTAATTTTCAATTTTTAACACAACGATATATTTACACCAAAGGTGTCACTGCCCGTCCCAAATTATTTTTGTCATTAGTGTGAAATGTCTAAAGTACCCTTGAACGTTTGTGGTGTTGTGTGGTTTAGGTTTTGGTTGTGGACCTATATGTTAAGTTCCTAAGTTTTTGGACCCAACTAGAACTAAATTTTCCCTAGTTTTGGTTGGTGACAAACTGGACCACACACTCACACACACACCCTTACCCGTTGACCTCTCTCTCTTATCCCTCTCTCGGATTTTCTTACCATTTTCGTACAACCTATACGGACAACCCTCAAAACCCTTTCAACTTCACGGATCGAGGTTGTGATTGCTGTTTTTGGACTCCTTGCAAGCTCAGGAGTCGAATGGTGGTGGTGGTTGGACGTGAAAACTTCGAAAACCCAAGAACTCAGAATCTCATATTTTGAGTACTATTCATGCAGTCGTGATCGTGGAATTTTCAGCAAATTTTAAGGTTCTAGGAAGCTTTAGGACGTCTTCATGAAGCTCGAGGAAGAAAGTTGGAGTGTTTTGGACGTCAGGAAGTCCCAGTTTGTGAGTTTCAAGTTTTGGCCGAATTATCAAGGTTTCTGCGTCGAGATCCCGTGGATTTTAGGGCTTAAAATTGGTAAGGTTTTGTTCTACTCGTCACAAGCTTCATTTTGGTACAAATTTCATGAATTTTGGTTGAGAAATGAAGAAGATATTGAAGTTCTAAGATTTTCCAGTTTCCGACGATCGCAGAGGCACCGGCGCCGGACTCCAGCGAACTAAGGAAGAAGGAGGAGAATATTCCATCAAAGTTGATGAAATATTCTAACGTCGTCAGGTATAATTAACGGCATATTCTAGTTTTTAACGGAATATTCCCTAATGGCGTTAACTATTATGTCCCCTGTACCAGGCACGTGCTTGCACATGAGCCGCGCATCTAGCCGTGCCTTGGCTAGTGCGTGAGGGCACGTGGGGTCATGAAATTTTTTTCTAAAAATATAGGGATGTTCCTGAGGTTGAGTAGGTCATGGTGGTATATTCAAATACCACATTTGAGCAATGTATGAGAAGTTATTTCCTAGTTTTGTGTATGTGCTTTAAATAACGTTTATTCAGTTATTTCACATATGGTTGAGACCTATCCTGAGGACGAGCGCCATCAATCGAGGCTCGCAGGCTACAACCCTTCGACATATCAGTGAGTAGGCTTTTGGTTTTCCGTATATACCTATATACTTGAGATTTTTTCCAGAAAATGAATTTGAATGACTATACGTTTTGAAATGCCATGCAAAGTATCTGCCTATTTTATTTATGCATTAGTAGTTGCATATATTTAAGATGGGTGCTGCGGACTCGTAGGTTAGTGCCAAGTAAGTTCATAAATTAAAGATATGAGATTGCTTTAGTTATGCGAGATATGATGTGATGTGATGTATTGAGAGCTTATAAACCTGCACCCCGGTGTTAGTGCTCCCGCCTAGAGTTAGGACACGGTCCTTCACGTGATGTTCACCTCCCGCACCATATGCTCACCTTGGATCCAAGTTAAGTGCACAGGCTTGTCATACAGCCCACTTTAGGTGATTCCGACTTGTAGATCACCCGCGATCATTCGCACAGTCTTCATGTGATCGCAGCACTAGATCATATTTATTTTACACCTAGTCCTGTCGTACAAACACTTTAAGTGGTTTCGACTCGTGTGCAGAATTTGATATGATTGAGATTGGTTATGAGCTATAGACTCAGTCGTGCAGGTCACATAAGTGGATTTGGCTGATATAATATCTGGCATTGATACATTTTAATTGGATTATTTATAGCATTTCATTGAGATACTTTGGTATGGTATATTTCTATAGATTTTCATCCTGAGCGTGATTTCTGATATAGCATATATTATATTTTCTGGGAAATTATACAGGTTTTACGGCGAGGGGTTAGAACTTTTGAGAAATGAAATGATTTCGAAAAGCTTTGTTTTTGCCCACTCACACTTTCTATTTTGCGCCCCTTCAGGTTTTAGGTAGAAATGCTTTGGTGGCTCACGGGGATTTCGACGGTGGTTCTGACAAAACACCATAAATGTAGGATCACCTTTAAGTGTTGTATAATTAGTACTTGTCATGCTTGACTGCACTTTGGCTATTTATGCTCTGATTGTGTATTTCACACTTAATCTCGCACTTACACCTTATCTTATCTAGTACTCTAGTTGATTTGGTTTTTGTTTATTCGTAATTCCTTATGTCTCTATTGCTTCCACACTGTGCACATGGCTACATCACCCGCACGTGATGGCCAGCATGCCCTGATTTAGGTTGGGGTGTGTCAGTTTGGTACCAGAGCCTAGGTTTGCAGTCCTGCATATCTTGTGAAATTTCTAATTAATTTAATGTCTCCTGTCGGAACTATGCCGCCTCGTAGAGTTTCACGTCCTTCTGTTGAGCCTAGTTTCCCCGATATAGCTCAGTTAAGGGAAGCTATAGCTAATGCCATTCAATCTTCACTTCGTCCTCCCCAAAAGACACCTCTTGAGACTGTGTATAATCTGAAGCTGAATCATTTTATAGGGAATGAAGGACATGAAGGAGCGGAGAAATGGATCAATCATCTTGAGAAGACTTTTCGTGTAATGCAGAGTCAGGGGAATCTTCATCCTGATAGGTGGGTCAAGATGACTACCTGGTTTCTAGGTCCGGAACCTACATCCTGGTAGAGACAAGAGTCTTATCAGTTGTCACCAGAGGAAGCAGCTAATTGGGAAGTGTTTAAAAAGTTGTTTCAGAAAAGGTTTATTCCCCCTGAGTATATTGATAGCAAAAAGCAGGAGTTTATTCAATTAAAGCAGGGGAAGATGATGGCAAATGAGTATTATAGGAGATTCACTAACTTGTCTTGCTATCATCCGGAGGTTGCTGCTAATCCGGTTGAGATGCTCCTTCGTTTCAGGTTGGGTACTAAAAAGAAATGGCGTTCTATAGCAACCTCGACTCCCTATGCTACTTACCAGGAGTTTTATTAGATTTTGTTAAGGATTGAGGACTCAGAAAATATGCCCAATGAGAGTGACGATGAAGAAGAAAAGAATGGGAATCAGAGGCAAGATGATAAAGGTAAAGGTTAGTCTTCTCAAGGACCTCGCAAGACTCAGAGCTTTAAGAGGAGTGGAACTAGTTCCAGCTTTTCTAGCGGAGGTTTTAGTGCCACTGGTCAGAGGAGAGGTGGTAGATTTTTAAGAGGTCATAGATTCCAGAGGCAGGGAGATGCTGGAAGAAGAAGTGCTCCTTTGTGCCGCAGATATAAGAATAGCCATTTTGGGAAGTGTAGGAGAGGCAGCAATGGATGTTTTACTTGTGGGCAGATGGGACATAAAGCTATAAATTGTCCCTAGAGTCAGCAGAAGCCCCAGCAACCTTCTATGCCACCACCAGCACCGATCCAGCAAGTTCCATGGTTTGGTAGTTATGGTCAGATGGGTTGAGGTGGTGCTTACCATTATTAGGGTGATGCCACTCCTTATGCTTTAGGGTAGTATCAGTATTCGCAGGATCCTTATTACCATAGTAGGTATTCTAAATATCCTATAGGGTATACACTGTATCCTCCCATTCCAGCTAGTGGATCTCATTGGTACCAGGGAGGACAGCCCTAGTAGGTAGAGATTACTTCTAGTAGTGCAGGATCTTCAAGGCAATCTGGTCAGCCAAATCAGGGGCGAGGTGTGCAAGGACGAGGTAATCAAGCTAATAAAGGTAGTGGGGGACGACAACAAGCCCAAGGACGTATTAACAATATCTCTCTGCAGGATGCTCAGAATCATCCGGACTTGATCATGGGTACGTTAAACATTCTTGGTCACTTTGCTAGAGTTTTAATTGATTGTGGTGCTACGCATTCTATCATTTATCATACATTTGCTCAAGTGACGCAACCTCATCCTACGCCTCTAGGGTATGATTTAGAGTTTGCTATGCCTAGAGGGGAGAAATGTTATGTTGATTGTGTATATCCAGGATATCCAGTGATGGTAGAGGATGTGGTTATGCTAGCTAATCTTATCCCGTTAGATATTGTTGATTTTAATGTAATCTTAGGCACGTATTGGTTGCATTATAATCATGCCAAGATAGATTGCTACGGGAAAACAATTGTTTTCCATCGTCCTGGATTACCTGAAGTTACTTTTGTGGGTCAATGTAGTGGGGTGAAGCACGGTGTTATTTATGCTGTAAGAGCAAAAAGGTTGTTATCGAAAGGTTGCCAAGGATATTTAGCTCATGTAGTGCTGAATGATGTTGCTTCTAGTAGTATGGAGGATGTTCGAGTAGTCAGGCATTTTCTTGATGTATTCCCTGATGATTTACCTGGATTGCTGCCAGATCGAGATGTGGAGTTCACTATTGATTTGCTTCCATGTACGGATCTTATATCTTTAACTCCATATAGAATGGCTCCTGCTGAATTGAGGGAATTGAAAGTCCAGTTGCAAGAATTAATCGATAAAGGTTTTATTCAACCTAGTACTTCACCCTAGGGAGCTCCAGTTTTGTTTGTAAGCAAAAGACGGGACTTTGAGGCTATGTATTGATTATAGGCAATTAAATCGAGTAACAATTAAAAACCGTTATCCGTTGCTGCGTATAGATGATTTGTTTGATCAGCTTCGAGGTGCCTGTGTGTTTTCTAAGATTAATTTGAGGTCTGGTTATTACCAGTTGAAGATCAGCAATAAGGATGTCCCTAAGACTGCTATCATGGTTTTGATGAATCGAGTATTCCAGCTATATATAGACAGGTTTGTCATTGTTTTTATTGATGACATTTTGGTATACTCTAAGTCTAAAGCAGAACATGTTCGACATCTTACTCTGGTATTGAAGAAATTAAGAGAACATCAGTTGTATGCTAAGTTTAGCAAATGCCTCAAGTGGCATTTTTGGGAAATGTCATTTCTGCTCAAGGTATTCAAGTGGATTCTCAAAAGGTAGTAGTGGTGGAGAGTTGGCAACAACCACGAACCGTCATTAAGGTACGGAGTTTTCTTGGCCTAGCAGGCTATTATAGACTATTTGTTAAGGATTTTTTAGTCATTGCTTTGCCATTAACGAGGTTGACTAGAAAAGAAGTTAATTTTGAGTGAGATGATAATTGTGAGCAAAGTTTTCAGCAGTTAAAGTATTATCTCACTCATGCACCTGTTCTGGCACTCCAAGATGATAGTGGTAATTTTGAGGTTTACAATGATGCTTCCTTGAATGGCCTGGGTTGTGTGTTGATGCAACATGGTAGGGTGATTGCTTATGCTTCACGACAATTGAAGCCTCATAAGATGAATTACCCTACTCATGATATGGAGTTAGCAGCTATCATATTTGCTTTGAAGATTTGGAGACATTATCTTTATGGTGAGAAATGTAAGATCTTCACAGATCATAAGAGTCTTATGTATCTTTTTACTCAGAGGGATCTTAATCTGCGACAGCGGAGGTGGATTGAGTTGCTTAGTGATTATGATTGCAAGATTGAGTATCACCCTGGTCGAGCGAATGTAGTGGCTGATGCACTTAGTAGGAAAACTCCAATTGGCTGATATGATATCTGGCATTGATACATTTTAATTGGATTATTTCTAGCATTTCATTGAGATACTTTGGCATGGTATATTTCTATAGATTTTCATCCTGAGCGTGATTTCTAATATAGCATATATTATATTTTTTGGGAAATTATACAGGTTTTACGGCAAGGGATTAGAACTTTTGAGAAATGAAATGATTTCGAAAAGCTTTGTTTTTGCCCACTCACACTTTCTATTTTGTGCCCGTCCAGGTTTTAGGTAGAAATGCTTTGTGGCTCACGGGGATTTTGACGGTGGTTCTGACAGAACACCATAAATGTAGGATCACCTTTAGGTGTTGTATAATTAGTACTTGTCCTGCTTGACTGCACTTAGGCTATTTATGCTCTGATTGTGTATTTCACACTTAATCTCGCACTTACACCTTATCTTATCTAGTACTCTAGTTGATTTGGTTTTTGTTTATTCGTAATTCCTTATATCTTTATTGCTTCCGCACTGTGCACATGGCTACGTCACCCTCACGTGATGGCCAGCATGCCCTAATTTAGGTCGGGGAGTGTCACAAGGGATAGGAGAATAAATTAATTATGAACTTGTTGTTTTCAAAATTTGAACTTAAAACCTCTCAATTACAAGTTAAGGTTTAGGCTCATTAGCAATGATGATCTTTACCTTCCATCCATTAGGATTTTTTTTTTTTTAACACCTTGAAAATAAACTTGAATTGTCAAAAACTCTCTAAGCCGAATTCTCCAAAGTAGTGCGTAGATAACTGTAATGGCTAATTATCCTTATTTATACTACTACAAAATAAAATCCTTCCTAGAAAAGGTCTTAGAATAAACTATGAAACAAAATAAATTAAGAGAAACAAGGAAACAATCTCCTAGTCAAGCACGGAGAAATCTGCCAACAAACTGATCAGCTACGTTCTAGGCCTTAGACTATCTCTAAAGAAAATGTCAAAAATGCCACATAGACATATAATATAACAAATGACATACCATATACTCCAACCGAGATGTCAAAGCTGACATGGAAAGAAGGCTAAGCTGACATAGACAAAAAGATGTCAAATTTGAAGTTGCCTTCAAATATGAGTTTTGCTATTTCCAAAGGCATTCCACTTATCTTACCTTAAATGCTAGCATATTTAAGTATTATTTTATTATTTTTAAACCAATAACAACCTAACTTTTACTATTTTTGTTTAAAAAGCATAAATGAAGAAATAAATTTTGGCAATCGGGTGAAAGGAAATATTGACAATATTTCAATTTCTAAGTCAGCCATCAAATTGAAATTTGATGTTTTGAATTTGACGTCTCCTTTGCAGATGCTCTTAGACATCTCCAAAACAGGCCCAAAATGACTCTTTTTGAAACTTGAGATGCCCTGAACATATTTCCATATGCGCTGGAATCCAAAAGATACCATCTTCGACGCTAAAGGGCCCAAATAAGCCCAAAACGCCACTTTGAGAGCTTCACGCGCTGGTCCTTTATTTCATCGCCATAAAGTATCCGCTTGGTAGAAGAATATGAAATTTTGATACGAACAAGTTGAAAGACTCACGAACATCTTCCACTTAGAATCACCCCAAAATTCATTTGTTTGATCACTTTTTGCTCAAGAGGAAGTTGCATATCCTACATTATGGATATAAATCAAAGTATTAAAATCTCACCAAAATAACCAATAAATTATCTATTCTAAAGTAGAAGGGGGCATACATTGTTTTTATTTTATTTTTTATTTTGCTTTATTTACAAGAATGCCAGCCGAATGTGGCTAGGTTGGGAGGGTGATTCTCAAAAGTTTAGAGGGTGGTTTTGTCCATATGGTTTAGCACGGAGCCACTCAATTTCATCCTATTTACAACAATACCAGCCGAATGGAGTTGGGTTGGGAGTGTAATTCTCAAAAGTTCAGAGGGTAATTTTGTCCGCACAGATTGCTGGGTTACACGCGTGCGCTCCCCTCTCATCTCTCACTCTTCCTCTCTCTCCCACGCGAGCCCTCTCTCATCTCTCACTCTTCCTGTTTCTGTCCTCCTCAAATTCTAGAAGCCACAACTCTTTCTTCCGTTTCTCTCATCCTAGAACGAAAGAAATATGGAAAATCAAGGCTCTTCCATTTGCTTCCACAGATTTCTCGAGCTCCGGATCGCTAGCCTTCATATGAAGGTTCGTCTCTCTCTCTCACTTTTTTTTTTTCAATTCGTGATCGAATTTTCTTTCCAAGAATGTTAGATCTGTTGCCTTCGGAAGAATGCCCTGCATTTTTCTGCCTTTTTCTTTTTAGTGATTTTTTTTCCTTTTTTTTCCTAATGAGAATGCAGGTTTTGGATTTACTGATCTTCGATTCCGCCTCCCCTCTCCTCTACTTGACCCTCCTCTTCTCCCTCCTCCTTTTCCTCTCCTACTTTTTCTTTCTCACTCCCGATTCCCTTTTCCTTAAGACCTCACTTTCCACTTCCCCAAAAGCTCCTTCTATTCTCCATCACCACGCGGTTAATCTCCGCAGTTGCCCAAAGTTTCAGATCTGATGAGACCAGGATTTCAGTCTGGAATCATACGGTTAACTCATTCGTAATGGGAGGTATGGTACACCCAATCGGTTCAAGAGCTTAATTTGGCAATAGTTGTAAACAGTGCAAGTAAATTAAAGAGAAAAGGGACGAGAAATTCAAGGCAAAGAAAGGAAAGCTTCATTCATTCATTCATATCCCCCGTCCAGAAGGCATTACATTGATTATATTCAAGCTAGAAGGTAAACCCTAGCTAAAAGAGGCCTGGGCCAAGAGTAACACAAAAACAAGTCAACGGCTTTTAATAGTGGGCTGGGCTACAGCTGATGGGCCCAACCAGTGGTCCTAACAACTCCCCCCTCTTAAAACGAGGCTTGTCCTCAGGTAGTAAAATCGGGGTAGCGGGAGAGGATTTCATCAGCTTCCTCCCATGTGGCATCCTCTGCTAAAATACCGGACCACTTGATCAGCCATTTTGTTACCGCTGAGTTCCTCCTTTTGAACATGCCACGATCCAAGATTTGCTCTGGTTGCCACTGTAAGGAGCCTGTGGAATCGATTTTGGAAGAGTGGGATTGGGGGATACATAAGTTCCAATGTGCTTCTTGAGCAAAGACACATGGAAGACAGGATGAATCTTGGAGGTAGGTAGGAGAGTAAGGCAGTACGCGACGGAGCCGATGCGAGCCTGCACTTGAAATGGTCCATAAAATTTGGGCGCCAGTTTATTGAATTGCCGAGTTGCAACTGATTGCTGGCGATACGGCTGGAGTTTGAGGTATACCCAGTCACCCACATTGAATTATCTTTCTGTGCGTCCTTTATCATAAGTTTGTTTCATTCAATTATGTGCCAACTGTAGGTTAGCACGCAAAAGATGGAGTAATTGGTCACGGTCCTGTAGGGCTTGGTTGACAAAGTGCACGGCCGTAGTGCCAGGCATGTAGGTTTGAATGGATAGAGGAGGGACACCATACAACGCTTGGAATGGCGACATTTTGATTGCAAATTGGAAACTGGTGTTATACCACCATTCAGCCCAAGGTAGGAGTGATGCCCATTTATGGGGTCGATCAGCCGAGAAGCACCTGAGGAAGTGTTCTAAGGTCCGGTTGAGGACTTTTGACTGGCCATCGGATTGAGGGTGGTAGGCCGAGTTGTGACATAGTTTGCTGCCCTATTGCTTGATAAACTCTTGCCAAAAGCTGCTAACAAATGTGGGGTCATGATTAGATACAATGGACTTAGGCATGCCATGTAGACGGAAGACTTCCTTGATGAAGGTGTCAGCAATGGAAGCTGCAGTATATGGATGTTTTATCGGGATAAAGTGACCGTATTTAGTCAGTCTATCCACAACGACCAGGATTACAGTGTAACCATTTGAAGGCGGTAAACCCTCCACAAAGTCAAGAGCAATATCCTACCAAATGTTGTTGGGAATGGGCAAAGGTTGTAAGAAACCTGGCGGGTGTATAGTCTCAATGTTTTGGCGTTGGCACTCATGGCAGGGGGAGACAAAGGTCTTAACGTCCTTACGAATACCCGACCATAGAAAATTCCTTGATATGCGATGGTAGGTACGTAGAAAACCAGAATGACCGCCTTATAATGAAGAGTGAAACTCTTGAAGGATTTGTAGACGCCACTAGGATGTAGCAAGGACAAAGATGCGCTACTTGTAATAGAGAACACCATTAACTAAGGAGAAACCCCGGATGGCAGCATGAGGTGTTTGGTTCAAGGAAGACCAGACTCCTTGGGCTCGTGGATCAGTTGTATATGACTGTTGCAAGTCTGGGATGCAATCAAAAATGGGAGAGGATAAGTCCATGAGCAACAGCAACTCACGTTTGAGGGAGAGGGCATCTAGACCACTATTTTGCGAACTGGGCCGGTAATCAACAGAGTAGTTGTATCCAAGTAATTTCAAAAACCATTTGTGTTGCTGAAGGGTAGTAATGCACTGTTCAAGGAAGTGCTTGAGTGGTTTGCGATCGGTGACGATACGAAATTGTTGACCAAGTAAGTAATGCCGCCAATTTTGCACAACGAAGACAACCGCAAGCATCTCTTTGTCATATATAGAGAGATGGAGGTTGCGGCCTGAAAGCGGCTTACTAAGATAGGCGATGGGATGCCTTTCTTGACATAGGACAAGCCCTATACCAAGATTTGAAGCATCAGTTTCCACCACAAATTGCTTAGTGAAATTTGACAGCGCAAGAGCGGGTACGGAGATTAAAGCTTGCTTAAGCTTTTCGAAGGCAATCAAGGAGTCTGTGTTCCATGAAAAATTGATGTGTTGAAGCATAGTGGTCAGGGGCTTGGCTATTAATCCATAATGACGGATGAATTTGCGATAGTAGCCGGTTAAACCCAAGAATCCTCGAAGGCCTGTGATGGTGGTTGGTTTTGGCCAGTCGACTATGGCTTGAATTTTGGAATTGTTGTTGGAAATATGCCTTGAAAGTCAATCTTTGGAAGAAACCTTTCAGGACAAATGAATCGATGTATGGATGACTCTTATACATCAAATGGCAAAGACACGAATTACTACTATCTCAATAAACAATATATGTCCTAAATATTGTATCCATGTACAATGGATCGATTGAAGAAGTAATCTAATGATGTTAGACTACAGAGACCTTCTTCACATAACCATTATGTCCAAAAGGTTCCTAGTCATTGGATTGTCGGAGGGAAACTGACAATGCTTAGACCGGTACATACTGTGTTCGCTTCAAATGGAAGGATGGAAAGTCTCATCCCATTCGTGTTGTGACACTAAGACAAGTATGTAGGTGCTCATTAAGAGAATGAGTTCACTGAACACAATCGAACGAGAGTACTTGCATGGAGGTCTACTCACATGTCAAGCAAGTAACTCTAATGGTTGGAATAATGTAAGTAATCCTTTGACCTGAGGCATCGTCGTTGTCTTGTGGCTAAGTACTTAATCTTTGATTATGTCAAAGTCACCCCATTCGCGGATGTCCACGGCATAATTGGAGTTAAGCCACTTAGTCATGAAGGCAAGTGA
Source organism: Malus domestica (assembly GCF_042453785.1). Taxonomy (NCBI): domain Eukaryota; kingdom Viridiplantae; phylum Streptophyta; class Magnoliopsida; order Rosales; family Rosaceae; genus Malus; species Malus domestica. Next base: position 40,713,439 of record NC_091673.1, read on the forward strand.
ATGCGCAACAAGGAATCTCTAATCGTCGATTAGAGAGGAAGAATACTCTAAGATATGATTTGGGAATCTTCGGCCGAAGTATCGAGCGTAATAAAGGAAAGTGTTCCTATACGACTCAATAGAATCATATAAGAAGGAATAATTACATTAGGGGTTTGACATAATATATCCATACCCTAGTAATGTGATTGAGAGTATTGTTTTAGAGAAGGATCGAATTACATTGTAATTCCAACTGAATAAGTTCTCCGAACAACTTCTACATTAGCTTGGGTAGCTATGACATATGGTTAGATGTCACTCATAGCTTGTGAGTTCTTCTAGATGATTAAATGTAGTCATCAAAGAAGAAAGGTGAATTAAAATGAAGTTTTAATTCACTAAGTGATTGAATTAAATATAATCAATTGGATTGATGCCAATCACCTCACTGCCTTGGTAATTAGAACCTAAAATGATTGTACACCGATACGCTCTTGTAATGAGTAATTACTGGATGAAGGAAATAATTAATTGGATTAATTAAGTGTTGTGATTAATTTAGAAAGTCTAAAGAAATCATAAAAGCGATAAAAGATCGTTTTGGGCTTAAAGAAACGTTCGGGTTTAATTGGGCCCATTGGGCCTAAACCCATTGGGCTTTTATTCAAGCATAGGATGACTTGAAATAATAAAAGCCCAAAGCCCAAACCAAACACTAAAGGGCCGGCCCTTGCAAGTGGAAAGGGAGAGATATTTAGTCAAGTTGTTGACTAGGTTTCTTTTTGTCTATATAAGGAACTTTATAGCACAAAGTTCATTAGGGTTTTTGTGTGTGTTTAAAACAACAAAGAGGCAAAAGAAATATCTCTCTAAAACACTACAAAGGCCGGCCTCCTTGGGGGTGTTTTTACTAACACATTTTTCACCCTTTTGGTTATTCCTCCATCCATCTCACTACACTAGTGGGTGTGGATCTTTAGAGGTTTTCTACATTGGAAACTTGGAGAGTACCTTGGAGCACTCTTACTAACAAAGTGGAGGAGGCAAGGAGGGAGGCTAGGCTCAAGGACTTCAAGGAGCAAAGGGCTTGGAGGTGGTCCATCCTTGGTCTAAAATCAAGATCAAGAGGTATAGATCTATTCCTTGACTTTGTTCTTAAGTTAAATGTTTTGATGCATTATATATAAATCTATGAACCTTGAAGGGGATTTGCATGACTATTGCTTTGATATTATTTGATAAATTACTTCCGTTGCTCATGTATATAAATTTTGAATTGTATATGCATGCTAGTCATTTAGAAATCCCATGTGTTAAGCTCATATTTTTTCCCTTCAAGTGGTATCAGAGCCAAAGGTTTATGTATAATGTGTCCTTTTGGATTTTATGCATATGGGTATTAATATTATGCATGACATAATTATTGCTTCATTCAAAATATGTTTATCTTTTGTTTTTCAATAGTTGAAAAATGTTAGTCAATAGTTGAGAAAGATATGTATGCAAAAGATGTTTTGTATGCATGAATGAAAATTGAGTTTTGAACTAATTTGACATATTATTTCTTCATTTAAAGTATGTTTATCTTTTGTTTTTTCAATTGTTGAAAAATATAAATCAAGAGTTGAAAAAGATATGCATGTAAAAAGGTGTTTTAGATGCATGAATGAAGAATAAGTCATGAACAAAATTTTGAGGTTTTGAACCAAAAGGGAGGGCACGGTTTTGGGGGTGGTTTTGGGTTGTGTTTGTGTTTTATTGTAAACCACTCACACATCCTTTTAAAGCTAGAAAAAGGGTTCTTGTCACTTTTGTTTTTGGGTTTGAAAAATCACCAAGAATATACAAATCTTGAAAATGTGTTCATGGTTTTGTTCTTGGTGTTCATGGTTTGGTTTTAGGTGAAAATGGTTTTATTTGGTTTTCATGCATTGTTTTGTGATTTTGGATGATGTTCATACCATCCATAACCATATCATTTTTTTTATAAAACCCTAGACTTGACTAGGAGGATTTCCATCACCTTTTCCCGAAAGTCTTTGAAGCAAAACCAAGTGACAAGCAAAATTTAATTTTTTCTACATAATGTGGTTTTTGATGCATGTTGTGTAAGAGTGTGTAAGAAACCTCCCATCCCCTTAATGTGGCCGGCCTCCCTAGTGGATTTATCCACTTGTGGGGCTATTTTGTAATCTTTGAAAAGTTGATATTTACTTTTGAGTATTTACGGTTTGACCCCTAACTTTTTCATATTTGCATTTAGGCCCCTACTAACTAGAAAGTTAAAATAATTGATTTTAATTTTGTTAGTTGTTTAAACTCATAATTCTATTATGCCCATATGCACTAAATCTAAATGTTCATGTTCCATTCCATTTTGATTATTTAATGTGATTAAGTAGTTAGAAAAGGGTGACTATGGACTTATGCCTTAAACGATAATTGAGCTATGAGATAAGGCGCTAAAATCAAATTGTTTGAACCTTGGGAATGTGTTTTAATTACTGTTTTTAATGGACCTTGTCACATTTGACATTAATCTATCTCTCCCTCTTAGTATGTGTAATTTGTAGGAATTTGTACAAATCGGTTTGTAATTCTTATTATTTCTTAATCTCTTTTAGTTAGTTGATTCCCTCTAGTGCTAGACTAGAGTTTCTTTAACTATTGGTAAGGAGACATAACTAAAAGAGGGTTTTGACATGAGATTAAAGATTAAATGGGTCCAATGCCCTAATTAGCAATGAATGATTGTCTTTCATTTCTAATGGCTCAATGAAAATGTTTTAATTGGATTGAAAAGCACGTAATTAAATTGACACAACCTCCCCGAGTTTATATTCAACAATGTTGGCTCGTTGTTGCAATAACCTAATAAGTCCATGGTCATCCAAGAGCCTAAGATAACTATAAAGTCCAAATTCAAAGGAATGCAAAAACCTTAGTAGTAGTAGTTACTTCCAATATTTGAAAAATTAGTTTTTGATATTGATTTGTTTTTCTTAAAACAAATAGTGGGAGTATCATACGCTACTAAACTATAATGAAAACAATTAGTAGTTATATATATCTCCAATATTTTGAAAAATGTTTTGATATTGAGTTGTTTTATGAAAACGAATAGTGGGGATATCATATGCTACTAATTTCATTAACTTTGGACTAGTAGTTGTAATAGGACATTATTTATTTGAATATGATTAAATAAATAAAAATGATGAGGCCTTAAAATCCCTCAACCAACAATCATATTAAGTTGTAAACGTAAGAGTGCTTAGAACACTTTTTCGTGGCCTTCCACCGTGGTAGGCTCCAATCGTTTATGACTTGTACATCGCCTTCACCCTATCATGGGGGAGTGCAAAGTGCATGCTTATACTCAGGAGGAGTTTATTTAAAACATTTGATGAGGTTAAGGTAGGCAACGAGTGTGGCCAACATCGTATCATCGTGAGGTCATGCTTGAACCCCTAGCTAAACCGGCATGGTGGGAAAGAACTTAACTAAGAGAAATGATGCCAACATCGTATCATCGTGAGGCATTGTTTTCTAGAGGCCAAAAAGATGGGTAATCACAAGAGGTTGTTGTGAATGGGTAATTGTACCCTCTCATTATTATTTTTGCTAGCCGACATCGTATCATCGTGAGGTGGGCTTGATAATAGTGAGCCTCCCATAACCCACTAGGAGCTTTCTTTGAAATCTCCCGGATTCCATCTTGGGGGATATGGAATTTGCCAAAAATGGTGGGTGGTGTCATTCGGTTTAAAGACCCGAATCGTTTGACTTAATCAACAATCAAACTAATTATTTTATTGTTTATGTATCTAGATATGGTTGGAAGCACACTCGCGAAAATACTCGACAAACATTACCTTGAGGGGCACAATTTCCCATCATGGTATCGTAATGTCAAGATTCTCCTAACCCTTGGAGAAGATTGTTTACGTGCTAGACAAGGCTCCACCTCACATACCTCTTGGCCCCAACGCCACTGAGGATGAACGTGCTAAGTATGACAAGCACGTGGAGGATGATACACAAGCCAAGTGCTATTTGTTGGCTTCCATGAATGAGGAGCTACAGAGACAGCACGAGGGCATGGACAGTGCATCTTCCATAATACTCCATCTTACGGAGTTATATGGTGAAGGGACGCACAACCGTCGCTTTAGCACTGTCTGTGAGCTTGTGAAGACCAAGATGATCAAGGGGGCTCCAGTACACCAACATGTACTGAAGATGATAGGATTCATTGAACAATTGGAGAACCTTGGTACTCCACTTGACGGGGAATTGGCCCAGGACTTCATATTGGCTTCTCTTTCTGATTCATTCGCGCAGTTCGTAATGAACTACAATATGAATAAAATGGATAGTACTCTCTCTGAGTTACTAAATATGTTAGTAACTGCCGAGAAGACTATGAAGAAAGAGAACGTTGTAGGGACTGCTGTAGTAGCCTACAACAAGCCATCCTCTTCCAAGGCCAAGCTGCAAGGCAAAGGCAAAGGGAAGGAGAAGAAGTCACCCACTCCTAAGCCGAAAGGAGGAGTGAGGAAAAAGAAGGCAAAGGAGCCCAAAGGGACTTGCCACCACTATGGAAAGGAGGGGCATTGGAGGAGGAATTGCAGGTTATACCTTGCAAGTCTTAAGGACAAGCCACAAGGTATGGTTTATGTTCTTATCTTCAATTCTAAATGTTAGATCTTCTAAATATTTATATTTGATATAAAGAGCTAATCACTTGTATAATTGTATATAGGTGGAGAAGCCAAGTAGAAGATGAACAAGCAAGGAAAATGTGGTGAAGGGTTCGGCCACTATATTTTTTGCTTACTACTTAGGAAGTTTGTTAGGCATTAAAGATTGTCTTTAAACTTTCTTATTTTGTTAAGAACTTTTTATGTGGCTTCATATGATGGAAGACCACTATTAGTGCCTAAATGTATAAAGGTATTTTTATTAGTCTCTAAATGTATAGAGCTAATACTTTTTGTATTAAACATTATGAATGTTTGAAATATCATATTAATGTAATGTGAAGAATGCTTTTTTAATATACTATTTCCTTAAAGTAGTGTTATGAATTGAAAATTGTCTTGTTGTATCCTAGTTGAGATACAAGAGTTATATCACTTATTGTAATGTGATAACCAAACTTTAGATTTATCAATTATGGATAGATCTCACATGTAGGACATAAAAGGATACAATGAATCTTTAGATTTGGTTCCATTTGTCTACTTATGAGTTCTATATGAATTGACAAAAGTCTAGAGTATCCTTTCTTGAAGAAAAGGAAGATCACATTATAATGATATAAGTAATAAGAAAAATGTTTCTTATATGGTCATCACTTGAAACACAATGATCAAGATCACTCTTGATTCAATTAGTAGTTTTGAACAAATAATTGGGCATTCTTTAAAAGGTTTTAAAATGTCAATTGTGTTAGTGATTAAACCAAGAAAGAAGTGTCTAAATCTATAAAATGTTTAAAGACTTTAGTCACTTAATAACAAGACATTAACTTAGTGAAGATTGAAACAAATAAGCTTGAAATGTTTTAAAGCTACTACACAATGTCTTCTTCCAATATACTCCACTTTCATACATTTTGAATATATGAAATGATTTCTCATTAAAGTCATGAGAAATAGTGGGAGGTGTGAAAATGGATATAAACTTGAATATGATTGGTTTATAGTTGTCTAAAGAATAATAGTATTTGACTATTATTAAGAGTTTGCAATTTTAATTGTTAAAAGACTCAAGCTCTTCAAAACGTTAAAATTCTATGTTGTGTGACATTCTAAAGAATAGTCTTTGAATGTTGGTTTCGTCAACCTAGCATAAAATGGCTATATGTTGGGAGTTGTCCATAATTCTCTTTTATGAGAACAAGCTAAATAACCAAGCATATGGACAAGTTGATGAAACAAAAGGGAATAAGTTTCAAAATGAGTCACAACATATGGTTTAAACAACAAGACAAACCAAATTCAACATCTCATGTAACAATATTGCTCTATGTAGTTTTGATAAAGAATTATATCAACCACCTAGAAGGAATGGTTGAGTTTCTATATCCTTAGTAGGAGCCATGCTTCCACTAAAGACTTGGATAATTCTTATATGACTACATTAAAGGTCTTAGTATGACTAAAACTTGAAGTATGGTGTATGACACCATATAATTTAAATGAATAGACTTGATAAAGCAAGTCACACATTTCATGGAATTACTTGAGAAGGAATTCTTTTGTGTGTGATTCATTTAAGTTAGTGGGAGCAATATGCATTCAAATCAAGAAAATATAATTGTTATTTTTGAATGAATGCTAAGTTACAACAAGGCCAGTGGGAGTGATGTCATAATTTGAGCAACAAGATGTGAATAAAGTCTATTCGATAGACTTGATAAAACATAGATGTTACTCGAAAAATGACAAAACATGACACGGTCAATTTTGAAGTATAGACTTGAAATTGGACTTATTGATATAGCAAGGCTATCTCATTAATGTTATACGGGAATTAAATCTCAAATGTTGTAGATTTAAGAAAGCATTTTCCTATGTGATAGGAAATTCACTTTCATAACCCTTATAATGAATGTGTCATAAAATCACAAAAGGGACACATGTATTGACTTGTGAAGTAGATATCCAAAAGTGAAGAACCACAGGGGTTGTCACTTTATGATATTACTATATCCCAGGATCTGAACCAAAGCAACTGAAAGAGTATTATTGCCTTTAAAGAAAGAAACATCAGAGTGGGACTCTGGAAGCGTGCATTCACTTAGGTTGTTAACCAAAGTGAAAATGAGCCATTTTAACAAATGGAACTTCATAATAGATGAAGTACTAATCATATGAATGATTGTTAGTATTGTACTACAATGGTCTCAAGGTTGGAGCAAAGTTTGTATAAAGTATACAAACGAAATATATGTCGATATATAGTTTTAGAAACTGCTTCAAAAGGTGTTTTGAATGGAAGGGGTTCTTTTAGAACTAATGATTGAATCCAAACCATAAGGTCGTCAGTAGGGTACTACGACGTAATGGGGCGATAGCTCAAGCCATGGAATCAAGGTCTCATCAAAGTATTCGAACACAAGAAAGAGACATCATCAAATGTTTTGGAAACATTTGATAAGTAAATCCCTTTTAAATGATAAAAGGGATTAATACATAACCAAGTTAACCTACGAGCATAAGCTCTCTCAACAAGATGTATAAGATACACTAGTGATTGACTTTAGTGCAAGTGGGAGATTGTTGGAAATATGCCCTGAAAGTCAATCTTTGGAAGAAACCTTTCAGGACAAATGAATCGATGTATGGATGACTCTTATACATCAAATGGCAAAGACACGAATTAGGACTATCTCAATAAACGATATATGTCCTAAATAGTGTATCCATGGACAATGGATCGATTGAACAAGTAATCTAATGATGTTAGACTACAGAGACCTCCTTCACATAACCATTATGTCCAAAAGGTTCCTAGTCATTGGATTGTCGGAGGGAAACTGACAATGCTTAGACCGGTACATACTGTGTCCGCTTCAAATGGAAGGATGGAAAGTCTCATCCCATTCGTGTTATGACACTAAGACAAGTATGTAGGTGCTCATTAAGAGAATGAGTTCACTGAACACAATCGAACGAGAGTACTTGCATGGAGGTCTACTCACATGTCAAGCAAGTAACTCTAATGGTTGGAATAATGTAAGTAATCCTTTGACCTGAGGCATCGTCGTTGTCTTGTGGCTAAGTACTTAATCTTTGATTATGTCAAAGTCACCCCATTCGCGGATGTCCACGGCATAATTGGGGTTAAGCCACTTAGTCATGAAGGCAAGTGAATGCGCAACAAGGAATCTCTAATCCTCAATTAGAGAGGAAGAATACTCTAAGATATGATTAAGGAATCTTCGGCCGAAGTATCGAGCGTATTAAAGGAAAGCGTTCCTATACGACTCAATAGAATCATATAAGAAGGAATAATCACATTAGGGGTTTGACATAATATATCCATACCCTAGTAATGTGATTAAGAGTATTGTTTTAGAGAAGGATCGAATTACATTGTAATTCCAACTGAATAGGTTCTCCGAACAACTTCTACATTAGCTTGGGTAGCTATGACATATGGTTAGATGTCACTCATAGCTTGTGAGTTCTTCTAGATGATTAAATGTAGTCATCAAAGAAGAAAGGTGAATTAAAATGAAGTTTTAATTCACTAAGTGATTGAATTAAATATAATCAATTGGATTGATGCCAATCACCTCACTGCCTTGCTAATTAGAACCTAAAATGATTGTACACCGATACGCTCTTGTGATGAGTAATTACTGGATGAAGGAAATAATTAATTGGATTAATTAAGTGTTGTGATTAATTTAGAAAGTCTAAAGAAATCATAAAAGCGATAAAAGATCATTTTGGACTTAAAGAAACGTTCGGGTTTAATTGGGCCCATTGGGCCTAAACCCATTGGGCTTTTATTCAAGTATAGGATGACTTGAAATAATAAAAGCCCAAAGCCCAAACCAAACACTAAAGGGCCGGCCCTTGCAAGTGGAAAGGGAGAGATATTTAGTCAAGTTGTTGACTAGGTTTCTTTTTGTCTATATAAGGAACTTTATAGCACAAAGTTCATTAGGGTTTTTGTGTGTGTTTAAAACAACAAAGAGGCAAAAGAAATATCTCTCTAAAACACTACAAAGGCCGGCCACCTTGGGGGCGTTTTTACTAACACATTTTTCACCCTTTTGGTTATTCCTCCATCCATCTCACTACACTAGTGGGTGTGGATCTTTAGAGGTTTTCTACTTTGGAAACTTGGAGAGAACCTTGGAGCACTCTTACTAACAAAGTGGAGGAGGCAAGGAGGGAGGCTAGGCTCAAGGACTTCAAGGAGCAAAGGGCTTGGAGGTGGTCCATCCTTGGTCTAAAATCAAGATCAAGAGGTATAGATCTATTCCTTGACTTTGTTCTTAAGTTAAATGTTTTGATGCATTATATATAAACCTATGAACCTTGAAGGGGATTTGCATGACTATTGCTTTGATATTATTTGATAAATTGCTTCCGTTGCTCATGTATATAAATTTTGAATTGTATATGCATGCTAGTCATTTAGAAATCCCATGTGTTAAGCTCATATTTTTTCCCTTCAATTGTCGACTGCGACTCTGTGGCCCAAAATAGAGTGACCCAAATAATCTAATTTGTCTTGGCCAAATGAACATTTGTTGAGCCTGACTCTCATGCTGTGAGTGGACAACACTTGAAAAATAGTCTCCAAATGGGAGAGGTGAGTAGCCAATGTAGGACTATAAGGAAGTTTATCATAAAAAAAAACTAAGACAAACTTATGCAAGTAAGGTTTGAATATTGAATTCATCAATGCTTGAAAAGTTAAGGGAGCATTGGATAAGCCAAATGGCATGACCAAGAACTCAAAGTGGTCATGTGTACGAAAGGCTATTTTGGCAATGTTCTTAGAGTGCATTCGGATCTGGTGGTATCCAAAGTGGAGGTTGAGTTTAGAAAAAATTGCTGCTCCATGCAATTCGTCAAGCAACTCATGAACAACCGGGATTGGGAAACGATCTTTGATAGTGGCTGCATTCAAAGCTCTATAATCAATACATAAGCGTGAAGAATCATCCTTTTTGTACAAGTATGATGGGGGGGAAAAGAGGATGCGGCTGTTACGAATGACACCCGAGTCTAGGAGTTCCTGCACTTGTTTCTTGATTTTAGCTTTTTGGGAATGAGGGTATCTGTAGGGCCAGATGTTGATTGGTGTGGTATAGGGAGGTAGGGGAATTTTGTGGTCGATTTGGCGTGGTGGTGGAAGGCCTTTGGGAATGGAGAAAAGGTGTTGGTAGGTGGTTAAAAGGGAAAGAAGGGTTGGGTGGGTGTGAGGAGGTGGAGACAGGGATGTGAAGTCGGGTGTTATGGATTGTAGGGACGGGTCGGGGTGAGGAGACGTGTAATGGAGAGAGTGACAAGGTTGGAATGGTGGTGGAGCTGTGACGAGGCCTTGGAGAGCGTGGGTAGAGCCCCCAACTAAAAAGATCATGGTCTTATGTTTGAAATGCCAACCAATAAAACCAAGGGATTCTAGCCACTCAGAATCAAGGATCAAGTCATAACTTGGTATGTCTAGAATGAGGAAAGAGCCTCGCAGTACATAGCCCTGCAAGTTGATTTCCACATCGGAAACTCGCGAAGAAGCATAGGCTTTTTTGTGAGAGGTGGTGGTGAAGTGAATTGGATCAATAGTTTTGATTGGCAATCCCAAGTTGTGGGCAACCTTAGTATGGAGTAGATTGCATGCCGCGCTCGGAATCAATGAGGACCTGGATGAAGGTGGATGCAATGGAACCTTATAGTCGCATTGGGTGACCAAAGTTAATACCAGGAATGGTGAAGAGGTCTAACATGTGGCACAAAGGTTCGGGAGTGGAGTCGTCCTCCAATGGGCAATCATGAAACTCGGTGGTATCATCATTTGTGGTGGTTGCGTCAAGCAACACGATCATGGGGACTTTGCACTTATGCCCGGGGATGTAGGGTTCAGTGCAGTGAAAGCATTCCTGTTTATGGATTTTGTCTTGAACCTCAACAGGGGTCAACCGTTTAAAAGGGCCAAGATGGGGTGGTGATGGTTTAGGGCTGGGAGCAGGCGGTGTAAGATGGATGTTTGGTGGTCGTGGCAGGTATGGGCGAAAGAATGGTGGCCGAGATGTTCGTTTGGCCTGGATCTTTATCTCAAAAATCTTAGCGAGTTTTTGAGCTTGATGGAGCGATTCAAGTTCCAGTGCGAGGACATCATGGAGGATGTCCTCTTTGAGGCCACTCAAAAACACATGTTTCAGTTGGTTCTCGGTCCAATCAATCACTCGACAAGAGAGCTTAGTAAATTCAGCAATATACTCATCCAGAATGCCTAGTTGTTGGATGTGTGTGAGTTGGGATTCAATATTGGCCCTATCACCTCCACCAAAACATTGGAGCAAAAGCTCAACAAAGAGGCCCCAATTATCTCTACCATATCGTTGTTCAAAACCCCGCATCCAAATAGATGCGTCCGCACCGAAGTTACAAGCTGCAACGAGAACCCATTAATGAGGAGGAACCTCGTAATAATCGAGGTATCGCTTAGCCATTGCTAACCAATTGTAAGGGTCCTCTCCATTGAAACGGGGAAGTTCCATTTTAATGGGTTTGAAGTGATGTGAGGCAGTTGGGTTAAGGTGTGGGAAGTATGGAGTATGAGGTGTGGGTGTTGGGTATGGGGTGCGGCAACAGGGTTTGGTGATGGTGTTACATGGAAAGAGGGTGAGGTGGCCGAACTGGTGGAGTAAGGGTGGGGAGAGAAAATTGACGAAGAGGCCTAAGGCTGCGGAGAGTAGTTGGGCCGACTGGTAATGGTTGATGGGGATGGGTTGGGCCGAGGAGAAAGCATAGAGGTGGGTATTGGGGCGAAGTTGGGGGATGGAGGGTTCGAGAGGCCCAAACCGTGGTAGGTGGTTGTGAGTGGGGTGAAGAGGGAACAGAATGAAGGCTGTGGATGGGTTGTGGTAGGGCACGGAGGGTAGGGTTAAAGGGTGAAGCGGTGGTCGAGGTTGGGGGGTGGGTGGGCAGATTTGAGGAAACGAAGCTCGTCTAGCAGCAAGGATTGGAAGGTTGTAAACTAGGTGGTCATGGTGTTTTGGAAGGCAATATTTGAAGTGGTCAGGTGGTCGAGTGTTTTTTGGAATGAAGCGTGTTGGGTTTCCAGAGAGGAAAGATAGTCATAGACGTCCTCTACCTGGGTACGCAGATGTTCATGACGAACATCCATCGTGGTGGCAACAGCATCAGGATCAGAGCTCGGGGAAGGTGTGTTTTTGCCTATGGGTCGATGGGCTCTGATACCAATTGGTACACCCAATCGGTTCAAGAGCTTAATTTGGCAATAGTTGTAAACAGTGCAGGTAAATTAAAGAGAAAAGGGACGAGAAATTCAAGGCAAAGAAAGGAAAGCTTCATTCATTCATTCATATCCCCCATCGAGAAGGCATTACATTGATTATATTCAAGCTAGAAGGTAAACCCTAGCTAAAAGAGGCACGGGCCAAGAGTAACACAAAAACAAGTCAAGGGCTGTTAAGAGTGGGCTGGGCTACAGCTGATGGGCCCAACCAGTGGTCCTAACAAGGTATGTGGGTTTTCCCTGTTTCTCTTCCTTTTGCTCTAATTGGGAGCAAAATTGTAGAATTCTATGCATCTCTGTGTGTGTCTTGGTGTAATATATGTATAGACTATCAATTTTTTGTGGAGATACTGAACATTTCGGCTTTGTTTCTATAGTTTGTATTCTAGATTTGCAATTTATATGATATGCTGGTGATTTGTTTGCTTTTCATCCTTCCGAAGCAATAACATTACAATTTCGATTTTTGGCATCGGATATCATAGGAGTTGTCTGACATGAACACCAGAAAGCAATTGATATAACGATAACGATCAAAGAACGGTACAGTAGAGCTCAAACAATTAATGAAAATTGCCATTAATGAAAAGTCTGAAAAGATGAATGAAAGAAACACCTACATGTATTTGGATCTACACAAAACTGCTGTATTGTGTAATCTTATTGCTACACACACACACACATATATATAACCTAATATTATTAGGACAAATGGAACATTTCATATGGAGAGATTTTTTTAATTGATTGTTGTAAAATTCGATTCTTGCTAAATGCTTTCTTTATTTTTTGCTGATTTGTGTGTGGATCTTTTGTTTGATTTCATTTTTTGTTGCAGGAAACGTTTATCTTCTAATTTTAGGGGTTTGTTTTGGGAGTTTGCAAACGCTTTCTGGGTCAGGTGTGTAACCTATCATTAACAATTTTTTTTTTAATTAAAATTGAAAGATTGCTGAGGAATGGATTTGCCTGCGTTATACAACTTATCTTTAACCATTTTCTAATATTTTTTCTATTTTAATTAAAATTCAAAGATTGTTGAGGAATGGATATGGCTACGACTTAGTTGTGAATTAGTGGTGCAGTGGCAACTCCTAAGTTGCTATTTAGGTAAAATATCAGAGCTCCCCCAATTTGAATTTTCAATTCTGAATTTCAATTTCTAGGGTTCATTTCGATTTGGGTTTTTTTTGGAATTTGATCTTTCTTTGGTATTTTTTGTTATTCCGTCGTCAGTCATGGCCTCCTGAGATGAAAGAGCCATGAGCGTGCATGGTGTTAGGATTTTGGCTCGTCAAATATGTCCTAGTTGGTTTAGGATTGTTTTAGGAAACCTAGAGGTATACCGATTCTTGTCCTAGAAGGATTAGGAAAGAATTTCAGTTTCCTTATTCAATTTAGGTTTAGATTTCTAGAAGTCTATTTGGATTTGTATAGTGTAATTTCCTAGTCCACTTAGAAATAGGAATTCAATCAGCCTTGGGACATGTAAGCCAACCCTATGTCTATAAATAGAGTGCGGCAAGGCTGTTTTTTTAAGAGAGAAAGAAAACAGCCAGACAACCAAGAGTTTTTTGAGATTAGTTCGAGGGTTTGCAAAAGTTCTGTAATCTCTATTATTAATCAAAGGAGCGGTGATCTCTCCACCTAGAGAAATCACAATTGGACGTAGGCAAAAATTCTGCCGAACCAGTATAATTCATGTGTGTTTCTAAGTTTTCTAATATTTGCTAGTTTAGTCTATTGTCGTTGGTTACATTAAAGAACAAGGTCTAGTGTGCAGGGTTTTTCAACACATGGCTGCTACCGTATTTGCTTAGTGTGAGAGGCTGATTTGCTTTTGGGTTTGTGTTTCTCTTGCTAATTTTGGATATGTTTGGATTTTTTATTTTTTTGTTTTTGCTGGGGTTGCCATTCTTTAAATTTTTGTAAATTTTCTATGAAGAGTTGAATATTTGTACCTGTCTAGGGTTTAGGTTTCGCTGAAATGTTCATATCTAGGTTGAGATTTAGAAAAAAATTGGGTTTTGAGCTGGGGCTTTTTTGCTTTTTGCTAATTCCATTGTTCCAATCTGCTTCTTACTTGTGAAGATAATGTATTTTTCTGTGTATTGTTTTCCCCTTTTTTCGTTGGTATTTTTGGTTATTTTCCTGTATGTTGCTTTCCCATATATCAAATTTTATTTATTCATTTTTTATATGTTGTGAGCTGTTTTCTGTTTCAATCCAGCATCATCCACTTTCACAAAATAGGTTGCTTATACTTCATTGGACAAATTTTTTTAAGGTTTTTCTTAAAGTCTTGGTGTCATGTTACATTTTGAGGAAAGCTTCCATCTCTACGTGAATCACTGGCAAATAGAAAAATAAACTGTCTTTTCAGCATTCAATGCTATCATTTGCATGTTGACAAATTGTCTTCAGTTTTGCTGAGAACTTCAATAGCTGAATGCAATTAGATGTAGGTTGATTTTATTTGAATTTTGTTTCCTTTTAATAAAATTTGCAGAATTTTGGCCAAATAGCCCCCTTAGACAAGATAGTTGAATTGAGGGAGAAATATAAGTTTCATGTGTTATTGGATGAGAGTAACTCATTTGGTGTGCTTGGAAAATCTGGAAGAGGTCTAACTGAATACTGCAGGATTCCGGTATTTTTAGAAACCCGTCTCTTTTTTTTATCTCTCATAACTATTGATCCATTACCTGTTTGTGATTTCTGGTGGAGTGATTTTGCTGGTTGAAAAATTAGATATTATTACTGCTGCAATGGGACACGCATTAGCCACAGAAGGAGGATTCTGCACTGGAAGTGCTAGAGTCACCGATCACCAAGTATGTTTACCGAATGCACACTATTAACCATTTATATGATGTCTCTGTTGATAGATGAAATTTTTAACAAGCAAATGACTTTCTTATCTTTCTATTTTAACGAATGCTTAATTATGTGCTCACAATCACTTATGTACATGCATATATTAAACAAAAAACGTCAAAAGTTTCTAAATGACAAAATTTTGGGATATGGTATTTGGCAGCGATTGAGTAGCTCTGGGTAAGTCTTTTCTGCTTCTTTGCCCCCATATCTTGCGAGTGCTGCCATTACTTCCATTGATATCCTCGAGGAAAACCCTGGTCTGATAACAAAGCTGAAGAAAAATATTGCCATATTATGGAAAGGTATGTTCTTGATCTCCTATTCACTTGCCTGTAGTTTGCTGTTCTTTATTCTGTATCTGGATAGTTGTCAGCGCCGTGGTTTACATATCACTTGATCAATTTCCTTGGCATCCCCTTTGCTTTGTGAGATCACTTACTGCCTATGAAGCATGGATACGGATACGGATACAGTGATACGATGCGACACGACACGATGATACGGAAAATCTCTAAAAATTAAGATACGATACGCTATGGATACGGCAAATAAAAATGTATGTAGCAACAAAAATATACATTTTAAAACATAATTCATCATTCAAATTCAAGCACATTTGAGTTGTTAGAGAAGAAAAGTTCAAAATCTAATCCTCTTTATACAATAGAAGAAGTGTGAGAGTCGTATTCATGGTTTTAATTAGAGGAAAGCTCTTTGTATTCAACAACTTTCAATTATAGATGTCTCCTATTAACTTTCTCCTCCTCATTACCTTTTTTGAAAGTGTAAATGTATCCTAAAAGTCGGATACGTGTATCCTAAAAGTCGGATACGTGTATCCTACATGTAAGATATGCGTATCCATCATGTCAAATTTGTGTCCATCACCTAGGATACGTTTCAGACGAATATCGGAGAGTATCGGGCAATTATTGTATCCGATCAAGTATCGGGCAGGAATGTCTGGTATTGCTCACCTGGTATGTTTAATTTTCATTGTTCATCTGTCTGATTATGCTTTTTATTTTTGCTATCTCCCTTCATTTATAAATCGTCTGAGACCTCCATTTTGGCGATACAATTTCTTCATTGTGAAGATAATACTGTTTGATTGTTTTGCTTCTGGTAAATCTTTTATCTATTTTCCGTCTGTTCCAATTTGAATTCCCTTTTTGGATTTTATATGCCGTTGATTTTAGTAATTAAAGTATATAATTCCTTTGACACCCTCCGTGTATATATAGTGGCAATTTTACTTAAAATTGTCTTAAACCTAGACATGGATGATCATAACCTTGATGTACATGTGATTTGCAATTAGATGCGTTGTCTTCTATAGTTATTTGTTTGCCCTGAGGTTTTATATGATATACTTAGTTTCTTTTCTCTACTTCATACCTAGCAGTGCAGTGCACGGTAGATATGACAGATTATATAGTGTGATGAATTGCTTGCTACTACAGATCTTTTTACCGACATATATACATTGTATTAATCGTGAATTCCTTCGTGTGACGATAGTTGTGCTTTTGTGTCTGCATTATTTAATTTGTTATGGTTTAATTTAATAAGATTATTATTAGAGGTTGAGCTGTCTTTAAGGTTTAATACATTACATAAGTGGGTTAGGTTTTTCAACTTCAAAATTGTTTTGTTGTAAACATGCAGCGCCCATGCTCACAAAGTCCTAAACTAATTTTATTAAATTAAGGAGTTGGCAAACCACTTACAAAATTATGAACTCAGGGAATTAAAAAAACTGGTCCATTTCCTACTATCCTAACCCGTCTCCCCCTACCATTTTCTGCCGTCCATTAGGTCCTTTAAATAATTAATGTCTTAAGTCATGCATGACCAAACTTTCCACTTCCCATTTCGGGGAGAGAGAGAGAGAGAGAGGGAGAGAGAGAACCATATGGGGGATTCAGGATTTCAGGGAGAGGGGTAGGGGTCATGAACAGAGGCTACTGAGGATGATGTGTGCCGGATTTTGTGATCATTTCCCAAGATAAGTTCATTTTTTAAATTGGATTCTTTAATGTTAGATTGGATTTTCAAATTTTTTAGTACGCTAGGTCCGGTTTTGGGGGATTCATCCCTCTCTTTATTCCCTTATTTGTTTCATTTTCTCTCATTTTGGGGATTCACTTTCTGTTCAGTATGTTTGTTATTTGTTTTAAGGTCAGTTGGTTTTTTTTTTTCGTTTTTTTTTGTGGGTTTTCAGTTCTTTAATTTGTTTAGTTGTTAATTTTCCAGTAATTGTTTCCCCTAATCTGGATTGTTAAGTTTTCAACGGTTTTTTTTTCCCAAAATCCACATGAACTGAGCTTCAATGCTAAGGAGACCTGGGTTTTATTTTGTGCTGGAGTTTATAATGTATTTAGATTGGGAACACAATCTTTGTTTAATTCTAAGTTTTTATCCACTTTTGCTTTTTTCCCCTTCAATGGTTTCAATTAATTGTTGTTTTAATATAACTATTGCTCTCTAAGCTGCGAAATTAGGTGTAAGAAAATCTTTTGTATACTTATATGGAACTGCTGATTTCCATAGCAGCTAAGGATATGTATAATTGTATTATGGCCTTTTGAGTCTGTTGGCTTTTCTATTTTGATCAAAATTGTTGATTTCTTTTGTGGAATTGGGTTTTAGCCTCAAATCGGAGACATGGGTGCTTGAGAACGTTTAATTTTTACATGCATTGTAAAGTGTTTGTAATTGTAAACTGTTGGAACTTTTGTGAATATGTGGGACTGGGAGTCCCACATCGCCCATTTCCCATCTCAAAGTCATCTTTATTAGTGTGTCCTCACACTTATGGTTTGAAAAGAATTGGGCCAAGGCCATGGAACTTGGGGCCTTAGACTTGGAGGGTTTGGGTGTATATATTAAATGTCAAAGATGGCTCTTGTGAAGGATGATTTTGTGAAAACATGTTCATTTAAGCAACATCTATAAGCATGCAATTAACAATTAAAGGCGGAATCATGCTTGCATGCACTTAAAAACAAAACATTAACCATGAAATTCAAAGCCTAGTAGATTGGTGAACCAAGACTCAACTCAAATCAAAGTGAGTTGAGAAATTTATACCTTTGTAGATTCCTCTTTGCATAAGCAAAGGCTAATCACCCAAAGAGAGGGCCTTCATTCCTTGCTTCTTAGATCCATGGTTTTGGATGGAAGAATATGGTTCTCCAAGTTCCCAAAATTGAGAACCTCTAAGTGTCTACACCAAGGTTAGATTGGAGAAGAAATGAGTGACCTTGGAGGAGTGGGATTGCTAGCTACACCCTCCAAGGAGGCCGGCCTCTTTAGAGAGAAAGGAGAGCTTTGTGTTCTCTCCAATTTCCTAAAAGAAACCCTTAATGAATTTTAGGCTATAAAGTTCTTTATATAGTCACTTCTTTAAATGACCTAAAGAACCAAAAACCTTAATTCAACACACATGGCCGGCCACATAAGGGATTTGGGCTTTTGGGCCTTTGTGAATCTTTATTCATTAAATTGTCATACAACTTAAGTCAATGGGCTTGACGTTCGAAGCCCATTGGGCCTTAAGGTCCAAAACTATCCCGAGGTCTTTAACGAACTTATTCGTTTGATTAATTAACATATTAATTAATCCTTGCCATAAATAATTAAACCATTTAATTATTCTTACTCATCTCCATTGTTTCTTCAATCTCCACCTTACACGGTGTACGATCCATTAGGTTCCTTTTAGCGAGGCAGTGGGCGATTAAAACTCTTTCAAATCGATTGTGAATTGAAACTTAGTTTCAATTCTCCCTTTAGTGTTAATACACGTTTAGGGCTTCCACAAACCAAGAGTGACACCTAGCAGCATATCATGGTTACCCAAGCTAATCAGAAGAGGTAGAGAACCTATTCAGTTTAGGATTACAAATGCAATACGGTCTTTCTCTAATACAATACTCTTGACCACATTGTTTGGTTTGATAGTTTATTCATGTCTACTATCCAATGTAATTCGTGTGCTTATATGATTACCTTAAATGTGATTTGGAACGACTTTCCTAAATCTCATTCATACTCTGGCCAGAGATTCTTAATCATATCATAGAGTATTCTCCCTCAAACGGTTTGAAGGTTAGAGATCCCTTGTTGCGCATTCACTTGCCTCCATAGCTAAGTGGCTTAACCCCAACTATGTCGTGGACACCCTCCTGATGGAGTGACTTTGACATAATCAAAGATCAAGGACTTAACCACAAGACAACTATGATGCCTCAGGTCAAAGGACTACTTTGCATTATCCCAACCATGAGTTCTCATGTGACATGAATATGAGAACTCTTCGTTGATCGTGTTCAGTGAACTCATTCTCTATTGAGCACCTACGTACTTGTCTTGATGTCACACACACCAATGACTCGAGACTAGTCACTCTCCCTGAGAGAAGACACAGCACGTACTGATCTTAACGGACTGTCAATGCCCAATTGGCAATCCTATGATCAGGAACGTTTAGGATGTGTCTACGAAAGAATGGTCTCATGAATCTAACTTCTTTAGATCCCATTCTCCCAATCACATATTCCTTGGACTTATCGTTTAAGCATATAACATTTATATGAGACGGCTCAAACAATAATCTTTGCCCTTGATATTAAACTAGATTAGTTTAACATGTGAAATGTCCGTAAAGTATCATCATATGATTGGTTTTAGGGCACATTTCCAACATGTTGGGCCTCTTGGGCTCGGATGGACGAAAACACAAGTTACATTTTTTATTTTTTGGATTCAATTTTTTCTGAAAGGATAAAACTGATTGAACAGTTATGTCAGTTTTATAACTGATAAGAATGAATAGTTATGTCTGTTCAATTTATGCCATCAATTTATGCCATTATATATATGGCCTGATTGAACAGTTATGTTAGTTTTATAACTGATAAGAATGAACAGTTATGTCTTTCAATTTATGCCATTATATACATGGCAATAAGATCATAAACTTAACGTAGAATTTCCAACGCTTCCTTTTCATCTTACACAGAGAAACGCACAACCAATTCACCAAGAATCCAAGTTCGAGTGCAAGAACTTGGATTAGATAGTTGTATCCTACAAGATAGACGTCCATTGAACTACTGCACGGGTGCTGGGGCGAATTTCTGTTTTAGGTAATTGCATTTGCAAGCCTCTATCTTCAAGAACAAGTTAGTGATTTGTGATTTTATATGCAATTTACTTAAATGTTTGTATTTTGATATTTAGTGTATCTGTTGTTGAATTTCTTATTCGAAATAAACTGTGCAAATTATATATATATATATATATATATTGTATCAGTGACATTTGATTGGTTTCTAACATAAACATGTTTGAATCTTGTACTTTCTATTTTTTTTTCCTTTTTTTTGTTTGAATTTTTTAGGTAGCAAAATGATGTAAACTCGCAATTTATGGTGGCTTTGAAAGGGTGACTTGCTCTTATAAAGTTCTGGAACACAAACTGCTTTGGAGCCAACAAATAGCCAGAGCAGCGGCCTTTCTCTCCCTTATTATCGGAAAAGAGGTGCTTTCAGGGTGAGCCGCAATGCTCTTAATTTGGAGTAATGGGTTTGTGTTACTGTGCAGATCTGCCCAACTTCCCATTTAGTTTCTTGGAATTATTATTTTTATTTTTCCAATTATATATTTTAGTGCTTTTATGTTTGTCGTTCCACGCTGGGAATTTGGAAAGCTCTAGAAACAATATAATTCTTGGGTTAATGTGAAGATTTTGTGTTGACTACTTTGATTCCGTTTTTCTATTTGCACTTAGAAAAACAGAGGATTGTGGTTAAATATTGTGCTGTGAAGCTTCTATTTTTTCTTTTTATGCCCAAGATTGACCTCTGCTGTAGAAAAGTACTTCCAATTCTCTCTTTCTCTAAAAAATATGAGCCAATGTGAAGTTTGGTTGTTTCTCTCTCCAGAAACTTATATTCCATATTGCACCCATCAATTGTAATCATCCTTGATGTTGATGGTTTTGTTCATTTATTTTGTTTCAGAAGTAAATGCCTAAAATTTTGATCTTTGTGTTTCAAAAATAAATGCTGATGTTTTGATCTTTGTGTTTCTCTCTCTAGATTAAGCTTAATCATTCTTATTCTTACTAATGTAGAAGTGGGTTGAGTTCTAATCTTTGCTTTCTTTTTTACTGAAATTATTTTCTGATATCTGCTATTAATTGCGGTTGAAATGTGACTTTTGTTATTACTTTTTTATCCTTCAGATTTATACCGCTTTTGGATTCCATTCGAATTAAATAATGAAGTTAATCTTGATATGAATTCTCTCTGCAACAATTGAAGATATTGTGGTAAATGATCAATATTGAATTGAACTTGGACTGAGAGATCTAAGGATATGGGAAAACTAACTAACCATACCAAACAACATAAGAAGAGAAACAAATTTCAAACAAGAGAGTGTACCTGAACAAGCCGTATGTTTCAGATTGATGTCTGTTGAGTAGTAGAATGATGATTTAAGAACTCCCAGGCGAAACATGTATAAGTGATCGAGCAAATTTATCAAACTCCATGAGGGACAAAAATAGTGTCATTTTAATTCTTAAAAAGAAGGTTGGCATTGGATTGGTAAGCATGTTTACTAATTAAGATACAGATTGAAAACCAACCAGCAAAGATTATGATAATTCACTAATTTAAACATAAACCAACTTTAAGAGTATCATTAACCTGTTCATTTTATTTTTCTGGATAAGAAACAAACTGTCATTGAATGAGATCTTTCCTGCTGTAGTTTTTACTTGCTATATATACTGGGTCATAGTGGATAGCTGGGATAACCTCACAATAAGTATGTATTCTTCTTCTATATAATCAATTCTACAGCTGTTGTTTTTTCCTGATCCATATTTGCATTCTACATGTTATCTTTGTGACTGACTTATCAAATCACTGAGCAGCAAGCGGACGTGCTGTTTTTTTATTTTAGTCAAAGGGAACAAACTAATGGTCTAAGAGATTGCCTAAATGGATCCTAGACTAGTAAAAAATGCATAGAAGTTTGAAATAAATTGAGATCCAATATTATGAGTTGATTATCAGTACCATACATAAAACAAAGGAGTTCTTGATTCAAAGGTGAACCATTTCATGAAATTATGATATTCTAAACAGTGAATTTGTGTTTTCAAGTAAACAAGAAGCTAAAGCGTAATCAAAGGATTTGTCGACCTATTGTGGAAGGTGAGATGCCAATTTTGTTTCCCAATAATTATCTTTTATGGAAATTGTAATATTTTATATTTCGAAACTCTAAACTGATTGTCCTTCACAAGTTTTATGTAAATAGTTACACATCTATGCACAAATACTCATAATCAGTTCATCCAAATCTTGGTGATTTCAATTCTTAAGAGATGTCTATGTTGATTTATGATTTTGTTGGATTTATTCTGGTAAAATGTGTTTATTTGCATTGGTGCATTTAAGGGTGTGATTTCATTCCTACCGCCTTTTTAGTTCATCTTTCTGTGCAAATTATTTATGTCAGTTGTCGATTATAGTTTGAAAGCGTAGGCCTCCCCGAAATTACTTAATTTAACAAAATTCAAATAAAAAATAAAAAAAAATTGCAGGGTCAAAAAATTAAATCATTACAAAGCGTAGGCGTGGGACTTACAAATGACTCCTTTCAAGTGGTCTGGGCATTACAGAGAAGGGCAGCTAAGCTTGCAAGGGTTATCACTGGTGTCCTCGAAGCATGCCATTGTTTGGGTGTCATGCATCGGGACTTAAAGCCAGAGAATTTTCTATTTGTCAACCAGAAAGAGGATGCACGGGCTCTCTGTGTTCTTTAGGCCAAGTATAATATCACATTTATGGATTAGATTTGTATCTGGAACCCATATGGAGCTAATTAGGTGCAAAGATTATTGACCCTAAATTGTCATAAACCTATGAAATAAGATATATGCTTTCGATTCATTCTTGAGTTGGTATTTAATTGGTTTTTGGTAGAATTCTCTTACTATTTCTTCCCATGCCGTTAGTTTACTTTGATGAGTATAGGGTTTTTTATTTTATACTTCTAGATTGAAATGGTACGATTCTGCTTGATGATCGTGGAAGCCAGCGATTCTGCTTCTACGAAAACTGCACCGACGTCGTTCCAGGTCACTCCTCCAAACCTTCCGCAAACTCCGAAGCAGGTTTATGACTTCTATTTTTTTTAATATTTCATTTCCTCCTTTTTTTAATTTTTGAATTACAAGAAAAGTTTGAATTTGAGGTTCGGATTCGAAGATTACTGCTGCTTATAGTTTTAATTTGGTGTTTCATAGTTTAGTTTACGATTGTAATCAGTTTTCTTAGATTGATGGAATATTTTTATAAAATATTGCTTTTAGAAGGTTATTATGTTATATATAAGTTTACTTTATACAGTAATGAAATTTTATATGAATAATATTTCAATCAGAGAGATACACGAAGATAAAGATAGGTTGAGCAATAAAAGCTTAGCCACAAGCGATCAAGTAGTGTATTTTGTGTTTCCCTTCCTCCATTGAGAAGTTTGTGAAATCGCAAGGGTTGGAACGCCACTATTGGTTTGGGTATGCTCTCTGTCTCAGTGTTGTGGGGTGAAAAGTTATCTGAAAATAATGGAAAGAACATTTTCTGCATCGTGATTCTTTAATTGTATGATAATGTTTCCAATGTTTTAGATTACATTGATTTGTATTATTTTAAAGTATATATGAAGATTAGTTTATAGGTGTATGCACTTAAATTGGATATATGGTATTTTTCAGATTATTTGACATACAATTGCATATAATCTCAATTTTCTCATGCAATTTTTGTTTGAGCTTCGGAATCGTTGAACAGGATAATTCATACTTGGATAGCTACATCAGCACAATTGAAGTTGAATTTGTAAGCATTTTGTCAGTTTTACACTACTGATTCCTTTGATTCAACTCTCATCTTACCCACATCTTTCACTCATCTATCCTTTTTGTTCATTCATGATTATGTTAAATTTTTTTGCAGATTAAATATCTTATTCATGTGGTTAAGGC
Source organism: Malus domestica (assembly GCF_042453785.1). Taxonomy (NCBI): domain Eukaryota; kingdom Viridiplantae; phylum Streptophyta; class Magnoliopsida; order Rosales; family Rosaceae; genus Malus; species Malus domestica. The sequence goes on from NC_091673.1 coordinate 40,737,386, forward strand.
TGATGCATTCAAGTCCTGCATTAACGCGCGGACATTTTTGCTAGTTATAACTAAGAGTAAAATATATAGCATAATATAACACATCAGGGTGGGGTAGGTGAATAAATTAGTTGTGAACTCGCCATTTTCGAAAGTCAAACTTAAGACCTCTCACATACAAGTGAAGAGGAATACCAGTAGACTGTAATATCAAATGGTCCTAAATTAGTTCCCTTAAATTCCATGAAGAATCAATGGAGTGGTGAGAAGCAATTAGGTGATCACCATGGCGAGAGAAGAGGGAGGAGGCAGCAATGGGAGAAACAAAAAACCCTAAAATCAGGGTTGGATTCATTTCCAAGACCGAGGTTTTCTATAATAGATGTGATTATCCCCCTCAATTGTCTCAAGATTTTTTTTAATTGATGTTGTTTGTACCATACTTAGGGCCTCCGTATTTAGATCTCGTATAAATACTCAGGGGACTCAAATGTAATTATGTAATAAATGAAGGGGCAAATATATAACAAGTGATGAGCCCTTATTCTATAAAATGACTTCTTACTCTCCTCATTAGGGAGGCCAAGATTGAGGGCAAGGCTTAGGCCACAGAAAATGGGTTAGAGAGAAAATAGGCTACTGAGCACACTACGTCTAGCCTTCTTGTATATTCACCATTCAGAGTGAGCCAATATCAACATCAGTGTGAACGTAGCCAACACATTGGAGTGAACCACGATACATCTTGTGGTCTTTACTTTCTTGCAGATTCACGGTCAGATTTACGTTGTTCCAAGACCCCTCCGATTTTGTGCATCAACAGATGTGGCGATTGAGATTAGCTGCTACATCAAATGGTATGAAGTTTTTATATATTTAGGCGATACGAATAGCATTATTCAAATAAAATTTGATAGGATGACCAATCATGCACATGCATGTTTCCATATCCCGCTGATTTTTTTTTAAGGAAAACTAAATAAAAGAGTTTGAAAACTTTGAGTTTTAACAATAGTGACAAAATAAAAGGTAAAGTGAATAGTACTAGGATTGACTTTTTAATGTAAAAATATGGTTTTTCGTTAAAGTAAACAATATCGGGAGCTTTTCGTTAAAGTTTTTTTTTTTTTTTTTATAAGTATTTGCCTTTTTTTTTCTAGACTTGCAAGGGCACTGCCAATTTCATCTTCCGTTTCTATTTTATCTAATTACCCACTGATAATAATATGAATTGTCCATCTTTCTTCCATCTTAGCCAAGTGTTGTCCATGTGGGAAACCTATGAGGGTAAACAGGTCATTTTGTCCTTCACTAAGAGTTAGACTGAAGCGAGAAAAAGTAGAATTGGTTGAGGATAAGTGTTAGTGAGAGACAAAATGATTTTTTTTTTCTTTATAAGTTTTTCACATGGACAACACATGATAAGGCCAAAATGTTGAATAGAAAATTCAAAAATCTAACGGTGAGGGAGATTTGCCTAATTATAAAGTTTATTGTGATAATTGAAGGGAAGAAAGGTTGCCGGTATAGGTATTAGTGAGACAAAATGACTCGTTTACCTTTACAACTTTTTCATGTGAAACAACACTTCACAAGGATGGAAGAAAAGTTGGATGGACAATTTAAAAATCTAAGATAAGAGGAGATTTCGCTAATTATAAAAGTTGATAGTGATTAGCTAAAATAAAAGTTCATAAAAGAAAATTAGCACTGCCTTAAGAGTTCAAGAGATATCAATGAATATGTCTTTTTAGTTATACATAAGACATTTAGCAGCCCAAGAAAGAAAGCAATGCCTTTTTTATGTTGTTAAAATTCTATTTTTTCAAAAGTCTAAATACATGAACAACACAAGCTCCAATTACGATGAAAAAAATTGAAGTACCATGAGTACCCCCAATAACTTGTAAACACATGCATTTTTATCCTAAAGTGCCTCTTAATTTCTCAAAGATGTTTCGGCTTTTAGTGGTGCATGTCACAACTCTCAAGTTACAAACAAATTTTTCAGGGCACCCGCTACCCCAATTGAGCTGGTGTTCCCAGCAAATAAAGGTGTGACACATAACAAAAAAATGCTAACTAACTTAGTTTGTCAATACAATTCCTAACTTACCCTAAAAGTCAGAGAATTTCGAACAAATCACCCTCCCTTCGTCAAGAACTAACAACAACCAATCACCCTACCGTCACGAACTCACGGCAAGACAACGACCCCTCCATTGATGGCGATAACTACACCAGCGACACCCCATTAATTCTCTCACTTCCTACTCTTAATTTTTTCCATGCCTACTCTTAATTTTCTCCTCTTCCATTCTTACCTAGTAATGGAGCCCGACGATGATCGGCTTTGACTCCAACCTTTAGATATGCTATTTGCAACCTCCGATCAAAGTCCAAGGGTGGCTGACGACAATTTATAGTGCCCTTCCTCGACGTACAGGAGGATTAGAACGAAGAGTAGGAAGGTAGAAGGAGATAGAAAGAAAAAGAAGAGGGGAAGGAAGAGAAGGGTGGGGGTGGGGTGGGGTGGAGGTTGAAAACTCTGATGGAAATTCGAATCAGTTTTTTAATTAATTTAATTTTTAAATTTATTTTCTAAAATTTAGAATTAAATAGGAAGATTGTTTGCAACGTGTCAAAAAAGATTGCCAAGTGTCTAATATAGGCTACGTGTTAGGTGTTTATATGATGGGAACACCAACTCAGCTAGGTTACCGGGTACCCGAAAAATTTCTCCAAGTTCCCAACCTCTACATAAATCACCAGAATACGAGGAACAAAGGAATATGTAATGTCGCGTCACACTTTCTTTGAATACCCTATGCTTTATCTTCTTCTTCTGTTTTTTTTATCTTTCTTTCTGATCATATGATATCTTCTTCAAGTTAATTAAAAGGAAACCAATTAGGGGCCATTCAAAAGATGATATCTTTAATTAAGATATTAAAAAATGATAGAAGAGAATGCTATTTGGAATAATATTATGCGTTTATTCATCTCTCAAGAAGGACTTTGTAAGGTGTTACAATCCAATTAATAAGGAAAGAAATAATTTACATAAAATCATACTAAACAAGGAATCCCAAGATTATAGGAATATATACAAAAAGTCAACACTCCCTCTCAAGTTGGTGCATATATGTTACACATGCCTAACTTGTGTAAAAATCTTGAAAACTTATGACTTGAAACACCCTTTGTTAGGATTTCTGTCAACTGATTTTCTGTTCTTATTGCCGATACCTCAGTTATTATCCCTTCTAACTTTTTTTTATCGAAGAATCGATCAACTTCTACATGCTTTGTTCTATCATGTTGTATCATGTGCAATGTTATTGTAGACATCGAAATTTCAGTAAATAAATGTTAACCGATAAATCAAAGTTTCAGCGCTCATGTATTACATAAATTTTACACGTAGCGTGTGTCTAAACAAAAAATCAAAATAAGTTGGAAAAGTCATCAAACATGACACGTGTCAACACCTGGCAGAAACGACTTATTTCATCTGGAATATTATATTCAAAATTAGGCCTTGGAAAATTCTATAAATAGAAGGCTAATTCATTCATTTAAGGAGAGGAATTCATATTACACCTTGAAGCTCTGAAGCTCAGAAACTCCGAAGCTCTCAAGCAAATCCCGAAGGATCAAGAAAGCCCTTTTCGTTCTTCATCAAATCCTCCTTCAAGATCAAGCCCCGACGGCCCTTGAAGAAAGCTCTCTTCGTTCTTCGTTTTTCGTTCATCATTCTTCCAAGATCAAGCCCCAACGGCCCTTTGGATCAACAATCATCCACCGTTCTTCCAAGATCAAGCCTCGACGGCCCTTGGATCAACAATCATACACCAATTCAAGATCAAGCCCCGACGGCCCTTGAAGAAAGTGTTCTTCGTTCATCGTCCTTCCAAGATCAAGCCCCGACGGCCCATGGATCAACAAACCACCGTTCTTCAAGATCAAGCCCAAAAGCCCTTGAAGATCCGTTCATCATTGTTCTTCAAGATCAAGCCCAAAAGCCCTTGAAGATCCGCTCATCACCGTTATTCAAGATTAAGCCTCAACGACCCTTGAAGAAACATTCATCCTCAAGATCAAGCCCCAACGGCTCCTTGAAGATCCGCTCAAATCCATCTTCAAAGATCAAGCCTACGGACCTTTGAAGAAACTTCCAACAGTTCATCCAAGATCAAGCCTCGACGGCCCTTGGATCAATCAAACATTCACAAATCAACACCTTACGGAGATCGAATCAGAGGATCAAAATAGAGAGAGATTGTAACCCAAAATCATCAAATACAAATATTTGTTTGTGCACGTTGTTTTTGTCTCTTTCGTTTCAGGAATTTTCTGTGTTCACAAATTGGCATGCCCAGTGGGACAATCTCTGCCTCTCATCTCTTTCTCCGTTCAAGAAATTCAAGCGCACTTCCAAAATTAATGGCATCAAGGAAGGCTCAAACTGTTCCCGCAACCGGCGCAAAGAACAAGAGCGTCCTCGTCGCAACTGGTGTCACTTTGGGCATCACGACTCGAAGCATGGCAAGAGCTACTTCTGCCGCCTCTTTCACCTCTGCATCAACTCTGCCAAGGGAACAAAAGCACCCAAGGCACGAGCCTTTGATCACCTTAGCCTCACTAAGGGCACCAAGGGGGGAAAGCCCAAGGAAATACTCCGAATCCATGCTCTCCGATGCCGATTCAAGCGACAGTTCAGCCATGCAAGTCATGACCATTGGAGCAACTTCAATCGATGAGTAGCTGGCTCAAATGAATGAAGCAATCGCAAGGCTAACCCGAACTGTGGAAGAAAAAGACTTGCAAATTGCAGCACTAGTCAACCGACTGGAGGCGCATGACGGCGATAAACCCGACCCAGAGGATGATCCACTAAAGGGAGGAGCTGGCGGAAAAGATGAGCATCCGGTGGAGAGAATCGATGTGAGGCCGGAGCCAGACCAAGCAGCGACACTCATGGGATTTCTTTCTATCCAGCAGCTGCAGGAGATGATCACCAACACCATCAAGGCACAATACGAAGGGAGCTCAAATACCTCCGGGTTGTACTCGAAGGCGTATTCAAAGAAAATTGATGCCTTAAGGATGCCGAGGGGTTATCAACCGCCAAAGTTCATGCAATTCGATGGAAAGGGAAACCCGAAACAGCACGTTGCCCACTTTGTTGAAACTTGCAACAACATAGGGACCGAAGGGGATTACCTCGCCAAGCAGTTTGTGCGCTCGCTGAAAGGAAACGCCTTTGAGTGGTACACAGACCTAGAGCCTGAGTCCATCAACAGCTGGGAGCAATTAGAGCGGGAATTCCTCAACTGCTTCTACAGCACCCGTCGCACTGTGAGCATGCTAGAGCTAACGAGCACAAAGCAGTGGAAGGACGAGCCAATCATTGACTACATCAACAGATGGCGCACTCTAAGCCTCGACTGTAAAGACAGGCTCTCGGAAACCTCTTCAATCGAGATGTGCATCCAAGGCATGCAATGGGGTTTGCAATACATCCTTCAAGGCATTAAACCACGGACATTCGAGGAATTGGCCACTCGCGCCCATGACATGGAGTTGAGCATCGCCCATCATGGGAAGAAAGAACCGATCGCCGACTACAATAACGACAAAATTCTTGGGCCAAAGTTGGAGAAGACTGCGTGGAAACCCACCAAGGAAGCAATGACGGTCAACACAGCTCCCGTCAAAATCCCTACACGAGGCAAGGAGATTCAAACCGAAGCTTTTCATGATCAAGAGATGCGTAGACGCACTTTGAAGGAGCTTGAGGAGAGGACTTATCCATTCCCCGACTCTGATGTGGTTGCCATGTTAGAAGACTTGCTGGAAAAGAAGGTGATTAGTTTGCCTGAGTGAAAACGGCCAGAAGAGATGAATCGCACTGACAGTCCAAGGTACTGTAAATTCCACCGCTTCATCAGTCATCCGACAGAAAAATGTTTCGTGCTGAAAGATCTCATCATGAAGCTGGCTCAGAAAGGAATCATCGAGCTAGATCTTGACGATGTGGTGAAGTCAAACTATACCACCTTCACTTCTGGCTCTTCCGACTCAAAGTTTTCACCTCAACCGCTGGGGGCATCCTCCAAGACAAACAAAGTTGAAGGATGGACTCAAGTCACTCCTAAGAAATTGCACAAGAAGCATACGTCTCCTCCACAAGTCCGCCAATCGGAAAGGGGGCAAAGTAGCTCTTGTCAACCTTCAAAGCAACGTGAACGTGTTGAAGATGATGAAATTTCGACACATAGACTGTCCATCCCCATCACGATGCGCGATTTCTTTCCTGAAGACTTCTTCAATCACTCGGTCAAGATTCCTTGCTATGAAAATTGCAAGGAAAGCCTCTCCAGGATCGTTTAACAAATTCACAATGCTCCTTGTTCGCACGAGCCAAAACTGCACGAACCAAAGCTCCTCGCCTGCACGAGCCTAAACTGCATGGCACAATGCTCCTGGTCTGCACGAGCATAAAAGGCAACACCAATGCTCCTGGTCTGCACGAGCATAAAAGGCAACATCAACGCTCCTGGTCTGCATGAGTTTTAAAAGGCGACACAACATGCTCCTTGCCTGCACGAGTTGAAACTGCAAACGGCACCAAATTCTCCTTGCCCGCACGAGTCTAAACTGCATGGCACAAAGCTCCTGGTCTGCACGAGCATAAAAGGCAACACCAACGCTCCTTGCCTACATGAGCTGAAACTGCAAACGGCACAAAAAAAGAAAATACCAAAAAAAAAATATGTATGTATTTGAACTACGTTACGACTTGATCTCTTCTTTGGAGGGTACGTAGGCAGCTCGAATGTTCAAATTTTTCGAGTTCAGTCACATCAAAATAAAAAGAATAAATGTTTTATTAAAGAAGGTCAATTTTATTACAAATTTATTTTGTTAAGAAAATTTGCAATTTTCTTTGTACAAAATTAAATTACAGTTTCTTCGAAAAAAAAAAGAATACATATGTTATTATGTATTTAAAATATATATATATATATATAATAAAATCAAAAGATGGAAGCTTTTCTCCGCACTCGCCCTACTGGGCCTTTCTCTGCTTGGCCTGCGATGCCAGGATCCATGCCAGCATCACCATAACCACGTGGTGGTGGAAAAGCAAAACAACATCAAATACAAGAAATACAAGCAGCCGAGCTCTCCAGGTGGGAGGCGGAGGAGAAGGAGCAACATTAGTCATTTTCGAAGCTCGAGCACCATGGATGCCAAGTCCGTGTATTCCTCATCGAGTTCAGGGTTTCGAACACCTTTTCCTTATAGCCACACACATATTTCATTTGCTGCCAGCACGAAGGCTTCAACCCAATCTCAAGGGTTACGGCCTGCCAGTAGCAATCAGTCTTCATCTCCTTCGGTAATGGTCAGTTCACCCACAACCACAACCTCATCAATGGCTAAAAGTGCTGGTGGAAGCCCCAGGATAACTAGTTCGACTTCCACAGGAAATAAAGATGGCCAAGTATCGTCTTTGTTATCTCAGCAGGCCAAGAACTCACCAACAGTGCCCAGTCAGAAGTCGTCTCCTGTTGGCGGGAGGAATGTCCCTTCGATCCTAGGCCCACTCCACCACAACAATGGTTTTTGGGCCAACAATGGTTTCGACATCGCCGTCAGGCTCTTGGAGCCCATCAAGCAACGGGTCTCTTCCTCTCTTCCGCCTGCAACAGCAAGGACCATGCCTAAGTCTCCATGGCTTCTCCCAGAGAGAGCACGACATCACCTTCTTCAACCCTTTAACCTTTATCGTCGGCCCCAACGGCGGCGGCAAAATCATCCTCTCCCGCAGCACCCGCTACATCTCCTGCGTCCCACCGGTGCTCTTACTCCTCAAAATCCCCGTAAGTAGCCACGATGTCCACACTTCCAAGATTCAATCGCTGCCCACCTCAGAAGCTTCCCAGTCGACTCGACTTCTCTGCCATGGTGATCCAGTTCAAAATCAGAAGCTCCGTACTCCGTCGCCATCGACGGCCAAGTCTCCATCTTCGATCGTCGATCTCAGCAGCGCCCTGCTTCAACCTTGCTTCTTCATCTTCAGTTTCTGGATCACTCCAGCACCATGGCCCAGACTCCGTCATCTTCCTTCACGGTCGCGTCCACCAGCCTTCTCTCTTTCCGGTACAGTGGCCTGTGAAAGTGCAGGTGAAAAAATTCCCGCAGGTGGTGTTGAGAGTAATCCTCGTTGGTGGGCTCGTAAACTCGTCGTGAAAACGGAGGAGTTGATCTCGATCTTCGATGAGGTCGATAACGACGGTGGTGGCTCTGAAGAGGGTTGTGGGATGCCACGCGGCGGGGAGCAAGCCGAGCTCCAAGTGGTACGGAGCGCACATGGTGCTGACGGTGGTTCCAAGGGTCGTAGGCGGTGCTAGTATTCACGAGGGTTTCCTCCTGCAATTCTCCCGTCAACGCCTCCACCTCTACAGCACCGAGACTCCTCCTCTGGTCAACGAACAGCAGCTCTAGCTATGCCATGCCATCGCCAGAACTCTTTTCTCCGACGACGCTGGAGAACACCATCTAAGCATGCCTGCTGCTACTCCACCAACGTTCCTGGCTCCGCTCCCTGCAAATTCCCCATCCCATCACCAGAATTTATATAAATATATATATAATAAAAAATAAAAAAAACAACATAGTGGAGCAAAGTGGTGCTGGCACCACGTGAAAAAAAAATGAGAGGTGCATCTGGCACCATGATTAAAGGCAAAAAATACATATATATATATATATATATATATATATATATATATATATATAATGTTTGATCTTTGGTGCGGCTGGCACCATGATTAAAAAAAAAAAAAAAAAAAAAAAAGAGTTTGATCTTTGGTGCGTCTGGCACCTTGTGGAAAAAAATGGATGCACCATGATTAAAAAATATATATACATATATATATAATTTAAAAATTAAAAAAAATTAAAAAAAATTATTAATTTAAAATTAAAAAAAAAATGTTTTATCTCTGGTGCGTCTGGCACCATGATTAAAGAAAAAAAATGTTTGATGTTTGGTGCTCTGGCACCATGTGCAAAAAAAAAAAAAAAAAAAGCATTAAGAGAAATAAAAGTCCATTTTATTTATTTTTTTTCTGGAAATTTTACATAAATTTGCATTATACATACCTATAAAAAAAATAATAAAAAAAAAAAAAAGTCAAATCAAATTTACAGGAGGGGATCTTCAAGGATGATCAGGTGGCGCCTTATCACTTGGCAGAACTGCAGGAAGAAGAGGAGCCGGAGGTTGATCATCTGGAGCTTCATTACGCGGTATAGCCCCAGAAGACGAAGGCAAATGTTGTTTGAACAAACCCACAAACCTCCGATGATCAAATAAAATCTGACCATCAGATTCCTGCATCTGGTCAATTTTCCTCTTCATGTTTGTGGCATAGTTGTGTGCGAGCTTGTGCAACTGTTTATTCTCATGCTTGAGCCCTCTAATATCCTGTTTGAGACTCATCACTTCAGCTGCCAACGATTCAACTTGACGGGTTCGAGCAAATAGGTGTTGGGCCATGTTGGACACAGAACCCGCACACTGCATACTAAGAGCCAGAGACTCCTTAACAGCCAACTCATCAGACCGCCTGGAAAGTAGTCTGTTATCTTTGGGAGTGACAAGGTTCCGGGCCACCACCGCAGCGGTCTATCATTCTTCATCACCGAATCCCTAACAGTAAGAGGACCAGTAGGGGATATGAAGGATGGGCGCCATCTATTATCTGGAGAAGACGGGACTACCTCTTCACCAAGGTTCAAATCAAAACGACGGTCGGAGGGTCCAGACATTTTCAAAAGTGTTGAAGAAAGAAGAGGTCGGACAAATCAAGATCTTAGAAGTGCAAGAAGGGAGTTTCTACAAGCAAAAATTCAAGTGTGCTTTGAAACGAACTGCGTGCCTCTATAAAAAATCAGCACTCGACGGGATTTCAGAGATCGAAGAGGTGAGCTTAGAGTTCAAAAATACCGATTCAAAAATCGAAGAGGCAAGCTCAGAAATCGGAAAAGCATCTTGCTTTTCCATACGCTTAGCACCCATCACACGCAAACTCAGCTTTGCGGAAATCACGGCCAATTTGTTAAAGCGCCAATCCCAGATATCGAAGAGGCGCCAGTCTTTTTCAGCCTCGTCAGCACCCGTCACGCGCAAACTCAGCTTTGCGGAAATCATGGGCAATTTGTCGAAGCGCCGATCCCAGATATCGAAGAGGCGCCAGTCTTTTTTTCAGCCTCGTCAACACCTGTCACATGCACACTCAGCTTGACGAAAATTACGGACAATTTTTCGAAGATTTCTGATAAAGAAAAAAGCACGTAAAGCCATACTGATCAATCACGCATTGGTTGCCGACACGAGTAAAAGAATAGTACCTCTACAGGTACTGAAGAATTTCCTATAACTGTCCACCTTCACCCTCCATAGCAAGGCAGACATACATAACCTTTCTTCATCTCCGAGAACCTTTCTTCATCTCCGAAAATGCCTTCCCAACGAAGCCTCTCGAGTCACTCAGTGTTTCTTACTCCTTGGGGTACCTCTGCAAACAAATGACAACAAAGCAAAAATATCTCATATCACCAGGGTAGAAAGCAAGAGTATCTCATATCATGCGTTTTCCCTGTCCTTTCCTTTGTCCTTGTTCTTACCTACAAAGACAAGGATAAAGAAAACAATATGCCGGAACCTCCACTCAAACTCGAGTAAGGAACCGACTGCTTGGAACCCTTCCCTGATTGCCTACCTAGCACTGCTCTCGAGTACTCATCTCCCACTGCTGTTGTACTTCCAAAGAAGCTGCCACATTTTCTTGGAGAACAGATAAGGCAAGTGGAAATGATACCTTGCAGCATGTGGAGACAACGTGCAGAAGAAACAAGCAGAGAAGAATGCAGTCCTCACAGTCAGCTCAGCAGAAGGAGTCCGAGCTGAGGAACTCAAGAAGCTGCCACATCTACATGAAGAAACAAGCAGAGAAGAATGCAGCCTGCACAGTCAGCTCAGCAGAAGGAGTCTGAGCTGAAGAACTCGAGAAGATGCTACATTCTGCCAGAAGAATAGATAAGACAAGGGAAAATGATACATTGAAGCATGTGGAGACAAGCACAACAAAGCACGTGCCGATTCATCCGCTACTTCTTCAAAATCAAAAGTATCTCATATCACGAGGTTTACAATCACTCTGGGTGGAGGACTCGTTTTGACCCTCAAATTCTTAGGTCGACTTGGTAGGCGTTGTGGGCTGCATGTGCCGTTTCACCACCCTTGGATCAAATCCTTAAAGATCAAGTCACCAACTGGAAGAAGAACCCATCAATCTTGAAGATCATACCGTTGACCAAACTGCTCAGGTGTGAATTAGAAAGATTGAACAAAGCAACAAGTCGTCACCTCCACCTCGTGCCTGTATGCCATATGTTCGAGTCAACCTTCAAGAATCAAGCCTTAACGGCCCTTGAAGAAGCTTCCAGCCAAATTCAAGATCAAGCCTCAACGGCCCTTGAGGAAATCACAAGTCCGATTCAAGATCAAGTGTCTACCACTTTTGAATCAAATCCAGTTCAAGAATAAGCTGTGGAAAATCAACAATTGGAGGAATCCAGAAAATCCTCCAACCCAGTTCAAGATCAAAGCTGTGGAAAGTCAACAAGCGCAACAAAATACGTACCAATTCATCCACTACCAAGGCCAAAGATCATCTACCACATGAAACTCCTTGTGGTCCAATTTCAACCTTCAAGATCAAGCCTCGACGGCCCTTGAAGAAATCTCAAGCCCAATTCAAGATCAAACCTCGACGGCCCTTGAAGAAATTTCCAGCCCAATTCAAGATCAAGCCCCAACGGCCCTTGGATCGACATCTACAATAAGGGACTTCAAAACACATCTCCTACACATGACAAGCACATTTATACGATGCGCCTTGAAGTGGGGGCATTTGTAGACATCGAAATTTCGGTAAATAAATGTTGACCGATAAATCAAAGTTTCAGCGCTCATGTATTACATAAATTTTACACGTAGCGTGTGTCTAAACAAAAAATCAAAATAAGTTGGAAAAGTCATCAAACATGACACGTGTCAACACTTGGCAGAAACGACTTATTTCATCTGGAATATTATATTCAAAATTAGGCCTTGGAAAATTCTATAAATAGAAGGCTAATTCATTCATTTAAGGAGAGGAATTCATATTACACCTTGAAGCTCTGAAGCTCAGAAACTCCGAAGCTCTCAAGCAAATCCCGAAGGATCAAGAAAGCCCTTTTCGTTCTTCATCAAATCCTCCTTCAAGATCAAGCCCCGACGGCCCTTGAAGAAAGCTCTCTTCGTTCTTCGTTCTTCGTTCATCGTTCTTCCAAGATCAAGCCCCAACGGCCCTTGGATCAACAATCATCCACCATTCTTCCAAGATCAAGCCCCGACGGCCCTTGAATCAACAATCATCCACCAATTCAAGATCAAGCCCCGACGGCCCTTGAAGAAAGTGTTCTTCGTTCATCGTTCTTCCAAGATCAAGCCCCGACGGCCCTTGGATCAACAAGCCACCGTTCTTCAAGATCAAGCCCAAAAGCCCTTGAAGATCCGTTCATCACTGTTCTTCAAGATCAAGCCCAAAAGCCCTTGAAGATCCGCTCATCACCGTTATTCAAGATTAAGCCTCAACGGCCCTTGAAGAAACATTCATCCTCAAGATCAAGCCCCAACGGCTCCTTGAAGATCCGCTTAAATCCATCTTCAAAGATCAAGCCCACGACCCCTTGAAGAAACTTCCAACAGTTTATCCAAGATCAAGCCTCGACGGCCCTTGGATCAATCAAACATTCACAAATCAACACCTTACGGAGATCGAATAAGAGGATCAAAATAGAGAGAGATTGTAACCCAAAATCATCAAATACAAATATTTGTTTGTGCACGTTGTTCTTGTCTCTTTCGTTTCAGGAATTTTCTGTGTTCACAGTCATAGGAAACTTTTATCACAAAATAATTTCATGGGCTGTGTGACGACCCATCCCTAATTTTCTATGTAATTTCTCCCTGAGTATGTGAATTGACATTTATGCCCTTGTTGGTAAGTGACGTGGACGTGTTTATTTGTTCCTAAATTAATTTTCTTGCTATCGTAATTAAATAGTACTCGTTGATACGATCGCATGAGTGCGAGTTAGATCTGAATTGGATTTGTAATGAAAAAGTTACGTTATGTGAAAGTACATAAACGACGGGTAGAATTGTAGACACGTGTGTGCTAATTTATCATTGTTGGAAACACTATTTTGGATAGATTTTTTGAGCACTTTTTACTATTTAAGTCTGAAAACCCTATCTCCTTCTTTCTTTAAAATTGGACCCGTGCCATTTGTTTTTCACCAATCAGCATCTCTCCCTCTCTCACGCAACAGATAAGAAACCCACTCTCCCATTTTCTGTCACCCAATCAGAAATCACCTCACTTCCTCCCTCTTCTTCTTCATTCTCTCTAACTCGAGCTCCTTTTCCTGTGCAACACTCAAGAAAAACATCAAACACTCACAGATCGAGTCCAAAAACACCACCATCGTGATCATCTCGTCCTCACGATCATAACCATACCAACCGAATTCTCTAATGGTTGAGTTTTGAGTGGTCAACGCAGAGCGACTCTAAAGCTCCGACTTGGTTGAGTTGGCATCGTCGTGACCACGGCCGAGTTACAAGGTTTTAGGAAGTGGGGAAGCTTCTATTCAACTCCCCATGGCCATTAGACCAGTTTTGGAGAAGCGTTGGTGTCGAAACAGACACTTTCAAAGACTTGAGCTTTTGGCCGAGACTTTCAAGCCATTTCTCGTCCACTTTTGGACTTTTGGAAGGTACAACTTTGTTCTACTCTTCACGAGCTTCAAATCCATATAAATTTCGTGAAAAATGGTTGAGAAATGAGTAAGGTATAAAGGTTTAAAAATTTTCCAGAAACCGGCGAGTTTTTCCAATTCCCGACAAAACTAGATGGCGGCGTTGGGGCGGCGGACGATGATCTCACGGGAGAAGACAAGGAATATTCCGTCAAAGTTGACAAAATATTCTAACGGCATCAGGTAATGCCGTTAACGTCTGTTACTATTTAACAGAATACTCTTTTGTTCCATCAGTCATCTACCATGCATGTGCCTGTGTGTGGCCGTGGGTTGGGCAGCACGTGAGGGCATGTCCGACCTCCTGCCGGCGAGTGGTTGACACGTACGGGTTCGTGATTTTGAGCATAACATTTTCGTATATTCAAACCTTCCGTTTGAGCAAAATTATGGGGAGTTTTTCCTAACTTTTATGTATATGTGTTATTTAGTTAATTTTTATTAGTTGTTTCGCATATAGGGGAGACTTACCCTGAGGACGTACATGGACAAGCAAGACTAGTGGGCTACGATCCTACAACATACCAGTGAGTGGGCACTTTGTTTTCATATATTTATATATAGTATAGTGATGCGAAATATATAAGCACACAAATTTAACCCTCTTTTTGACAATTGTAGTATAGATGTAAGTAGGGATCGTTCTAAACCGGGGATTAGGAGGGATTGCTAAATCACTTGAAAACTAATTTAAAAACATAAAAACAAAGTTAAAAATGTAAACAAAAGATTTTAAAACAAGAAAGTAAAAGGGGGATTTGAGTTTGGTGAAGTTGAAAGTAAAAACGAATAAACTAAAAACTTAAATAGATTTTAAACAAATTTGGGTTGAATGGATAATGGAAGGCTAGCTAAGGGGTTCTTCTCCACACATGTCTTGCTTGCATACAAAATGATTTCCAATTGCATTTCAATAACTTATTAATTCTCAACGCCCCAAATTAACCGTGAATTGCACTAATTAACCCTCAGTTTTTCCACAAGTTATTGGGTTGGATGATTGCATACGACAACCCAAAACATTCCCTACAAGTTCCCTACATGAATTGCATAATAGAGATACAAGCAAGAATCATTAAGTTCTATGAAAAACATAAGCATTGACGAGGCACTCGTTACTATGATTTGCATGAAACTTATGCCAAGGATTTACTTAACACAATCGTGACTAGCGACTTTTACTACTCATGAATATAAGTTCATAACGATTAGGTGAAATTCCCTTATACTCTAGCATCATATTTATGCATGCAAACTAAGTATGCATCCCTAATCAACATACATAAACATGTTATCAATCAAATAGATAAGTAAATCGAATTCATAACTTATGAAACGCAATTAAAAGTAATCAAATCATATTGCAAGCATTAACATGGTTTCGAATCCCCCCCTAGCCAAGGGGGGTTTAGTTCCTCATTATTACAAAACAAAGATAAACAAATTTAAATATTGAAAAACAAAGGAAAGAAAGCACCTAAACGTTCCAACGATCCATGTTGGATAGCAAGTGCGTCTAAGGACTTTTCTCCTTCTCTTTGCCGCAACAACAAGGTTGGAATGATGTTGAAGGGTTGGTTATTTGGAGGAATGGATGGGAAGGGGTTTAGATATGTAGGAGAGGCAAGGAAAGGCTTGGAGAATGGTTAATTTCTGGATGATTTGAATGAGGTTGATGCCATGGTATTTATAGGAAGAGGATGGACTTGTTTAACACAAAATGTTGGTGGAATTGAGTAGGTGAGCATGGCAAAGAGTGGGAATTGTTGGTGGGTTAGGTATTGAGTCATCCACTCACATGTCATGGTTAGCTAAGCATTGCATCATCCACTCACATGTCATGGTGAGCTAAGCATTGCATCATCCACTCACATGTCATGGTGAGTTAAGCATTGCATCATTACTCAAATTTCTGGTGGAGGTGGAAGTAAAAGCCACGGCATTGATGTGTTTTGAGTGAAGTTTTGGCCAATCCTTCTAGAAATTTATCCCTTCTTGCAACTTGTATTTGTTTCACCAGATTTTTAGCATGTTCTTAGCCTCTTTTGTCTTCAAATTCGTCCATCCATCTTGCTCATATCATATGTAATCCATTCCAAGCTCAAAACTGCTCCAAAATGCACCAAAATGCACTTTCTTGCTACCTTAGCCCTTTGGACCTACAAACACACGAAAATGGCTTAAAGTACTAAAATAACTAAGAACTAATAACGTAAATGCAAGAAAACTAGTTAACTAAGTCGCATAAATATGCGTCTATCATATAGTTTCCATAAATGCTTTTAAAATGAATTTATGCATATTATGCCACAAGTTATTTATTTGTAAAAATACTATTTGTGGTTGAGTTTTATATTGACATGGCATTTCATATACATTTTACCTGCTCATAAATATTATAATGTTGTGAACTGCTAAAGTAATTCTATGGGACACGCTAGTAAGTTCAGGTGAGTTTATTGTGTTGTTTGGAATGATTGGGTTGTGGCATGATCATATTCATATAGTGGCTCATCATTGCTACACCCAGGTGTTAGTGCTCAGCCAAGGCCAGGCTAGTCTTTCACATTTCGTTCACATCAGCACCGCACACTCACCTTGGATCCAAGTAGGTGCTAGCCCTATCGTACAAATTGCAATAGGCAATTCCGACTCGTATGTGACAGCGAATAGTGCTAGCCTTCATGTGATTATAGCACTAGAGCATATATTATTACACCTAGCCTTGTCGTACAGGTCACATTAGGTGACTCCTACTCGTGTGCTAGCATAGATGGATGAGCAATAGGTGTAGTTGTACAAGTCACATTAGGTGACTCCAACTTGCATGCTATTATAGATTATTGAGCACATGTTTATATTCATATTGTTTGTACCATACTTGACCAATCCCGAAACTACTGAACACCAGTCAACGTTATACCGTCAAGGACCCAGAAGAGCTTCCCTTCAACCAGGAGGCCAATCACAATGCGACACGTGTCGACATCAGAAGCCAATCATAGCTCGACACGTGTCAACATCAGAAGCCAATCACAACACGACATGTGTCAATGTTAGAACAAAACTAGAAACTCTCTTCTATAAATAGGGATCATTCTCCCACAATAATCTCTAATGTCATTTTGTACTAAACTATTCACTAGAACTCACAAAATGAGAGCTTGAACCTATGTATTTGTGTAAACCCTTCACAATTAATGAGAACTCCTCTACTCCGTGGACGTAGCCGATCTGGGTGAACCACGTACATCTTGTGTTTGCTTCCCTGTCCCTATTCATTTACGTACTTATCTTCACTACTGATCGAAGCAACCAAGCGAAGGTCACAAACCTGACACTTTCTGTTGTACCAAAGTCCTCGCTGATTTTGTGTATCAACATTTGGCGCCGTCTGTGGGAAACTCAGAACACTTACTCCCACTCTCTTCAGCTTTGTTAAGCTGGTTTCCACCGCTCGTACACTTTCTTTTGGCCAAACATCTCTCTCCAACATGGGGAGCGAAAGAAGCCATAGCACACAGAATGACACCCCCATTGGACCTAGTATGAAGCAACGAAAGCAGGAAGGAAATAGAGTTACTCTTCAAGCTAAAGTCGATGAGTTGGAAGCTCAGAACAACAAGATAGTGATGAGGAACGAGGTCCTCCAAGAGCAGTATGAAAAACTTTTCGAGATGCTTCACGAGGCTAGGCATGCTCAAGCACACAAGCTCGTCGCCCCTGCTGAGGTCAACAATCATCTGAATGCCCCCCAACACGGAGGGTCACCGATATCCAACACGGACATCCCTGATAGGGATCGAGCTACACATCAATGTGATAATCAACATGAGACTTCTCTCAACCCAGCTGCTTCAACTCGAAGCAGAAGGAGTAGAGGAAAGCACCTCCTCATAGAAGGAGTGGAAGAATCAAAAGCCGTCTATCGCGATTGTCGAGACTTCCTAAAGCAACGTCGAGAGAATCCCATCCACATAAGCTCGAAGATCAATGACCCAAGAGTTTCTGAAAGACTCGGTCCTCTCCCACGACCCAGGCCAGCAGTTAATCTAGGGAATGGGCAACAAGTCCCAGAAGAACATGAAGGTACAGGGGACTCGGAAATGTTCCGACATACTCACTCTAGGAGTCAGTATGACGAGTCCAAGGAAAAATCATGCTATCTTGATCAAACTTTCCTACTTCCAAGAGGCGATGGGGACTTACGGAAGAAACCTTCAGTGATGCACGACTCCACTCAGGACCCCATCGTCCTACAGCTCTTGGAGGAAGTAAACAAGTTGAAGGCTGAACGTCAAGCCGAGATACCTGACTGGAACCAACCCAGGCCTGGCCCCATCACAAGAGGGATCCTCAACACCCCCTCCAAGCGAAGACAAAGCAGAAGCTTGACTTACAACTCTATACTGGAAGGGAAGACCCGATTGAACACCTTAACCTCTTTGAGTCCACCATGGTATACCGGAGACACACCGATGAAGAACGGTGCCTTCTCTTCCCCTCCACCCTCTCTGGCAGAGCTTTAAACTGGTATTGCCGTCTTCCACCCGAGACGGTAGACTCATTTGAAGAGTTGAGGAAGTTGTTTGTCTCTCAACACATCTTCCAGACTGATCGCTTGCATTCCGCAGATGACTTGTACACTATTCGCCAGAAGCCGGACGAGTCATTACGAAAGTATGCTGGCCGCTTCAGCCATGAGTATTCCTGCTGCGCTGAGGCAGATGACAGGACCGCCCTCAAGGCCTTCACGGCAGGCTTACGTGACTGTTTCTTCAAATACATGATCAATGCCAACACTTGGAAGACTTACTCTGAGGTGATGGCACAAGCTTACAACCATGCCTCTGCCGAGGCAAAGACATATCAAGGGAAACCCCCTACAATCACCCCTTATCAGCAAGTAGGGAGTGGAGGCCAGATCCAACCGAATGAAAAGACCTCAACCTTCCAAACGGTAGCAGCACACCCCCCGGCCTCATTTAATGCTTCGCCAAGTCAGCAAACATATCAATCCCAGGGCAAAAGGAAAGATTTCCATCCTCACCAATCTCATTTTAATAAAAAGAATAAGGGGCATTATCGCGATAACTCAGTATATCGTCACAATAACACCTATCCCCAGGCAGTCAACGCAGTGGGCCAATCGCATGTCAAGACAGGCCTTACCCCGAGGTATGAGACATACACACCTTTGAACGCTACATGCCCGGCCATCTACCCCAATATAGCTTACCTGATACCAAAGCCAAAGCCAAGACAGCCAGATTACAAGTCCATGAAGAACACAGGCGTGTTTTGCTGCTACCACGAGTATAATGGCCATGACGGCGAGAAGTGCATCATCCTCCGTGATCATATCGAAGCTTTGACACGTGAAGGAAAAATTGATCAGTTCATCCTTCACCCTCCAAGGGATAACCGTAACCAACACCAGGTGAATGTGATATACTCCATAAGCGGCGGCACACCCATGTCTGAATCTTCCAATAGGGCTATGAAAAACAGTGAACGAACTTTGAGACATGGCCATCAACTGTTTCACGTGGAAGACATCAGGGGAGGCAAGTATCAAAAACCTAACTGGGATCCAATATGTTTCTACCCTGAGGAAGAAAGAGGTATCATCTACCCTCACAATGACCCGCTGATCGTGGAGGCTCACATAGCAAATTTTGATGTGAAACGAATCCTGATAGACACAGGTGCTTCAGTCAATATCATGTTTGCTGAAGCTTTCAAGGCACTTAATGTAGCTGAACACTTGGTCGATCGCTCGATTTCTCCTCTGATAAGCTTCTCTGGCGATATCGTGCAACCTTTAGGGAGTATACACTTACCCCTCACCATTGGTACAGGCCCCTACACAGTTACTATTACCACTAACTTCCTAGTGGTCAATTGCCCGACGGCATACAATGTCATCTTTGGACGCACAGGCATCAATGATCTCAAGGCCATGGTATCCACACATATGTTGTTAATGAAGTTTCCAACCCCTTTCGGCAATGGATACATCAGGGGAGATCAACTTAGTGCTCGATCATGTTACAACACTTCAGTTAAGCAACAACACCTGCTTGTCCTCAAGGAGACCCTCTCTATACATAACCAGGTAGTAAAGACCAGTCCAGATGAAGCCAACTCGGATCTTCATGATGGCAACAGTCAACCCGACGACCCTAGAGATGACTCATTCACCCAGCAAGCACAACCCGCTGAAGAGTTAGAGAATGTCTCTATCTCCAAAGACCATCCAGATCGCATGGTGAAGATTGGCACCACTTTGTCACCACCCCTTCGGTTGTCGCTGATCTCCGTTTTGCAAGAGAACGCCGAGGTCTTGGCTTGGTCATTTAAAGATATGTCGGGCATCTCTCCCGATATCATCTGTCACCACTTGAGTATTGATCCCAAGACCAAACCAGTAAAACAGAAGCGAAGATCTTATGATGTTGAACGATACGAAGCGATGAAAGCAGAAGTTGAAAAACTCAAGGACATAGGCTTCGTCCGTGAAGTCAATTACCCAACATGGGTAGCAAATGTTGTCCTTGTTAAGAAAAATCCGACCAAGGAAAGTCTCCTGCTTCAAAAGGTCTTGTGGAGAATGTGTGTCGACTACACCGACCTAAACAAAGGATGCCCGAAGGATAGTTTCCCCCTTCCTCTCATTGATAGACTTATAGACTCTACAGCAGGGTGTGAGCTCTTGAGCTTCATGGACGCTTATTCAGGATACAACCAAATCCTCATGAACCCCTCAGACCAAGAACACACAACCTTCACTACTGACAGGAGACTATATTGCTACAAAGTCATGCCCTTCGGTCTAAAGAATGCAGGAGCAACTTATCAGACACTGGTCAATTCAATGTTCGCCGAACAGATTGGGAAGAGCATGGAAGTTTACGTTGATGATATGTTAGTCAAGAGCAAACATGCTGACCAACACATCACCAACCTATCTGAAACTTTCACCATTCTAAAGAGGTATCGAATGAGGTTGAACCCCAACAAATGTGCCTTCGGCGTGGGCTCTGGCAAATTCTTAGGCTTCATGATTAGCCAACGAGGCATTGAAGCTAACCTCGAAAAGATCAAAGTAATCCTCGACATGAAAGAGCCAGTAACTTCAAAAGACATCCAAAGCCTTACTGGCAAGGTGGCAGCCTTAACCAGATTCATCTCTAAGGCCACAAACAGATGTGCTCCTTTCTTCAAAGCACTCAAGGGAAATAAGAAGTACATTACATGGACGGAGGAATGTGCCAAGGCATTCAGGAACCTCAAAGAGTACATGAGTAAAGCCCCTCTGCTCTCCAAACCAGAAGTTGGTGACACTCTTATTATCTATCTATCGGTTTCAGCTTCAGCAGTCAATTCTGTTCTTATTCGAAATAACAGTGGTGTCGAACGGCCCGTCTACTATGCTAGCAAGGCCCTACAAGATGCGGAGACACGATACTCTAACATTGAGAAATTAGCTCTAGCATTGGTCATGTCTGCTCGAAAACTTCGCCCTTAGTTCCAAGCACACGCCATCATCGTGCTTACCAATCACCCTCTTCAACAGATACTCCAGAATCCTGACACGTCTGGGCGAATGATCAAATGGGCGATAGCATTGGGTGAGTTTGACATCTCCTACCAACCAAACCCAGCCGAAAAGGGTCAAGCAGTAGCAGATTTCATCGCCAACTTCACATATCCTGTTGACATTGCTTCTACACCTGAAGCAATAGCTTCATTACCATCGGAAGCTCAGAAGATAGAATCAACAACCCCAGCATGGAGTCTGTATGTTGATGGCTCATCCAACCAACAGGGCTGCGGAGCAGGATTAGTCCTCACTACCCCTGACAAAGTGGCGATAGAATACGCTATTCGTTTCAAATTCAAGGCATCGAACAACGAGGCCGAATACGAAGCCTTTCTAGCAGGCTTACGTTTGGCCAAGCATCTTGGAGTTAAACAAATTGATATCTTCAGTGACTCCCAATTAGTGGTCAACTAAGCCACGAACAACTTTGATGCTAAGGATAGCTCCATGGCAACATATCTTGCTCAAACACGACTTTTGCTCAAGCACTTCCACTACCAGATCACCCAAGTTCCTCGAGCGGCAAACAGTCATGCATACGCTTTGGCCCACCTCGCCTCGGCAGTGGAAGACAAGATTGGGAGAAAAATTCATGTCGAATTGTTGGCAGCACCAAGCACCATGGTCGCGGAAGTGTGCAATTTACAACAAGGAGATAGTTGGATCACCCCAATTTATAAATTTCTTGCCCATGGCACCCTCCCAAATGACAAAGTCCAAGCTAAGCAGATTCGATACAAGTCTGCTCGCTACCTGATCATTAATGACCAACTCTACAAGCGCGGTTTTACCCTGCCCTACCTAAGATGCCTTACACCTGCGGAGGCGGAAATTGTCCTTCGGGAAATACATGAAGGAGTCTGCGAAGATCATGCTGGGTCTCGATCCCTAGCACACAAGACTTTTCGCCAAGGATACTATTGGCCAACACTCCACCAAGATGCCATCAGAATATCTCGCTCATGTGATAAGTGTCAACGCTACGCAACTATCCCTCACTCCCATCCCGAGCCGCTCACTCCTATGATCAGCCCTTGGCCCTTCGCCCAATGGGGACTTGATTTGATCGGCCCAATGCCTGCAGGGAAGGGCAAGGTCCGCTATGCAATCGTTGCAGTTGACTACTTCACAAAGTGGGCTGAAGTAGAACCCTTGGCAACCATTACTGAGGGAAAAATAGAAGACTTCGTATGGAAGAACATCCTCTGTAGATTCGGCATTCCCAATGTGATAGTCACGGACAATGGGCGGCAGTTCGACAACAAGAAGTTCAAGATGTTCTGCTCTAAGTTCAACATCAACTTATGTTTTGCCTCTCCAGCCCATCCCCAGTCTAATGGACAAGTCGAGGCCGTTAACAAAATAATCAAGCGCACTCTGAAAACTAGCTTGGACAAAGCTAAAGGTTGTTGGCCAGAATTCGTACCCCAAGTTCTTTGGTCATACCGCACTTCATATCGGACTTCCACAGGAGAAACTCCATTCTCACTTGCTTTTGGTACAGAAGCAGTTGTCCCGGTTGAGCTTGAGCAAGCAACATACCGAATCCAGAATTACATGCAGAGTGAGAACGACAAACAACTCACCCTCAACCTGGATCTAGTCGAGGAACACAGAAATCAGGCTCACCTGAGGAATGTCGCCTACAAGCAGCGTATTTCCAACTACTACGACTCAAGGGTCAAACCTCGCTCTTTCAAAGTGGGAGACTAGGTACTGAAGAAAAGATTACTCTGTGATAGGGTCCCGAGTGAAGGAACACTTAGTCCTAACTGGGACGGACCATTCGAGGTCGTCGACATCAGCCGCCCTGGCTTCTACAAGCTCAGAAACTCCGACGACAAGACCCTTGGCCATCCATGGAATGCTGACCACTTGAAGTACTATTACAAATAGACTCATATTGTACAAGTGTTAAGCTACAGCCGTTCGGCATCCTATGTAACAAAGACCATTTGGTATGAATTCAATAAAGAGGTGATTTAGCCAACTCGGCCATAAACTCTTTTACATTCTGAGCAATGAAACACTCAAGTGTTGAAGCTTCAACACAAATGTTTCCAATACAAAACAAAATCTAAGTATGTGTCAACAAGACTATACAAAGGATCTACATCATACATTCCAACACATTCATACATAAACATCATACATTCCAATACATTCATACATAAACATCATACATTCCAACATATTCATGCATAAACATCATACATTCCAACACATCCATACATAAGCCAACTGTGCTTCGAAAGGGTTCAACACACTTTGTGTCATTCGACATTTGCCACAATGTGCCTCGACACCTTGCCCTTATTCTCACCAACTAGGTGATGAAGGAACTCACCTTCGTACCACTAACTAGGTGATGAAATGTACAACCCGTACTCTAATATTATTTGGAAACTTGCCACCCTTATCACCAATCAGGTGAAGAAGGAACTCATCTTCATGCCACCAACTAGGTGATGAAATGTACAACGTGTACTTTCCTTCATGCCACCAACCAGGTGATGAAATGTACAACGCGTACTCTCCTTCATGTCACCAACCAGGTGATGAAATGTGATGAAAGGTGATTAAGGAATTCACATTCGTACCACCAACCAAGTGATGAAAGCAACCCACCATTCATTCCACTAACTAGAAGACGAGTGGTACAACTTGTACATGTGAACTCCTAGCATTCACAAATAATAAAAAACCATCAAGCTTTACAACTCAACTAGGGGAGCACTTATGCCTAACAAGAGCTATAGTCACCAACAAAGTCTTATTGCAAGCCAACAATGGCTTCAGTGCATGGTATACGAAGATCAAGCTCTTCAGCCCTCTTGCATCTGCTTCAGACATTTCTCCTCTGTAACAATGCAAACACTACAACTCATAGAAAGCTTCAAACGCTCTTGATCAAGACTGTTCGAAGCAAATTCAATTTATATGGTTCATCCAAACCTTCGACTACTACAAGATGTGGCTTGCATCACAATCTCTCGCTTAACAGTATGGAAGCAAAATTTGTATACGTTGTCTCTCCCACATTTTCAAATTTCTAGTTTTCCCAAAAAATAAATAAAAATAAAAATAAAAATAAAAATAAACAAAAGAGAAAGAGGAAATTGGAAATTGGGAAATTCAACAAAGCTTCATCAATGGAACACAACTACAATCCTCAAAAGCTTCGCACTATCTTCATCAAGATAGTGTGAAGCAAAATCAATTTATGGTGCCAACAAAAGCTTCATCAATGGAGGACAAATATCAATCTCAAAAGCTTTGCACTATCTTCATCAAGATAGTGTGAAGCAAAATCAATTTATGGTGCCAACAAAAGCTTCATCAATGGAGGACAAATATCAATCTCAAAAGCTTTGCACTATCTTCATCAAGATAGTGTGAAGCAAAATTAATTTATGGTGCCACCAAAAGCTTCACCTATAAAGCTTCAACCCCAAAGCTTCACCTATAAAGCTTTAACACCAAAAGCTTCACCTATAAAGCTTCAACCCTTCAACACCAAAGCTTCACCTATAAAGCTTCAACACCAAAGCTTCACCTATAAAGCTTCACCTATCAAGCTTCAACCCCAAAGCTTCACCTACAATACAAAATTTCAACACCAAAACATATAAAAGCTTTACACACTCTTCATCAAGATAGTGTGAAGCAAAATCAATTCATGATGCCCAACAAAGCTTCAACCTCAAAGCTTCACCTACAAAGCTTCAACACCAAAGCTTTACCAACAAAGCTTTTAAATATATATATATATATATATATATATATATATATTATTTTTAATTTTTATTTTTTCGGAAATTCGAAAATTCAAAAATCCGGAAATTTGAAAATTCAAAAAGAAATAAAAAATAAAAAATAAAAAAATCAAAAAAAAAAAAAATTGCCTAGGCCTCCTCTTCTTTGGGCCTAACAACTTTCATAACAAATATATATGAAGAAGGAGTTTTGGGCTACCACTTAGAAAGGAAATGCCTCATTCGTCAACTCCCTCGACCAGAGACTTGGGGGACTCCTACCATATGCTAATGCACCTTGATACTCGGAAGTCTCACGACCACTTAGTGACTTGGATTTTTCAAGTCTCCAAACGAGAAGTTTTCCTCACTCGGGAAATTAAGGGAGCACTACCTCAACCTACATGCTTCACTCACAAAGTTTCAACATACAAGCTTCAACAAAAAGAAAAATTCAAAGAACTTAGTGAAGAAGGCCTTGGTGTATTTAACATAATACGTTGAAATGAAGCAAATCTTGTTTATTGATATTTCCAATAAGTTACAAATATGTACATATACATAAATCAAAATAAACAAACAAGAGGGAGCCTTCACAAAGTTTGCTTAGGGGCAGTCTCAGCAGTCGGTAGAGCCCCAGAAAGAGAAAGCACCGGAGGGTGGTTATCCGGAGCCTCAGTACTGGACAGAACCCCAGAAGGAGGAGGCATTGGAGGTTGATCATTTGGA
The DNA here is from genome assembly GCF_042453785.1 of Malus domestica. Classification (NCBI taxonomy): domain Eukaryota; kingdom Viridiplantae; phylum Streptophyta; class Magnoliopsida; order Rosales; family Rosaceae; genus Malus; species Malus domestica. Next base: position 40,763,405 of record NC_091673.1, read on the forward strand.
GCTTCATTATGCGGTACAGCCCCAGAAGACGAAGGTAATAAATGCCTTTGGAACAAACCCACAAACCTTTTATGATCAAGTAAAGCCTGACCATCAGATTCCTGCATCTGGTCAAGTTTCCTCTTCATGTTTGTAGCATAGTCATGCGCGAGCCTGTGCAACTGTTTATTCTCATCCTTGAGCCCTCTAATCTCCTGTTTGAGACTTATCACTTCAACAGCCAATGATTCAACTTGGCGGGTTCTAGCAAATAGGCGTTGGGCTATATTAGACACAGAAGCTGCACACTGAACACTAAGAGCCAGAGAATCCTTAACAGCCAACTCATCAGATCGTTTGGAAAGTAGTCTGTTATCTCTGGGAGTGAGAAGGTTCCTGGCCACCACCACAGCAGTCATATCATTCTTCATCACAGAATCCCCAACGGTAAGAGGACCAGTAGAGGATATGAAGGATGGGCGCCATATGTTGTCTGGAGAAGGCGTGGCTGCCTCTTCTCCAAGGTTCAAGTCAAAACGACGGTCGGAGGGGCCAGACATTTTCAAAGGTGTTGAAGAGAGAAGAGGTCAGACAAATCAAGATCTTAGAAGTGCAAGAAGGGAGCTTATACTGGTGGAGATTCAGGTGTGCTGTGGAACTTAATGCCAGCCTCTATAAAAATATGCACTCGACGGAGCTTCAGAAATCGAAGAGGCGTTTGCTTTCTCAAAAGCTGGGCTGCTCAGAGACCACAAGGGCCGATCTTAAAAATCGAAGAGGCACTTCCTTTCTCAAAAGCTGGGCTACTTAGAGACCACGAGGGCCGATCTCAGAAATCGAAGAAGCACCTGCTTTTTCAGCCTCGTCAGCACCTGTCACATGCACACTCAGCTTTGCAGAAATTACGGGCAATCTGTCAAAGATTTCTGGTGAAGTAGAAAGCACGTGAATCTTACTGTTCAATCACCACTCTCCACACGCACCATCAACTCCTCGGGTACCACATATAACTTTGCCAAAGATCTCTGACAAAGTTTAGGCACGAGAATTTCGAAGTTCCAGCTACCCTACTATTACCCACAAGGGTAAAGAAATAGCACCACTGCTTGACAACTGGAAAGTCCCTATGTGTGTCGACCTCCGTGTTCCGTGGCAAGACAGGCTAGCAAGAACGTCCAACCTTTACTCACATTCGAGAAAAGACTCTCAACATAATTACTTTCTCAAAAACCGAAGCGGCACCGCTTTCCAAATCTCGAGAGCCAAATCCCCGATGGGATTGCTTGTTCGAAAACCGAAGAGGCACAGCTCTCAGAACTTTGAGAGCCAGATTTCCTTAGATAAAGCTTGTCTGTAATCTTCACATGCAACATCAGCTTTCCAGATACCACATACCACTTTTTCAAAGTGCTCTGACAAAGTTAAAACACGTGAAACCGGCAGCTCCCACTACATTGCTGTGACCAAGAAGGGTAAAGGAATAGCATTACTACTTGTTATTGGGAAATCCCTATATACATCGACCTCCCTCCTCAACGGACAGGCAAACCTGCAAAAATGCTCAACCCTTTCTCGCATTCGAGAATGCACCCTCAACATAACCTCTCGAAATACTCAGCTTTATTTCCCCCCGATAATACCTCAGCAAATAAGCCACACCAAGAACAAGAGTATCTCATATCATCAGGGTCGAAAGCAAGAGTATCCCATATCATGCTTTCTCCTTGTCCTTGTCTTCGTCCTTGTCCATACCTGCAGGACAAAGAGAAAGAGAGCAGTCAGTCGGAACCTGAAATCAAACCTCCAATTTGGAACTGACTGCCTGAGACCTTTGCCTGGTTGCTTACTTAGCATTGCTCTCGAGAACTCATCCTCAACTGCTGTCAAGGTTATGAATTCCACCGGCACATACCTCATGACAGTTGATCAGATATTGGCTCTTTACATTGAAGCTGCCAAACGTGGATGAGTCACTATGAAGGAATGTTCTGAAGGACCATTTAAATGCAAAGGTTGCACACCACTTCTGCCATGCAAAAGATTGAAGCAGAAGGTTCAACGGTGAGCTGAAACAGATCACTACAGCACGACACCTTTCCATACCACATTCATTATTCCGTCAACAGCAAAAGTATCCCATATCATCAAGGTCGAACGTACTCTAGATTTGATGGACTTGTTTTGACCCTCAAATTCTTGAGTCGGCCTTATACTCTGAAGGGAACCAGAAAACCCTCCAGCACAGTTCAAGAATAAGCCTGTGGAAAGTTACTTCTTCAAAAGCAAAAGTATCTCATATCATATCTTCTCCATTTGCTTCTCCTTATCTTGGCAGCTGAATGAGAGACAAGGAGAAGGAGAACAATCAACCGGAAGCCAAAGTCGAACCTCCGATCCTAGGTTGCTTGCTTGGAAGTTTGATTGCTTACCTTGTCTGTCACCTCTTTCGGCAGATCTCCTAGCTCGGCGACTTGAGGGACTCCTACTATAGGGTTTGTATCGCACTTGACCAAGCCCGAAACTACAAGTAAGCTTCAAGTGAAATTGATACATTACCTTATACATCTTCATCGGTTAAAGATATCACCCATGGATGGAGGAAAAGTACTTCCAAAGAAGATGGCGCATCTACATATGAGACAGATAAGGCACGTGAAAATGATACCACACTTCAGTACTTAGAAGTTTCGTGATTACTCAATGGCTTGGATCTTGCAAGTCCCCAACCGAGGAGTTTCCCTCACTCGGGAACTTAGGGGAGCACTGTTTGTACCATACTTGACCAATCCCGAAACTATTGAGCACCGGTCAATGTTATACTGTCAAGGACCCAGAAGAGCTTCCCTTCAACCAGGAGGCCAATCACAATGCGACAAGTGTCGACATCAGAAGCCAATCATAGCTCGACACGTGTCAACATCAGAAACCAATCACAACACGACACGTGTCAATGTTAGAACAAAACTAGAAACTCTCTTCTATAAATAGGGATCATTCTCCCACAATAATCTCTAATGTCATTTTGTACTAAACTATTCACTAGAACTCACAAAATGAGAGCTTGAACCTATGTATTTGTGTAAACCCTTCACAATTAATGAGAACTCCTCTACTCCGTGGACGTAGCCGATCTGGGTGAACCACGTACATCTTGTGTTTGCTTCCCTGTCCCTATTCATTTACGTACTTATCTTCACTAGTGATCGAAGCAACCAAGCGAAGGTCACAAACCTGACACTTTCTGTTGTACCAAAGTCCTCGCTGATTTTGTGCATCAACACATATTGTTGTTGAGATATTCTTCTGTGGCATATTCTTGAATTTATTGTTGGCATGCATTTGATTTCATACTTGTACTTAGTATGATTTTCGGAAACTACACTTGTTTTATAGCGAGGGGTTAGTATGTTCAGAAAACAAATGGATTTTATAAATCGTTATTTTTGTGCCCACTCACCCTTCTGCTTTTTGCCCCTCCAAGTCCTAAATAGATAACCTACTTTGTGGCACTCGAGGATTGCTCGGCGATTCTGACATATCTCCATTCTAACGTTGGAACTTATCTCTAGTTGTGTAATAAGTACTTCTCTCGTTTGACTGATTTACCCTTATATTATCTATGCTCTAAATATTTGTAGTTTTTGTGTTGTAACCACTGATGTGCACTCATCTTATTAGTTAATTAAGTTCTAGTTTCGGTTTTAATTTATTCACATTTTTCTTTCATCACTTGCATTTTTGGTTACGTCACCTTCATGACGGCCAGCACGCCTTGATTTTGGTAAGGGTGTGTCAGGCTAATCATGTTCTATACCTAAATCCCTAAGCAGACGTTTAAGCCATAAAATTTCACAAATCCCTAAGGCCATACCTTTGTATTTAGCTTTTGCACTGGAACAGGCAATCACATTCTGCTTCTTACTCCATATAACCAAGTTACCACCAATGAATGTAAAATAACCTGATGTTGAGCGCTTATTGTCCACATAAATTGCCCAATCTACATTAGTATAACCTTCAACTCTAAGATGGTTATTCTTTTTAAACAAAATCCCCTTGCCTGGACTTTCCTTCAAATATTGCAAAATCCTCATCACTGCATTCATATGTTGCTCTCTAGGATCATGCATGTATTGACTTGCTACATTTAAGGCCTAGGCAAGGTATGGTCTTGTATGTGCCAGTTTCTTGCATAAAATCAATAATATTCTTCCTTTGAGGCAAGATAATTCCAGAACTACTTCTCGATACCTCAATCCCTAGAAAATATTTTAGATATCTAAGGTCCTCCATCTTCAATTTTGTGGACAAGTATCTTTGCAAGGCCGCATGTTCTTTGGGATCATTCTTGGTTACAACAATAGCATCTACATACATAATAAGTGCAATAAGCTTCCCATTTCGCCTTTTTAGGAATAGAGTATGATCGGAGTTGTTTTGTCTATAACCAAATGCCCTTATAGATTTTGTGAATCTACCAAACCATGCTTGAGGGGACTGCTTCAAACCATACACAGATTTCTTCAACTTTTACACTTTTCTTTTATATTTATTCGAAACATTACACCCCGGTGGAAGATCTATATAAATTTCTTCTGTCAAGTCTCCATGCATGAAGGCATTCTTCACATTGCGGCAAAGGACAACACACACAGACTGTGTTGATCTTGGCCACAAGGGAAAACGTATTTGTATAATCGATTTCATATTTTTAGTGTATTGTGAGAAATCACGCCTTGAAGTTATCCATTGTCCCATCAACTTCATATTTGACAATATTGACCCATTTGCATCCCACAGGTTCTTGCCAGCTGGCATGTCTGTGATCTTCAAGGTAGCATTTTTCTTCAAAGACTTCAATTCTTTATTCAGTGCTGCTTGCCAACATGGATCAAGTAAAGCCTCCTGCACACTATTAAGAATAGATGCAATATATAATTGATAAATAAATTACTTATTTGATTCTGACAGGTGATTGGTAGACGCATAATTACTTAATGGGTATAACACATTAGATTCAGGGTTAGGTTTATTCACCAGATACGTAGCTTTACATTTAGGGTCAACTTCGTAAGTAAGTTTAGGAATACCTCAGTCGACGCGGTTAGGAAGACGACATGGTGGTAGTGCATCCGAGATCAAAGACATTGATTATAGTTATTGGGGCTCAAAGGTGGTGAGACCAATTGTAAGGTAGTTGGCAATATTGAGCTTTTCGACGGTGAGGAAGTTGGTAATGAGCTGTTTGGCAATAAGGGAAACAATGAGTTGCCAGGCACTCGTCCCTTTCGAGGTTTTCAACAGTATTTCCATGTGAATGATCATCCCTTGTCTCCAATAAATCACCACTTAATTCCAAGTCATTCACATCATTATTTTCTTGTGAATGATCACCACTTGCTTCCAAGACATCACCACTTACATCCAAATTATTCACAATATCCATATCCAAAATCGTATAATCAAGAAAGTTTGAACTTCTATCTGATTCTCCCCCATAAGTGAAGACTCGAAATTGGCAAAGTACATATCGGTTTTCAAGGAATGCAATCCATAGTGACAAACAATTTTTCCGTCAGAGGGTGATAACAGCGATAACATTTTTTATTTGAGGCATACCCCACAAACACACACCATAATGCTTGAGGTTCAAGCTTACTCTTCTACTGTTCACATGAGGTGGAAGATTGGGAACAACAAGAGCATCAACATGTGAGGCTATGGCCTAAAGTGGTGTCTCAAAATCAACTGATTGGGATGGAATATGATTAATGAGATACGTTGCTGAGGTGAAAGCTTCTCCCCAGTAAGATAATGGGAGACACGCCTCGAGCAAGGAAGCACGAACAACCTCTAGTAGCTGACGGTTCTTGCATTCTGCAACCCCATTTTGATATGGAGTATATGGACATGTAGTTTGTGAACGATATCATGATTATCCAAAAAAGGCATGAAGTTCAGAGTTTGCATACTTGCCGCCATTACTGTTAAACCCCACCCTTGAACTTATATGTAATTTTATATTTTCCCAAAGTTTTATTGAATTTATCATTTTGGTCCCCTAGCTTGACTAAATCTGGACCCTTTATCCAAATTCCTAAACTCCCTCAAACTGCCACATGGCAACACTCTAACAAACCTCATCTCTCTCTCTGCTTCCTTTCTTTTCTTTTTTCCCTTCTCTCTCCCTAAATTTCTCTGCATTCATTCCCGTCTCTCTCTCCCTCACTCCCCGATCCCTCACCTCTCGACCCACACCCGAGAGCACCACACCACCCTCCCCGATGTCAACGGCGTCATCATCGTCATCATCATCCTACCGTCTCTCTCTCTGTCCCCCGGCATCTCACTTCCCTCCTCTCTCTCTCTGTGTCACCGAGAACCCCCATCACCATCTCCACTTCTCTATGCACAAAACCAAGCCACCACCACGATTTTTTACATCCTTATGCTTTGGGTATTTTGCTGATACCCTTGCAGGTGTGATCAGTGAAGTGGAAGAGGTCAAGCTCGAGAGCTCTGAGTACCCATTTCGAGACTCAGGTGAGGCTTATGAACTTAAACATATAAATTTACATTCTTTACTTGTTTTCGTGAGGATTGGTGACTGAATTTTAGTTGGGGGTTCCAAGGTTTAACCCATACGTCTCTCTGTGTATGCTTCCCAAATTCCAACAAGAAAATCTGACCAAATCCCGACGAGTTTGTGACTGGTGGTGCACAGACTCATCTGAGACCGATTCTATGTAACTAAATACTTCTTTGCATATGTGTTTTAACTGGAAAACTAGGTGAAACTTACATACCTACTCTTTGTCCTTTGTTTCCAAAATCTGGCAAGAGAAGGAGAACGAACTCCGACGAGTTCGAGGTCTATCTCGTCCCAAAAACTTGCTGCAGTGCATCTGGGTGAGTTCTTATGTATATTTGTGAGGTTTTGAACCCTTTATTCAAGCCCTAACCCCTGCCATCCTATATGCATGCATGTCTAGTTCCGATGACGAACTCTAGTGAGTTCGTGGGTGTGTGTTGTGTTGGGTGTGTACGTGTACAGTGTGTGTGTGTGTGTGTGTGTGTCCGTGTGGGTGTGTATGTGTATGGTGAGTGCGTGTGAGTGTGTGTGGTGCACGTGTGTATGTGTGTTTTGTGCCGTGCATGTGTGTGGGTGTGTGTGTAATGTGTGTGCTTATGTGAGTGCATATGTGTGTGCATGTGTGCTATGCATGTGTGCTGTGCATGTGTGCGTGTGTGCTGGTGTGTGTGTATGTGTGTTATGTGGGTTTGGGCTCAAGCCCAAACCACCCTTTTTGTTCCTAAACTATTTAAGCCCAAAATCTTTAAGGACGCAACCCACATGCTAAAATCCTAGCTCATTTGATTGGCTTTGGTTATTGGATTAAGTCCAATAACTTTTTGGGGACCCAGCCTAAACTTTGGGTTGTAATAATTAAACACTTAAGCCAATTATTTAAACCTAACCCTATTGGTATTTAGGTGCAACTGTGGGAGGTGATCCAATCCATCCTAATTCAAGTGGCTCTCCAATAGTGGAATACATGTGAGTGGACCCTTTCTAAAATTTTGCATAATTTTATAGTTTATTTGCATAAATGAAATGCATGCCTTACGAGTTTATTAACTGATTTTATGTTAAGCAGATTTATTGAAATGTTGATTATCATCTCGTTATTTTGTAAGGAATTAATTGTTAGCCTATATTGAGCTATAGTTTGACATATCGTATTTTCTATAAAAACCATGAACTGGTAGACTATCTGATGGATGATGATAGGATGCTAGAACATGTTTTAGAAACCCTTTTTTATAGTATAGATGATGGATGACTTTATACTATGAAGTGGTTATTTATGAGAGGCGTAACTATTTGTGCGTACCTAGTGGACACAATGCCGCCTGGGGCGAGGATCTGGTGTTGGCAGTTAGATTGGGAGAAATAATCCCTAGCTACGGGCTGAAGGACATGGAGCAGGCATAGGGTTAGGAGTTATATTTATTCAGTGATCTTACTGGCAGCACACCGTGCTTACGAGACGATCTGTGAGACGTTTGCTATTTTGATTTCCGCGATGCTTTTCCACTATATGTCTTTTGAGATGTTTTTGGCATGCTAGGATTTTCAGTAAAATTATCACTTATTATGCTAGTAGTTTTCTTTATATAAACTGTGGGGGTTAGTATCTTGACAACTGTTTTATTATTATTGTATCTGTAGGGAGATGAGTTTACAGAAAGTAATCGACACTACAGCAAGAGTTGAACAGGGTAGCAGAGCTATTACAAAGGCTTGAGTGAGGGTTTATCCCGAAAGGGATGAAGGCTTGGGCTGACTACAGCTTCGTTTGAAAGCAAATCTGGCTTTTGAGCAGAGTTTGTGCTTGTATTTGTTTGTTTGTTTGAGTGTCTGAGTGTTTGAGTGTTTGTTTGTTTGAGTGTCTCCAACTCTGATTTCTCTTTCTTCTTTTATAGACACTTTGGCTTGGCCTCCTGTAGCAGCAATCTTGCTCGAATGCGATTTGAAGGATAGTGACTCATCAACTATTTACTTGTACTGCCACTGTAAAGTACTTTTGGGCTGATTAGCTGGTTGGTCTATACCACTTGGTCTTTGGGTAGGTGAGCAAGTGGTGCCAATGGTCTGTACCTATTCGAAAAAGGCCTATTCTGTCTTCTGGGCTTTGGGCTTGACTTCGGGATTCTCTCTTCTTTTTGGGCCAACTCCCTTTTGAGCCCAAAGTTTAAGTTTTAACCCAAACACTTTTTTTTTCTGTTTTTTTTTAGATTTTAATTATAAATAATAACAATTGTTTTTTATTATTTAAATATTTTTATTCACATAATAATATTTAATTAAATTTGTATCAGCATTTAACATAATTTTTAATGGAATTGTAATGGAAGGACCACATTTATTTATGACAGCCATTTTCAGGGACTATATTGATTGATTTTCAATTTCAGGGACCATCTCGATTGGATGGGTTAATTTCAGGGACCATTTATAATAAAAACCCAATCTCTAATTACAATTGGTATATAGAGTACAATGCCCAGATTCTTGTTATACTTGACCCTCTCTTATCTTAATCTCACTCATCACCGTGTCAGAGTCTAGTAATCTACACACCATGGTCACCTCAGACCATAGAAGAAAATATCGATAATATCGGCGAAATATCGCCGATATTATCGTTTTTTTCATATAACGATATTTCGTGAGTATTCCTTTAATTATTGCTAATATATCGCGATTATATCGATATTATCGATAATATCGATAATATCGCGAGATGAACCTAAAAATATTTGAAAAATTCTAAAAAGTCTCAAACATGCACATAAAGGGATTCGAACCCCTCCCATCTAACTCCTTCAGCGCCTTGACCACTATACCACTTATGTTTTTGTGAAAACATGCTAAAATATTTATATATATGGTTTTGTTTTGAATTCTTTTTGCAAGAAACAAATTTGCACATATTCCAAATTTTTTGTGGTATTATATTTTAAATTGTGTCAATTAATTACTTAGTCAATGGCATGTGATTTTTAATTTTTCTATTTTTTATTTGGTCACTTACATGTATGGTTGGAAAAAATTCCCAAAAATCCCAAACCAAACCGAAAAAGTCCCAAACCAAAACCTTCCCAAAGTTTGGGAATCCCATCCTGAAAAATACCGAAATTTTCGATATGGGATTGGTTTCCAAATCCCATTTGTTTGGTAATCCCGAAAAATACCGAAGTATTCGGTTTCCTATTGACTTTTGGGTTTCGGTTCTTGAAAGCCATTGCCATGGTTGCTGACTACTCTTCACAATACACTTACTCTACACATAAAGATGATGAAGATAGTGAAAATTTTGAACCTCATAGGAACTCTATGTGGTACTTAGTCACTCATGTATCTTACCAAGCAATGTATAAAATGTAAAATATTGTACTAATTCATTATATATAAATGATTATGGTGTGTTTAAACTTCTTTCATTAATTACTACATATTTTCTACACTCACAATGTTTGCCAGCTCGCTATATAATCAACTTAAATCAGTTAAATCCATTATGCAATGCATTTTCTTCCAATTTTTTGTGACAAACTAATAGATAATTGACTAAATAAACATCCTGCAAAGTTTCAATAAAAATTTCCAAGTTTTTCTTACAATTTCCGTGGTTTCCATGTAATTTTTATCGATATCGATATTATCCCGATATTTCCATCGATATTTCCGTGTTTTTGGACTACCGATATTTCCGATATTACCGATATTTTCTTCCTTGCCTCAGACCTTATTCGACGACGACATCGAAGAAGAAGTGGTCGTATCCTATCACCAAGGGCTGGAAAGAAAAAAAACGTCAAACCAAGTCCACCCTACTGTTTGCTTAAAAAAAACATAAAAAATGTGAACTAAAAATAGAAAAACGAATTGGTTATTAGACAAATCCTTAAACTGCCCAAGAAAAGAACAACAACAACAACAACAACAAAGCCTTTTCCCACTAAGTGGGGTCGGCTATATGAATCCTAGAACGCCATTGCGCTCGGTTTTGTGTCATGTCCTCCGTTAGATCCAAGTACTCAAGTCTTTTCTTAGGGTCTCTTCCAAAGTTTTCCTAGGTCTTCCTCTACCCCTTCGGCCCTGAACCTCTGTCCCGTAGTCACATTTTCGAACCGGAGCGTCAGTAGGCCTTCTTTGCACATGTCCAAACCACCGGAACCGATTTTCTCTCATATTTCCTTCAATTTTGGCTACTCCTACTTTACCTCGGATAACCTCATTCCCAATCTTATCCTTTCTCGTGTGCCCATACATCCCACGAAGCATCCTCATCTCCACTACACCCATTTTGTGTACGTTGATGCTTCACTGCCCAACATTCTGTGCCATACAACATCGCTGGCCTTATTGCCGTCCTATAAAATTTTCCCTTGAGCTTCAGTGGCCTACGACGGTCACACAACACGCCGGATGCACTCTTACACTTCATCCATCCAGCTTGTATTCTATGGTTGAGATCTCCATCTAATTCTCCGTTCTCTTGCAAGATAGATCCTAGGTAGCGAAAACGGTCACTTTTTGTGATCTTCGCTAGATTGCTCCGGTCATTAGTGTGGATAAGTATATAAATGGATAGAGATAGGAAAGCAAACACAAGATGTACGTGGTTCACCCAGATTGGCTACGTCCACGGAATAGAGGAGTTCTCATTAATTGTGAAGGGTTTACACAAAAGCAAACACAAGATGTACGTGGTTCACCCAGATTGGCTACGTCCACGGAATAGAGGAGTTCTCATTAATTGTGAAGGGTTTACACAAGTACATAGGTTCAAGCTCTCCTTTAGTGAGTACAAGTGAATGATTTAGTACAAATGACATTAGGAAATATTGTGGGAGAATGATCTCGTAGCCACGAAACTTCTAAGTACCGGAGTGTGGTATCGTCTTGACTTGCCTTATCTGTCTCATAGGTAGATGTGGCATCTTCTCTGGAAGTACTCTTCCTCCATCCAGGGGTGGTATCTGTAACTGGTGGAGATGCACAAGGTAATGTATCAATTTCACTTGAAGCTTACTTGTAGTTTCATGCTTGGTCAAGCGCGATACAAACAATGTAGTAGGAGTCCCCCAAGTCGCCGAGCTAGGGGATCTGCTGAAAGAGGTGACAGACAAGGTAAGCAATCAGAGCTCCGGCTGATTGTTCACATTCTCCCTATCTTGCAGGCAGCATGAAGGATAAAGAGAAGAAAAATGAGGAGAGATGATATGGGATACTTTTGCTTTTGAAGAAGTAACTTTCCACAGGCTTATTCTTGAACTGGGCTGGAGGGTTTTCTGGTTTCCTCCAGAGTATAAGGCCGACTGAAGAATTTGAGGGTCAAAACAAGTCCATCAAATCTAGAGTACGTTCGACCCTGCTGATATGGGATACTTTTGCTTTTGACAGAGTAGTGGATGTATCGGCACGTGTGCTGTTACGCTTGTCTCCACATGCTTCCTTGTATCCTTCTCACTTTCCCTATTTGTTCCTCAGGCAGATGCGATATCTTCCCTGGAAGCATAAGATGTTGAAGATGAGTACTCGAGAGCAATGCCAGGTAAGTAATCAGGTAAGGGGTTCCAGGCAGTCAGTTCTTGGCTGGAAGTTTGATTCCAAGTGCTGACTGATTGCTCTCTTTCTCCTTGTCTTGCAGGTAAGAACAAGGCCAAAGGAAAAGACAGGGAAAAAGCATGATATGGGATACTCTTGCTTTTAACCCTGATGATATGAGATATTCTTGCTCTAGTATAGCTTGTTTACAAAGGTATTATCGGGGGGAAAGAAAGCTGAATATTTCGAAAGGCTTCGTTGGGAGTGCCCTCTCAGATAAGAGAAAGGGTTGAGCATTTTTGCAGGTCTGCCTGTCCGTTAGGGATGGAGGTCAACATATATAGGAGTCTCCCTAACATCAAGTAATAATGCTATTCCTTTACCCTGCTTGGTTATAGCACGGTAGTGGGAGCTGCCAGGTTCACATGTTTTAACTCTGTCAGAGCACTTTGAAAAAGTGGTCTGTGGTATCTGGAAAGCTGATGTTGCGTGTGAAGATTACAGACAAGCTTTATCCAAGGAGATCCAGCTCTTGAAGTTGGGAAAGTGGTGCCTCTTCGATTTTCGAACAAGCAATCCTGTCGGGGATCTGGCTCTCGAGATTCGGAGAACGATGCCTCTTCGATTTTTGAGAAAGCAATCCTGCTGGGGGTCTGGCTCTCGAGATTCGGAGAGCGATGTCTCTTCGATTTTTGAGAAAGTAATCATGTTGGGAGTCTGGCTCTCGAGATTCGGAGGGCGGTGCCTCTTCGATTTTGGAGCAAGCAATCTTGTTAGGAGTGTTTTCTCGAATGTGAGTAAAGGTTGGACGTGTTTGCTAGTCTACCTTGCCACGAAGCACAGAGGTTGACACACAGGGACTTTCCAATTATCCAGCAGTGGTACTGTTCCTTTACCCTCCCTTCGATTTTTGAGAAAGTAATCATGTTGGGAGTCTGGCTCTCGAGATTCGGAGGGCGGTGCCTCTTCGATTTTGGAGCAAGCAATCTTGTTGGGAGTGTTTTCTCGAATGTGAGTAAAGGTTGGGCATGTTTGCTAGTCTACCTTGCCACGAAGCACAAAGGTTGACACACAGGGACTTTCCAATTATCCAGCAGTGGTACTGTTCCTTTACCCTCTCTTCGATTTTTGAGAAAGTAATCATGTTGGGAGTCTGGCTCTCGAGATTCGGAGGGCGGTGCCTCTTCGATTTTGGAGCAAGCAATCTTGTTGGGAGTGTTTTCTCGAATGTGAGTACAGGTTGGGCATGTTTGCTAGTCTACCTTGCCACGAAGCACAGAGGTTGACACACCGGGACTTTCCAATTATCCAGCAGTGGTACTGTTCCTTTACCCTTGTGGGTAATAATATGGTAGCTAGACCTTCAAAATTTATGTGTTTAAACTTTGTTAGTGTTGTTTCTTTGCAATTTTTTTACCCTTCTTGGTCAGAGCGATGTAGTGGGAGCTGCAAGCTTCACGTGTCTCAACTTTGTCAGAGAACTTTGGCAAAGTTATCTGTGGTACCCATGAGCTACTGTTGCGTGTGGGAAGAGGGTGATTGAACAGTACGATTCATGTGCTTTCTACTTCGTCAGAAATCTTCGACCGAATGCCCATAATTTCCGCAAAGCTGAGTGTGCGTGTGACAGGTGCTGACAAGGCTGGAAAAGTAGGTGCCTCTTCGATTTCTGAGATCGGCCCTCGTGGTCTCTGAGCATCCCAGCTTTTGAGAAAGCAAGCCTCTTCGATTTCTGAGATCGGCCTTCGTGGTTTTTGAGCAGCCCAGCTTTTGAGAAAGCAAACGCCTCTTCCATTTCTGAGATCGACCCTCGTGGTCTCTGAGCAGCCCAGCTTTTGAGAAAGCAGGCGCCTCTTCGATTTCTGAGCAGGCGCCTCTTCGATTTCTGAGCAGGCGCCTCTTCGATTTCTGAAGCTTCGTTGAGTGCAGATTTTTATAGGGGCTGACATTAAGTTCCAAAGCACACTTGAATATCCACCAGTAGAAGCTCCATTATTGCACTTCTAAGATCTTGATTTGTCCGACCTCTTCTCTCTTCAACACCTTTGAAAATGTCTGGCCCCTCCGACCGTCGTTTTGACTTGAACCTTGTTGAAGAGGCAGCCCCGCCTTCTCCAGACAACATATGGCGCCCATCCTTCGTCTCCCCTACTGGTCCTCTTACCGTTGGGGATTCCGTGATGAAGAATGATATGACCGCTGCGGTAGTGGCCAGGAACCTTCTCACTCCCAAAGATAACAGACTACTTTCCAAACGGTCTGATGAGTTGGCTGTTAAGGATTCTCTGGCTCTCAGTGTTCAGTGTGCAGGTTCTGTGTCTAATATGGCCCAACGCCTATTTGCTCGAACTCGCCAAGTTGAATCATTGGCGGCTGAAGTGATGAGTCTCAAACAGGAGATTAGAGGGCTCAAGCATGAGAATAAACAGTTGCACCGGCTTGCACATGACTATGCTACAAACATGAAGAGGAAGCTTGACCAGATGAAGGAATCTGATGGTCAGGTTTTACTTGATCATCAGAGATTTGTGGGTTTGTTCCAAAGGCATTTATTGCCTTCGTCTTCTGGGGCTGTACCGCGTAATGAAGCTCCAAATGATCAACCTCTGATGCCTCCTCCTTCTAGGGTTTTGTCCAGTACTGAGGCTCCGAATGATCCTTCTCCGGTGCCTTCTCTTTATGGGGCTCTACCGACTGCTGAGACTTCTCCTAAGCAACCTTTGTGAAGGCTCCCTCTTGTTTGTTTATTTTGACTCAAGTATATGTACATATTTGTAACTTATCGGGGATATCAATAAATAAGCTTTCCTTCATTTCAACGTATTGTGTTAAATACACCAAAGCCTTCTTCGCTAAGTTCTTTGAATTTTCTTTTGTTGAAGCTTGTATGTTGAAGCTTTGTGAGTGGAGCATATAGGTTGTGGTAGTGTTCCCTTAATTTCCCGAGTGAGGAAAACTTCTTGGTTGGAGACTTGGAAAATCCAAGTCACTGAGTGCGATCGGCTATATGAATCTTAGAACGCCATTGTGTTCTGTCCTGTGTCATGTCCTCCGTTAGATCCAAGTACTCTAAGTCTTTTCTTAGGGTCTCTTCCAAAGTTTTCCTAGGTCTTCCTCTGCCCCTTCGGCCCTAAACCTCTGTCCCATAGTCGCATCTTCTAATCGGAGCGTCAGTAGGCCTTCTTTGCACATGTCCAAACCACAGTAACCGATTTTCTCTCATCTTTCCTTCAATTTCGGCTACTCCTACTTTACCACGGATATCCTCATTCCTAATCTTATCCTTTCTCGTGTGCCCACACATCCAACGAAGCATCCTCATCTCCGCTACACCTATTTTGTGTACGTGTTGATGCTTCACCGCCCAACATTCTGTGCCATACAGCATCGCCGGCCTTATTGCCGTCCTATAAAATTTTCCCTTGAGCTTCAGTGGCATACGCCGGATGCACTCTTCCACTTCATCCATCCAGCTTGTATTCTATGGTTGAGATCTCCATCTAATTCTCCGTTCTTTTGCAAGATAGATCCTAGGTAACGAAAACGGTCGCTCTTTGGTATTTCTTGATCTCCGATCCTCACCCCTAACTCGTTTTGGCCTCCATTTGCACTGAACTTGCACTCCATATATTCTGTCTTTGATCGGCTTAGGCGAAGACCTTTAGATTCCAACACTTCTCTCCAAAGGTTAAGCTTTGCATTTATCCCTTCCTGAGTTTCATCTATCAACACTATATCGTCTGCGAAAAGCATACACCAAGGAATATCACCTTGAATATGTCCTGTTAACTCATCCATTACCAACGCAAAAAGGTAAGGACTTAAGGATGAGCCTTGATGTAATCCTACAGTTATGGGAAAGCTTTCGGTTTGTCCTTCATGAGTTCTTACGGCAGTCTTTGCTCCTTCATACATATCCTGTATAGCTTGGATATATGCTACTCGTACTCCTTTCTTCTCTAAAATCCTCCAAAGAATGTCTCTTGGGACCCTATCATACGCTTTTTCCAAATCTATAAAGACCATGTGTAAATCCTTTTTCCCATCTCTATATCTTTCCATCAATCTTCGTAAGAGATAGATTGCCTCCATGGTTGAGCGCCCTGGCATGGACCCGAATTGGTTGTCCGAAACCCATGTCTCTTGCCTCAATCTATGCTCAATGACTCTCTCCCAGAGCTTCATTGTATGACTCATTAGCTTAATACCCCTATAGTTCATGCAATTTTGTACATCGCCCTTATTCTTGTAGATAGGCACCAAAGTGCTCATTCGCCACTCATTCGGCATCTTCTTCGTTTTCAAAATCCTATTGAAAAGGTTAGTGAGCCATGTTATACCTGTCTCTCCCAAAACTTTCCACACTTCGATTGGTATATCGTCTGGGCCTACTGCTTTTCTATGCTTCATCTTCTTCAAAGCTACACCCACTTCTTTCTTCCGGATTCTACGATAAAAAGAGTAGTTTCTACACTCTTCTGAGTTACTCAACTCCCCTAAAGAAGCACTCCTTTCATGTCCTTCATTGAAAAGATTATGAAAATAACCTTTCCATCTGTCTTTAACCGCGTTCTCTGTAGCAAGAACCTTTCCATCCTCATCCTTGATGCACCTCACTTGGTTTAGGTCCCTTGTCTTCTTGTCCCTTGCTCTAGCTAGTTTATAGATATCCAACTCTCCTTCTTTGGTATCTAGTCGCTTATACATATCGTCATAAGCCGCTAACTTAGCTTCTCTCACAGCTTTCTTCGCCTCTTGCTTCGCTTTTCTATACCTTTCACCATTTTCATCGGTCCTATCCTTGTATAAGGCTTTACAACATTCCTTCTTAGCCTTCACCTTTGCTTGTACCTCCTCATTCCACCACCAAGATTCCTTTTGGTGTGGGGCAAAGCCCTTGGACTCTCCTAATACCTCTTTTGCTACTTTTCGGATACAACTAGCCATGGAATCCCACATTTGGTTAGCTTCCCCCTCTCTATCCCACACGCACTGGGTGATTACTTTCTCTTTGAAAATGGCTTGTTTTTCTTCTTTTAGATTCCACCATCTAGTCATTGGGCACTTCCAAGTCTGGTTCTTTTTTCTCACTCTTTTGATATGTACATCCATCACCAACAAGCGATGTTGATTAGCCACGCTCTCTCCTGGTATAACTTTGCAATCCTTACAAGTTATACGATCTCCTTTCCTCATTAGAAGAAAATCTATTTGTGTTTTTGACGACCCACTCTTGTAGGTGATCACATGTTCTACAAAATCATAATTTCATCATTCTTTCTTCAACTCAAGCTATTGGAACTGCAGAACCTAGCCCATACTGCAATTCCCTGAATTATGAACTCCAAGACCAGAAAATCCTCCCTCTCTAATGTTGAACATTCTATACCTAACCCGAAGTGGCACACCCATAATTATGTACTCACTCACTCTTCTAACTGCGTCAACTCTCCTATTCGCACAACCATATGAACAGAGGATCCACCACCTAGTCGAACGACGCCAATGCACTCACACTCTTCCCCATTTTATT